>NC_139739.1:9101486-9454848 GCF_964211835.1 Anser anser | reverse complement strand
AACTATGACTGTGGTAGTTACGATGATTCAATTTGCTGTCTCCTGTTCCTGACGTTCAGTGTAGGATGTTCTGTGTAGAAACAACAGATCCTTCCTCTGGAGACAAAGTTGTTATGAGAACTCTGAGGTATGTGGAGCAACTGTAAATGGGGCAGATCCTCCAGGGCACTCCCAGTGTTGGAGATGCAACTTCTGCCAATTTATCCATCAATATGAACAGCAATCTTCATTGGAAGAGCCTTCAGAATTAACTGATGCTGGTACAGCTGACAAGCCAGGCTACCACCTGAACACCAAGTGGAGCATGCAGTAGTGCAGATGGAGTAACAAGTCTCAGTGCTGCTGATTCTTCCTCCTGCTTCTTCTGGTTAATGTACTACTTCATGTCCTTAGGCCATGCTCTCACTTTTGCTTCATGCTGCCTGTTGCTTTGCAAGCTTTGGAAAGTAGGGCAGTAGAACTTGGCTGCATCGCACTGCCTTTCATGAAGGTACACAGCATGCAAATAATTGCTGCTGCTTGGCATCCGAGTGACCCCTGAAGTAGGAATGATGCTCCTAAACTTCAAACCTTTTGGAGCCATCTGGAAGTCTTTCCCTACCGGGATAGTATGCTGCCTCTTATCTGAATTTCCTTTCCATTTTATGCTTTGAGCTGAAATTCAGTAGGTCTTATTTCTTTAAATCCAAGCCTTCAATTGCTGTTTGAGCCTCTGAGCTAAATCTCACATTCTGGCTATATAAACTACATTCAGTATCTACATAAATGTTATAGTTCTGCACCTCCTCCCACGCAGCTAGCACAAGTGGAGGCTCCCAGCCAATAATAATACTTCTTGCAAATTGTTTGATTAGGATGAGATTTCTTGGATAAGGTACTGCTGTATGATTAAGAGGAATCTCTGTCTCCTAGTCTATCAGCCAACACTGACACAGATTCCTTTGTCAAGACTATCCCTTTTTCCTCTAATGCTAACACTTTGCTGCAAAAACTCACTTCATGATCTGTGTTCTGCAAGAAATCAGCTGGCTGTGGAGGCAAAATTGTCATCAGATCATCTGAAACTATCAAATTAGAGGGAGCCAGTCCTCTTCTGCCACCTGTCAGCTCTCCCTCAAAGAAACCAGCTTCATCCATGCTTCAAAAGTAATAAACCTTATTCTCTAGCCATTAGAGGAAGCTCTGCTTCAGGCTGCTTTTTCGGATCATCAGAAGGATCACAGCTGTGTTCAGCTAAGTTTTTGGTTAAGTTTTGCTGGTGGTTGTCTTGGTGACTCTACTATTAAGGAACACTTCTGTTACTGGTTCTCTGTATCATTTAGTGACCTTATTTGAAAGAAGGAAAAACCTAGGGCTGTTTTGTACAGAATCTGATTCTGATGTACTTACATGGGATGCCAGGGCTCTTCTCAGAAGTGTCAGTTATCTTTAATGCTGTAAAGATCACTGGAATCCTCCGCATAGGTCTGTGCCATGGAAGAACATGCAATGTGGCAGCTCTTAAATTATACAGTTGTTTTCCCTCTTTTTCAGTTGTTCAAGTTCATGAAATAGTGACTGATATTCTTCTGTTTGATTCTGGTGCTGATTCTCCAGTTCTTTCACCTGAGCTTCATCATGTTCCCTTTTTGCTGGCCAGGGTCAACCCACAGCAGTGGTTATTTCCAGGCCCCGTGCGCACCAGAGACAAAAACGGCACAGAGGAGGAGCAGAGGTGAGATGTGATGGTTGGCTGACAAGTCCAGGTCGTGCTGCCGTGACTCACCAACAAGAGAGGTCAGTCTGATCCGGGAACGGGGAATTCCCAAAGCCTGATGGCTAGACTGAGTCACTTGCCTGAAGAAGCCTCGCTTCCTGTCAGTCTTTGTGCACCTGTATATGAAGTTTAGCCTGTAGCAGCTCTAATACTAGAGAATTACTGGATCTGCTGTTGTTCCAATGCAGCTAACTGTACTAATGAAACAACTTGGATAATTGTATGACTGATTACTGTTTGTTACTGTACTGTTATTTAGAGAGAAACAATTTATCCCTAAAGCTGTTGGCCCTGTGTCTGTTACCCAAATTGTAATGCTGCTGGGCCATCTAAAACCCTTACACTGGGACAGCCTCGCTCTCATCCCCCAGCCCAAACTGGGACAGGAGAGCAACTCCTCAGGAACTGGGACCTGCCCAGCTTTGGAATTCAGAAGAGACCTCAGGATATCTGCCATAATGTGCATTTAAATAATCTTCCAAGCAATGGTGCACACATTTACCAGCCATCCTATCTCCTGAGTTATTCGGAGAGGGATGCACTGCTCACTTCTCAGTTTTTTCAGTGAGAGACTTGTCTTTTTCACTGTGATACTGCAGAGTTTCTAGACCTGTGGGACCCCATCTCTGGTTCAAGGTTATAGATGCTAATGCAACTTGAACAGAAGGCTTGCATTGCTAGCAGTCTTTCAAGTACTTAGATATTTGCAGTTCATGGTGTAGCTGCTTTGGTAGTTCATACGTTTCCCTTGCCATCTGTGTATCAGTTTCCAGCAGCACACTTAAACAGTTGCTATTGAAACATGGTGTAATTTGGCAATGATTTTATTAAAGCTGTTTTGAAATGTCTTTCTACCACCACCTTGTCAGCACAGTTATGCAGTTATAAGGGAAACCTTTCTCAAACTGTCTCACAGCACTGAGGAACTGAGCTGAGACACTAGGTGTGAGTGAGGTTAGAGCTGAGCTCCTTGCCTGCTGCAAGAGCAACAACTTGCAGTGCTTTTCTCTGCTTTATGCTCATTTTTGCAGTGCTGACCAGGGCCTGGAAGCAGGCTCTCCCTTTGTTTCCTGCTGCTACTCTTTGTTAGAAGGCAGCTTAAAAACGTAGCAATATACGTGACTCATTTAAATAAGCAAATTGCTACCAAGTCAGTTAAGTGTTACGTGATCATGGATGGAAGTAAAAGTAATTCAGAGTTACGAATGAAAGAAATTGGTCACAAAGTGGTATTTGGTATATGCAGTGCAGTGTTAACTTGGTCCAGAGTCTGTTAAGTTTACTCTTAGTACATAGGAAATCAACAGAGCTCTTTTTTTCTTCTACCTTGGAGCAAAGGGCATTTAATGTTTTCATCTTTTTCTGTAAATAGTCAAGGAATCTTACCTTTAAGAGGAAAGGGTTCCATATAGGGCAGAATCAATTTAACGTACATAAAATACAAAACACAGAAGGAGGAAAATGAGTTTATAATTCTTTACTAGATGCATGATAGTTATCTGACATTTGTGCTATCATAATATATAATTGATTGCTCTAAAATGCTTATCATTGGAGATCTAATAGGCCGATGGGACAAGAAAACCTGTGTAAAAACTTAAATTTGTTGGCAACTGTACAGGAATATAGGGTAGAGGATTCTCAAAAAAAAAAAAGGTATGTCTTCACTTCTTAACCCATTTTAACAGTTCCAATTTAGAGCCATATAATGATTTAAGATGTGAATTATTTTGTTTTTATCTTAGTTGCTTCTGAAGGTGAACTTCAGCCCTGCAGACCACAGGTAGATCCCTTTATTGTGTTCTGAATTAATTAATTAACTTTCAAATCTGAATTCTGTCTCTATTCTGCAAATCAGCATATTTCTCATATATTCAAGCTGTGCACCCAGATTTAATGCGGCAACAAAATTGTGAAAACTAAAGGGGAAGAGCAAAGGGAGCAAAGTTTTGTTTGTTTGTTTTCTTTCAGACAGTCATTTCCTAATGTAAAATATTCACAGAAATTTTCTCTTTTGTAAAGTTTTCAAGGGTTGGTCTATGTTGTGGTTCACCTGTTCAAACTGGTTACACAATTTCTTTTTTTCTTTTACTTTTTTTTCTTTTTGATGTTGAACAATTATGTCCCTTATTTCTATTTAAATAGATCATAGAAAATGATCTTAAGGATGGGCAGGCATAGATGTAACATCTGCCAGTCCCCTGAAGACATCACAAGACAAGCGCTAAAACCTGACTTTTGTGTACTCTTGTCAAATAAAATAATAGATACAACCTGGAAACAACAAAGTTCCAAAATGAAAACTGTCTGCAAAATTCAGTGTAAGTAATGACCTGTTCTTGTCACCAGCAGGGAAGTATGAGGTGTAAATTGATGAAATTCTGTCTGAAAGGAAATTCCTGTTACTTCAGTATTGAACAACAGCATTTCATGACTGCCAGTAATTGACGTGCAGGAGAGATCCAGCAATATGACTGTGGTTGCTTGGCCCTTGCTAATGAACAAGATGTCATTCAACAGCATTGGCATCATAGCATCTGCTCTGTATCCAGTCCAAAACTGGACACTGAAAGGACCCAGGATGCTGGTGGCAGGTATGTGAATGTGCACAATTCTGCCTAAACTTCTCAAACACCTGCTGTAATAAAGGATTTCAACATCAAATGGCAGTTTGTAAGGACAGCTACGCTCAGCAGTGATTTCTTAAGAACTGGCTGGGCTATTGTTAGTTATAGTGTGGGTGGTATTTTTTCTTGTCAAAGGAAATGCGGATTATCATAGTAATTATCCCAGATACTTCTGACACTCTCTTACAAGCTGTAAAAATCATGGATTAAAATTATAGATAGTAAACTCAGATTTCCTTGTGATGCTTTTAGTAATATCTTTTGTGCATGGAGGCTACGTGCTTCTGTGCAGGTATAGGCAAGGGCCGGAGTAATTCTTCTGGACAAAAAATGTTTAGAGAATACTTGAGACATATGCTGGTCTTGGAAAACTATAGTTGAATAAGGATAAGATAAAGAAATGAATAGAGTTTAGGCACATAAAGATAATACCTAAAGCAGCATTTTTTTGTATTTTTAGACATCTGTAAAATAATTTGTAAGAACTGTTCTTCCAAGTTACCATGGTATCAGACTTGAGTATTTCTGAACTTCAGTAGCGTATAATCTGAGGTAGTCCTTTTATCAGAGATCAGAATTCTTTACTCTTTAGCACCAGCATCCCACTTCAGCAGCACATCGCTACTCCTTCGAGTCTCTGCGTTTCTGTTTTCACATTGTGTGTACCAGCCTGACACACATGGAATTTCTCCAGCTGGCCAGCACGCATGCTTGCTTTACTTCTTTCCAATATTTCAGCCGGATGGTCTGCCCCTTTCATTTAGCTTCCTCTGACTCCATTTTCCTCGAGTTAAATGGATGTAGTAATCTTTGAATGTATCATATCTATTAGAGTTATGATCTCATTTTATATTATGATCTTCAAAGATGTTTACAAGCTATTTTACAATACCCATATGAAGTGGTGAGTACTAACTTAATTCCTTTATAGCTTATTTCATTAACAAATATTAACTGAGTTTTGGAGCAACCAGACTATATAAATGCAAAATATTTGTTATAGAATAGTTGTTCAGGGAACAACTTCTCAGAACATATATTAAGACTCCTTGTTCATTACCACCAACTTTTGTTGCATTTTTGAGTTCTTGAAGCCTCCTCTAATAACTATATTTATTTTTAACTTGTCTGAGTTTGTAAAGCTTACTTTGAAACTTGGAGAATTTTCAGGTGATAAAAGTAACTTTGTTGTAGAACAAGTGTTAGATCAGCTGAGGCCACTAGCTGACGTGAGAAGGGGTGAAGGGGAAACAAGGTCCTAGCCAGGGGCAGCTCAGATCAGAGCACTGAGGTGAGGGTGAACACCTTTGGGGGCAATTCAGGTGCACAGACACAGAAATCTGACAGCAGCGGGGGCTTCACCTCGCGGCCTGCTGCTGCCACTTCTGCCCCGTGCCTCATCCCCAAGCCCTGCGGGGGGGAAGCTTTGGAGGCTGGGCAGCGGGGCGAGCATCCCCCTGCTCCTTCAGCGGCCGGCTGGGCGGGCTGGCAGCTCCCTCTCCTCTGAGGAGAGGAGGCACCGAGCCGTGCCGCGGAGGGGAAGGGCAAGGCGAGGAGGAGAAGGGCAGGGCGGGACATGCCGGGGGGCCGCCCCGCCCCGCCCCGCCCCGCCGCCCCAGGAAGCGCAGGCCCGCAGCGCCCTGCCCGCCGCCGCCATGCATTGTGGGGCGGCAGCAGCAGAGCCAAGATGGCGGCCAGCAGGAGGCTGATGAAGGTAACACCAGCGCCGCGCCGCCGCGGGCCGGGGGGCGCCCGCCCGCCGCCGACCCCTCTCCCTCAGCGCCCCTCCGGCGGCCGGGGAGCCCCCTCCCGGCCCAGCGGGACCCTCGCCCTGCCCCTCGTCGCCGGCCGGGCCGGGGCGGCCGGGCGGGGAGCAGCCGGCACCTAGGCCGCGGCCGTCAGGGGCCGCCCCGGCTCCCCCCCGCTCCCCGCCGCCGCGCCGGGCTCCGAGGCGCCGCCGCGGGCCCCGTTGGGCGCCCGGGGCTGGGCGGGGGCGCTGGGCGGGGGCCGCCCGGGTCCCCTCCCGCAGGGGGCTCCCGCGGTGACTAAGCAAAGAGGAAGGGCCGGGGGGGAGGAAGCGCCGCTGCCGGGACGCCGCGGGGAGCGGCCGAGCCCCGGGGCGCTGTGAGGGGTCGGCCCGCCGCCGGGGGCAGCGCCGGGAGGGAAGGGGAAGGAAGGGAGAAGAAGGGAAGGGAAGCGAGGCGAAGCGCCCGGGCCGCCCTGCCCGCGGGCGGGGGGCTCGCCCCTGCCCCAGCCCTGCCCTGGGCAGCGAGCGGGGCTCCCCCGCCCGGGGACGGGAGGGGTTTGTTCGGGGGGGTTCGTGGTTGGGGGATTTGCTGGGAGGGCTCCGAGCGCCGCGGCAGCCGGGTGAGGCCGGGGCTTATCGCGGTGAAGTCTGGACCCGGGTTCAGCAGTTTCCTCACACGCGCCGGGCGCGGTGATGTTTTCGTCTTCAGCTGTCAGCTTGCGCCTAAGTACGGGTGGTATTTCCAACTCGGCTTCGACAAAGGGAATGTGTGTTATTTTAAACTGATGTTTGGGCTGAGAATCTTGTGTGTTTTTTATCATCTTGTTTGAGGACTAAGGTACTTAAAAAGATAATAATTGTCCCCAAAAGGTGCAAGTTTCTTCTATGTGTTGTGTATAAGTGCCAATTCATGTCACAAGCTGTTTGCAGTGGAATTTGCTTAGGACACGCGTACTTAGTGGCATAAAATCTAGTCATCTGTAAAATGCTGTGGTAGTACCCTACAGTATTCGCATGCCTGTAACATAAATCAATGAGCTCTACAGGCTGGTCCTGTGAAACACAGAGGAAGGACCCTCTAGCTGTCAGGCAATGTCTTAACCTGATTAAAAACCACCTCACCGTGGGGTGCAACATAACCGTGCACTAGGATTTAATAGATATATGGGTGATTCTCTTAAACTTATCCTTTTAATACACGATTTACAAGTTACTTCAAGGATGCAGACCCCCAGTAGGGCTGAGATTTGGCTGGGATACGTAGATATTTGACGTTGTATTTCCTTACCTGCGCATATACATAATTAACCATTGTAGCTCGGTCACTTTTGAAGAAAACAATAGCTCAGTATTGCTTCCATAGGGGTAGTTTTGGTATTTTAATTGTGCTATGTAGACATTACAAATTAAATAGTAAATACGTTATGTGCAGAGTCATTCATATATATTAAATCAGTAGGAGTAAGCCTTTAATTGTCCTTAAGGATCCTGGTGAGAAGACATTCATTTATTTCATTTTTGATAGCTGTTATTTTTGTCACAGCTTTAGAATCATCAATGTGTCTGTTCCTTTGTACTCAGATAAGGTTCTTTGTTTCAGATAAACTGAACTGTTGTTTACTATCTTTTTGCAAAGCAGCTTTTATGCTAGTTCTGAAAAATTTGTTAATTGTTCAAAAAAGCAGCACTACTTTCTAGTTAGAGAGGAAGAAGTCTAATTTTTTTTAAATAGCATAGAACGTAAAAATCCAGGAGGTGAAATAAATTGTCCTTAATATTTACAGTACCTCTTGTTTTTCAGCCCCCCGTTCAGTTTCACTATGCTTCTTAACTGTCAGTTAATAATTCACTTTTCCACTGAAAGCATACCGTAAAAATGATTTTTGATAATGTGACGTTCTTTTCTAGAAAAACAGTGTAGCAATCCCTTTTCAGAGGGAGTGGTGTAGGAAGGAAGGAGACATTGGTAACTTCCCTCTTACGTTTTTACTTTCATTTTTATTGCCTTATATTTATGGACCGTGTGTGTTGTGTGCTTTTCTATGCAAGTTCAACAGCTGTGAGATGCTTTATTGTGTAACTTGTAAATGCTATTAAATAAGCAGCTACCTTTGTGCCTTTTGTAGGGTCCAACATGCTCTGAGTCTTCATTCATCTCAGTAGGAGCAAACCAGAGCTCTTGTACAGATGATGTAATGCGGATCTCTGCAGCGTGATGTTTTGCAGGTCTGATCTCATCTGTATCAACCTGATACCTTTATTTAAGTTCTAAAGTGGAAATTCATAGATCAGCAAATGACTCTTTAAAGTCTTTCACTGTTACAGTTTTGCAGTATTGAAGAGTCTGTGGTGTTTATGTCTCAGGGCCATAGAATGATGAGAGATGATAACTAAAGGAAATAGTTTTTCAGCGTGTCACTCCATTTCCTAAAATAATTTAGGATAAGCATTAACTGTCTTTTTTTGGGCTAAATATCAAGTTTGTCTTTGGTACCTGAGAATTAACTTTGAACCTTTTATAAGTCACATAAAATAAAGTAATTCCCATTTCCGTAAGGTCTTGCCAACGTTTTGAAGTACTGTAATTTTTTCTGGATGCGTGTCATGCAGCATAGTTATTTATATTAATCACAGTGGCACAAAGAGACTGGATGTAGTAAGTTCATGATAACATGCTACCTGCCCACAGAAAACTGGCAATGGGAGTATTGTTGCCACTCTGCAGGTAGAAGTGGACATCCTTTTCCAACTGTGGAATCTTCAATTTGCAAACCTCCTTGTGAAAGAAGTACTAAAAAAAATCAAGTCCTAAAAAAGTCAAGTTATAACGTGCATAAAATTGTCTTGTTATCTCAGGCTCTGTGTGCGCAAGTTACATTTCATAGGCCAGAGACCTATTTATGGCCTATTGTAGCTTTATGCCATTGTCAACGGTATGCAGTCTAGTCTAACTCAAGTTTTCTCTACTGTTTTTTCAAGTCTTTCCAGGAGCACACCTAGGTTAGTAAAAATGTGAAATATTCATAGCTAATGAATCACGTTCCAGCAACATTTGAGGTGAAGTTTTGATCTATGAGCCACCATTACACCTCTTCAAAGAGCCATAGTTGTCAGATATCAGCTCCTCATGAAATGTGAGAGGTGGGAATAAGGCAGCCTTCAACAAGGGTTTGTTGTTTTGGATCATCTCTCGAGGGGGGAAAAAAAAAACAGGCAAATACAGAGTAATTAGATTTAGGAAAGCAGCATAGCTTTCTCTTTCAAGGGAGCTGCTTTGCTTCAAGACCCTTTCTCGTAAAAATCAAATTGTCTCCAAACACTTCTGATGGGGAACACAGATCTCCAGGAGACATGCCAGAGACTTCACTCGAGTGCTTTTCACAGTTGCCACCCACTGATGTAAAACAAGCCGCTTTCCATTGGAGATCTGGAGCTAAATGATATGTGGAGAGGTAGTGGGTAGTTGCAAAGGGAAGGCTATTTTGGGGCTGGATAGTCATAGTACTTGGGGTTTGAGTAGTGTGTGGTACTGAGATGGGCCTTCAACTGGCATTTTTCAGCAACATTTGAGAAGGCTCTCTGGTCCCGGGGTTGGAGCTACTTCTTTCTGTGTTCATCTGCAATATGATCAAGCTAAGGTTTCTGTAGGATCCACGCTTTTGTTCCTGGCTTTTAGACATTAAAAGTATTTTTAGCATTAAGAACTGAAAATAGATTTAAAGGATAAGTAAGTTATTTTCTTGTTGTTCTCACTCTGCTGCCATGATTGCATAGTCAAACATTTATGCAACTGTTGAACTTCATGATAAAACAGAAAAACAAAGCCACACCCATGTACCTGCTGTAGATGGCCTGCAATTTGCAGTATGCTGTGGTCTTGTAAACAGTATAACCATTCCAAATAAAGGTGTTTTAACCAACTTTGCTATTGAAAAACAATTCTAAATGGATCCAGTCACTGGTTCTCAGTAACAAGGGAAGTCTGGCTTTGAGCAGCTATGATTGTCCCTATGGAAAAGTGAGAATACTGATTTATTTTCCTTTTTTGAAACTGAAAAGTGGCAAAAGGATTTATAATCAAAATCTTAAGAAAACATTTCTGAATAAGGATCAGATGGAAAATATTCTGCCAAAAAGTAGAATAAAAGGCACGTGTGTATACAGGCTGTAACGTCACAGTGGAAACTTAATAATAGCTCCTATAAGAGCTAGAATCTGTTTTGTTTTCCGTTCTACTTGATTTTAATTTTTGTTTTGTTTTGTTTTTTGGACCTTTCTCAGCAGTATACAAGATTCAGAGAGTAAAATTGGCCAGCGTCTTATCAATGCTTTGGAGCCTTGTTTAACTTTGTCACACTTCTCTTAGAGATTCTATTTATGACCAGGTAAACAGAAATTGTAAACACAAGACAAATGAGGTTTGGAGTTGTTTCAGTAAACTCATTTTTCTTTGTGTATTTAATAGCATTTTGGGCTTGATGCAGAACTTGAAGTCAATATAAGCCCTTACGCCTACTCCCATATCTTGGATTAAACTCTTATAGTTGTTAAGTCTTCACTGCATTTTCATACTAGGTTTGTTTCTTTTTAGACAAGACCCCAAACTTCAGAGATGCACGGGCAAAGTAGTTGCAGGACTGTGTTCAGAACCATTTTTTTCTAGTCCTGGATGGAATTTAGAGGAACCGGGAATTCTAAAAATTATTTGAGAATATATGGCTTTAGGTGTATATTTAATATTTGAACCTTCTTTTTAAGAGTTGAGTACATTTTAAGCTGATGCCACTCTAATTTTCTTCTTCATTTCAAACATTTGATTTTCAATAGCATGTAATCATTTGTGCTGTTCGAAGCCAAAATTAAAATTTTAACAATTTATTGATAGATTATATATGAGAAAGGTAGCACGTACTTGTAGGACTACGTTCAGACCAGTTATTACCTCTGAAACAACATTTTCTCCTTCTCAAGCACTGTGTATAACACTTTCTCTGAACATATCCAAACTACAAACATCACGTCTCAAGGGAGCCCCCTGAAATAAGAAGACATTTCTGTTTTATAAACGGGCAAACCAGTGCAGGCAGGCCACGTGCAAGGTTGATAACAGAGTAATGAAAGATGACTTAAATTCTTACTGCAGTGTTCTAACCTCTAGTTACACTCCTTCTGTGTGCCTTTAATTATGTTACTTGACAAAATTAAGGGGTGGAGGACGGGAATAGGAATTAATCCATTCACTGTCTGCCTAGACTCCTAAGGGTTATTTTAAAATAAATATTTGAACTATATCCTTTAACATCATCAAGTAATTTTTGTCTCTCTGGACTTGCTCATGCTAAATAAAGTATGAACTTTTAATCTGTGCTGTTTGATGGTATTTAGTAGCTCATTGACTCTTTTAACTGTACGCATATGCTTTAGTTGTGTCTGCCTCTGTAATTTAGATCTTTATTAGGGGTTTTGTCAGTTGCCGGAAAAAAAAAACCAAACACCCCCTTCGCCCTTTTAATCCTGAGTGCTGAATCTCTTATCACTCCCGATGAATTACACACACAAAAAAAAAAAACTAAAAATATGAATTGCAAATATAGTATTACACTGTAAATACACTTCTAGGATAAATTGGAGCCTGTCTTAAGTAAATAATTCATGCAAGTCATATCTGTGAGGAGAGGAATTGCTTAGTTTATACTCCTCTGCTTTCTTTTTCAGTTGCTAGTTACTACCTCAAGACCCAAGGCAGCAGCAGAAGCACAGAATATAGTCCCAGTGCACTGCAGTAATTTACCACTTCTTTGATTATGAAAGTGAATTCCTGCATAGGCTTAGCAAGTCATTTTAAAAGAGGAAGGTGCCCTGAACACGGTTTCTGCTTGCTCTTTGCCCTGCTGTCTTCCAGGCTATTTAATTCCCTCTCCCGTGTGGTGGACTTGAGGGAAAACAGGGAATATTTTTTGCGTATTTGTCTGAATTTTTTCTTCCTTTCATGCAACTTTTCTGAATCTGTGATGATAACTTCCACGTGGAAGCCACACTCACTGGGACATTTTGGGGATTTCTGTAAGTTTCTGTATACATGTAATGTTTTAAATAAATTGACTAGAAAATATCTAAACCCATTTTTCTTCCCTTGTTTTAGAGGCAAACTACTTGTGTTGCATGTTTATTCATGCCTGAATGCCTTATGGTTAATCTAGCTTGTTTTATTCCTGGTGTTTGGTGCATTACATCTGGTGGGGATTTATCCCTCTTACGCCCTGTGGAGTGGTTGTTTGCTAGGACTTCACAGTTCTGTATGTGTAGACAGCAAGTGGCTTAGAGCAGCGTTGTGAGTTAGTTCCTTTCCTAAACTAGCCAGGATGAGCAGTGTTGGTCAGGTTCTTCTGAGCTGATGCTTTGTGCAGTAAGCATTCAAAGCTAGCTATAAAGCAGTGTGCAGATTTGCAGTTTCAGTGGTCAAAAATGATCTCTCATACCTGTGATAATGAAGGTTATTTTCATCTGGGTACTTTGGCTTCCTCTGGATCCCTCTAAATGTTCTTCATGGGATTATTTTTGTGTGTTTTTTTTCCGTATGTTTTCCTGTATTAAGGAAATAGGATAATCCTCTTATCCTTTTAAAAAAAAGCAAAACGACAACAAAAAACTGTCTGTGATATTGCGCAAATCTAACAGCAGTGGAATTTGGGGATTAATCCAGAGATCTAGACTAAGCAGCTGGTTTTAGTGTCATGAAGATTGTGTTGGGCATTGATTCAATATTGGAGACACCAAGGTTAAACTGTTGTGTTGTGAGTATGCTCTTGCTTTCAGAGATGCAGCGGGTGGAAGTGTAAATGTTCATCTTCTAGTCTGTAGCTGTCATGATTTTTTATTTTCTTTGTGCATTTGGAAATCTTGTTCCCCTTTTGTGTTTGTGTTTTATTGTGTTGCTAAGTTTATGCAAGAGATCACGGCAAGTATTAAATCTATTCCAGTCAGGTGCAGAAAAGGTTGTTCTATGATGAAATACGAACATTTTATCAAAAAAAAAAAAGTCCTTTTACCATGAAAACTGATCTTTTTTTCAGCATATAGTGCCTTTGATTGTAGTTGGAGTTTCTATCAGAATGTATAGCCTGGTTTCACAAATGTGGTTACACTCAGCAAAGAACTGTGTGCTGGCAGAGTGCACATAAGCAACATTTTTCTGAACATGTGTGGCCAGACAGACATGTGCTTCAGTCTTGAAATCACCGGGAAGATTTTACCTTTCACTGGGGATGACTTGAATTCATCTTAAATCAGTTAAATTCACTTTAAAGGTCAAACTCTTCAATAGCAAAGAGCTATAACTACTGTGGGTTAAAAAAAAAAAAAAAAAGTGGAGCCTTGAGGTGTTTGTTTTTTGGTCTTAGAGCTTTAAGATAAAATACTCAGGAAAACAGTTGCTAAAGTAGGGCTCATATGTGACTTCAAATATAAAAAATAGCCAAAATATTTGTTTTAGTGATAGTTAGATCACTAACTGATCAAAAATAATTTGACAGATGATTGATGGGTGCAGAAGGATGCTTTGTTCAAGAGTGATGTAGTTATAAAGAGAGGCACCTTAATAAATACTGCTACATACGGAGGTATGAATCAAAGATGAAGAAGCATCTTCTTGAGTTACTGATATAAATAAGACTACCTTGGGTTGGATACTTTTCTGGATTTACATCAATTTAACTTGATCTAGCTGGAATCTGTTAGTTTTCGGTTGAAATAATGGGTCTGTTCAATGACTTTCAGTGTTTAAACTGTTTTGAAGTAATTCTTCCAAATCACTAGTTCTCATTCAGACAAGTCCTCAGTTGCACTTGATTTCTATTCTTCGCTATTATCAAAGCCTGTTACCAAAGGCATTGATTTGCATTTGAGATGTAAAAACATTTTAAAATACACTTTCTTATACTGCTACTTCATTGTATGTATAATGATGTTATTAACAAAGCATTTTTATATCTTTGTGACACACCAAAACTTTTTAAACACCCTGTCTCAGAAAACTTTACTTCTCACAGGGGCAAAATTTTCTGGTTTATGTGGGTCGCCAGCACTGAAATCTCAATATTCTGTAGTATTAAAGAACCCACGTTGACCTGCAAGCATTCTGAAATGTCAATATGAGCATCTTGTCTAACGTTACTGTTAACTTCTGTTTACACTCTGTTTGTTTTCCAGGAGCTTGAAGAAATCCGCAAATGTGGAATGAAAAACTTCCGTAATATCCAGGTTGATGAAGCTAATTTATTGACCTGGCAAGGGCTTATTGTTCCTGTGAGTATAGATGATTCCTTATTCTAATGAGCTTTAAAATAAAGCAATGATCATTTGTATCACAAATGCACAGCTTAGCGCTGCTGTTAGTGACCATTAGACAACTTTTGCACCCTCACAGGACTTTTTCTTACTACTGTAAAAACTGGCTTTCGGAGTTGTGGTTTTCTGGGCATTTAATGTGGCCCTAGGTTTAATTCTTGGTTCTCTTTAGACTTCTCCTATAATCTTAGGCAAATACTGTAACCTTGCTGTCTCATTTTACTTGAATGTTTTGTGTGGTTTTGTTCTATCCATGTCTGATTACGTTAGTAGGTGTTTCTCATAACTCCTGTGAAGAAAAATCCATACGTAATTGAAAGAGATCTAGACTTCTCTGATCGATACCTGGCTGGATGCTGCGCAGTTATAGGCCTGGTCCAACAGATGGCTGCAGCTGGCAAGGGCTGTGGCTCGGTGATGGCACTGGGTTAGTTGGGAAAGGTATTGGAAAGGGCAGGCAGGTTAATTTTGTAGTTTATTACGTTAATCTGAAAGTACAAAATCTACATTGTGGGATAAAATCTGAGTTGTGAATACTTTGTTTACTCCTCAATAGCTTTTGGTGTGTTTCGGTTTTTAGTTGTGTGGTTTTTTTTTGGTTGGTTGGATTGTTTTGTTTGTAACTGACTGTATTTCTAGAACAAAATTTAGTATTAGAAAAAGTTTGATGCAAGGAAATTGTTTGGATTCTCAGAAGAGAATTCTCTTTAAATTGAAGTCATGTGGATTTTCACCTCCTTTATTTTCCACTGCCGTGGCTCACGCTTACTTAGTTACATGAGCTACTCAAATGTCTGCAGCAATAGAAGCCATGCTAGTAGAGCATCAGTTCTGCTTTTCCTTGAGTACAACCTAAAAGGTCTCCTGACCAGCGTAAATTTGTCTTTTTAAAACACTTTGAAACTTTAGTCTGGCAGTGCCTGTGCTGTGTTAGCTGAAGGGCATTCCCAAACTTGGATCATGCAGTCTCTGCTGAGATAATTGCGAGGCCTTTGAACTTGAGGTACTGTAGAACAGATTTAGTTTACTCTTTACATGCGTTTCTGCAAGTAATTCTAGTGGTTGAGGTTATTCTCGCGCATAAAGCAAGCAGGATTTGACACTAGAATTTGGCATAGCTGAGAAACAGTGTGCTTTGTAAGCCACTCCGATATTTGTGGTTCATGTATAACAGGATAGTGTTCTGATAATACTTTGAAGTTGGTAAATGTGGCTAATAAAGCAAAACACCAGAAAGTTTATTCCTGTTAAAATTTGCAGTACGTGGTGTACTACTTCTATTTTTAATAGTTTCTGCTCACCAGAGTATGAGCATGAACTTAGTGTTTTATTTGCAAAGATTCACATCACAAGTCTTTAAGCATCATTGCGAGGAACCACACTTCATGCCTACCTTTTGTTTTATAATGTGCCCTGTTGCAAGGGAAATAGCCATAAATTCATTGCTGGTGTAGTTAAGAGGGAATTTTGTCACGAAATCTACGTTTATTGTAGTAATTAATATTTGTGTTGTAAGTGTTGAAAGAGTAGTATAGATGACTATTTGAAGAAAACACTAAAAATGATGCATTCTCTGAAGCATAATTTTTTAGCTTTTGCACTCTTGGGGTTGGTGGCTTAAAAATGTCAAATACAAACTGGTTGCAAGTATAGGTTGGGTTGGTTTTTTTTTTGGTTTGTTTTCCTGAGTTGTTGCTTTTGAAGTTTTACTTGCTGTTTCCATTTGTTCTTGGTAAGGGTATAATGACATACTGCTCATATTTTAGTAGGACTAACTGGTTACTGATTATTAAACTCTGTAACTAGGCGTTATTTTGGTCAGCTTCTTAATGAAAGTGTTAAAAGATCTGAAGGTTGTTAGTATTTTGGCATGTTCATGCAGAATTACTGTGAAAAATGCTGCTCTAAAAACCTTTACTGTATATATCATATTTTGCTCTTTGGAACGACTGTTAGTTTTCCAGAGTGTTCAGCTGAGACAGCTCATCAACGTCTTTTCCTGTTCTAAATCCTAGAATAGGGCACCTTATGTACCCTATGTTGAGAAGATACACTGTTCGTTTCAAACACCAGTACAAGACTTCAGGCTCCTTGCCTGAAGTAAGAGGTACTGTTGGTATACCATGAATTTCATTTAATCTTGTCCATAGCAAGCAGTTTTAATAAACTTTTGCAGAGCAAAATACTCCAGGTAAATGTAAGTCAACTTCTTGCCATCTGTGTTACGGTATTTATAATTCTGGTTCTCTCCCTTGTCAGTATCAGAATGAATGTAACGAACTATTGGAAATGAATTGCTGGAATGTCAATTGAAAAGATGAGCCACCCTTTTACATACATTTTTAGTTAAATTTATTGGTGAGTTATGGTGAAGAACTGTTCTGACTGAAAGAGAGTCAAGCAGAAAAGGGATATTTTTAAGCCAGGTCAGTTCCCGTATCAGTTCATTGAACGTCCTCACAAATTCTAGCGTGTGATGGAGGTAAGAACAAGTGAGCAATGTGGGGAGAGGGCATTAAATGCTGAAGTTGTCATCATGACCAGAAAGTTACTTGTTAAACTTACCAGGCTTTTATGATTGCTTGGATAAAAAGTGATTTTAAGGCACTTTACTTACCTCTAACCTTGACTCAAAAAGTTGTGCTTTATTTCTTAGAAAGGCACAACCAGATTTCCCCTTCTAGATGAAACTAAAATTAAACATTATCTGTTGAGTAATACTTTAATAAAATGCTCCTTACCCCCAAATTTTGGTAAAGCTTTTTTTTAACTCGTGGGTGGGTTTGATTGAAGGAAATGATCTGATGGGTCGTGAAGGATGTGTGTGATTATACTTAACACAAACTGGAAACGTTCAATCTTCGACTGTTTTTCTTCAAGTATCTGGAAAAGCTTCATGACAGTTTCTGTTTTCATTGCAGAAGGGCATTTTCATCAGCTTGAAATGTAGCAATAGCTTATTCTTCTTCTGCCTTTCTTCTGCAGTTAGTATTTGAAACAATATCAATAGTCTAACAGGTTTTCTAAATGAGATTCTAGGCATTGTTTTTTTCTGTTAAAGCAGGAAGATCTACTTTGCCTACTTCACATTTCTTTCATCGTACTCCTTCAAAAATGGTCTGATAACAGTGGGTGCTAAAACTGCATACAAATTCAGAATGTTCTCATCAGCAGACGCAGTGAATATCTATCTTTAGTACAAATGAATGCTCAGCAGATTTTTATGTAGTCAGCACAAAAAGGTTCTCAGAATGTATAGGGAAATCTGACAAATCAAACTGCTTTGCTATTCGAACCACCATGTTGTGAGACACACAAAATAACTAGGTTCAGAGAAACCAATTTCCTTGCCAGGTTTCCTGTTTGTATCTCAGAAAGGGTTTACAAGGTTTTTTGAAATACAAAGGTGTAGGAATAAAAGTTCTTATTAGATAGATCTCTGATCATGGAATAAATGGTATTGGGTGCTTTCCTGCTAGTAGAAATGTCAGCCTGCTTCAGAACAGTGATAATTCTCCTTTTCCAGAATAGAAAGATAGAGATCGTATTGCCTCTTTCTTACCAAATTGGTTCTGATGTTTCCTGACACATGGACGTGTCAGTGTGTTTGGGGAAAAAAAGTGCTTTAAAAAGAGGTCATTTGATAGATTGAAGCCTGGAGCTTGCTTTTTCTTAAATTTTGTTAGAATATGCTACATTCTTGATATTTTGTTATCTTGTTGCAGGACAATCCTCCATATGACAAAGGAGCCTTCAGAATCGAAATCAACTTTCCAGCAGAATATCCATTCAAACCTCCTAAGATTACATTTAAAACAAAGATCTATCACCCTAACATCGATGAAAAGGGTCAGGTTTGTCTGCCAGTAATTAGTGCTGAAAACTGGAAGCCAGCAACCAAAACTGACCAAGGTAGGAGTCTATGGGGGAAAAAAAAGTACATCAAGAGTCTTTGCATTGTGTGTTTGAAGCTAGTAGCATTTCACCTTGTCAGGCGGTCACTGCTTTCCTGATGTATCTGTTTCCATAAGCTTTGCATCATGAATCACATGTAGTGAGCACAGTGTGCAACTCTTTTGGAATCTCATTTTGTTATTAGAACATAAGGTAATGACACTGACTTGTGACATTTCCACCTCCAGGAAACCGCAAAACTCGTAATGACTGAAGAGTTTATTAAGGTGGTAGCTCATGGAATATTAAAAAAAAAAAAAGAAAAAGGCATTTCTGTTGGCAGTATGGAGAGAATGGTGAGGGTAATACTTTGTGTTTAGTTTTAAACAGTGACTTTATAATCTAAGTGTGTTGTTTGCCTTGTTTGGTTAAGCAAAAACAGAATTATAACACAAATTAACTCTTAGCTCTTAAAAGATCACTGCTGTGAGGCTTAGTGTGTAGTGTCTTTGGATAAGAATTTAACTATTTTAAAGAAAACGTTTCATCAGGTTCTTGGCCAGACTGAGAGTATGATATGAATAGGCTTTGTCTGTTGTTGTTCCTGTTGGGGTGAGAATTTCATTTTTTCTGGCAGGGAAAGATAAATTTGATATTAAGTGATCACTACTGTACACTTAAAAAAAAAAAAAAGGGGGGGGCAAGCATTCTTGCAATAACTGCATGTTTTAACAAGTTGAATGCAAATCAGTAGCAGTTTAATCCAGTGCAAGAACTTCAATGGCACTGATCTGTCTTGGTCTGCAGGAAAAAGTATTTCCATCTTCTAGACTCTTTAGGATTATTTTCATGTGAACCTTGTTCCTGATAGTAAACAATGCTCTAGTTAAGATTTCTGTATATTTTTCTATGCTAATAAAACTACTTAGTTTGCACCATCTCACCCCACTGACAAAATTGTGTATATATATATATATATTTCTTTTGGAAAAGAATGAGCAGTTGAATGCTGGGGGGGAAGTGGGGACAGAAGCAAAAAGAACTTGTTAAATAGATAGTGAAGATCTTGCAATTTATTCTGGATTTTTCCTAGTCTATGAAGGACAAAGATCCTTTGGAGAAATGAAATTGAAGTAATGTGTAGAAGGTTTCTGTGAACAACTTAGTAGTTGTCTTAACTAGGGAAGGCTAGTAAGTTGAAGAAAAGGAACCACCTCCACCTGGCTTTAAGTGCGAGTTGGCATCCGTTGGAACGATTGAGGAAATCATTTGCATGTGGGAAATAGTGTTTCCTGAAGAAGTAGTAAAATCCTCTTTTTCTGAGAAAAGTGATAAAGTACATTAAAACTAGAATTTGGAACAATCTTGGGTACCAAAATATTTCGAATTTCTCATTCTGCTGTTTTATGGTCTTTCGTGCTTTTTTTTCCTCTTAAAGAAGTCATTTTAGTGTCAATGTCTGATGTTGTTAATTCATCTTTGTATGAGCCTGCAACAGTATCATTACAGCCCTGCTTTTAAGCGTCTATTCCTTTTTCTGTAGGACTCTTCTGCACTGAAAAATAAACTTCAGTTCCTTTTTCAGGAAATAAGGCAACGTTGTTAGTATGGTGTCAGAATAATTGGTTTTGATCAGTCAAGTGTCAGAGAATAGAGAAATGAGGTTTATCATAGATCATTAACTCATCTTTCATACAATGTTTACATTACAGTTGAACTTTATTAATTTTGCTTAATGCTAAGAGACTACTGTGACTTTATGGTTTTAAAATGCTGTGACTGTTGAGGCAATTACTGGTTTTAGGAATTTAGGGAATTAGGAAAAATGCTATTTTTTTCTGGTTTGTGTGTTAACTTTCTGTAAAGTGTTACTGGATTATTACAGTGTTTTAGCATGTTTTACTGAGTGAAAAGGGTTACATACAGTATTGATCCTAGTTTCGTAAGTAAATAGTAGTAATGAGTTTTCAGAAGTACAGGACAGGCAAGTTGCTGTGGAGTAAGCTAGTACCAATTCTGCATTCCTTAGATAGTTTGTTACAGTTTAAACTCTGATTTATGGTAAGAAATGTTCCTGCTTGGCAATATATTGACAGCCTTACTTCTTGGGAGTTTGTTTGTTTTGAGAGGTGTGTCCCTCCTTTGTGTCAGGTAAGGGTAGAAAAGAGTACGAGTGTGAGGAGATTTGTGCTCTGAAAGAAGCTGCT
The DNA here is from genome assembly GCF_964211835.1 of Anser anser. Lineage (NCBI taxonomy): Eukaryota > Metazoa > Chordata > Aves > Anseriformes > Anatidae > Anser > Anser anser. The sequence continues at coordinate 9,434,271 of NC_139739.1, read as the reverse complement.
CTAGCATCTACCAGAGTGATCAGTACTGTAAACTTATATTGCCAAACCAGGGAGAATGCAGTTAAACTGGTAGGTAGCAGTTTCAGAACAAACAATAGCCCCTGACTCTGCACGCAATGTGTAGTTCTGTTGTGGAGCTCCCTGCCACTGGATGTTGTGGCTCTCAGTATTTGACGTGAGTTCAGAAGGAGGAGGCTGGCTGTGGTGTGTAATGCATGCAGTTAACAGGTGTGGTACACTTGCTTTAAAATATCTTGGTACTGCTTGGTGTTGCTCTGTATAGCCCAAACTTACTTCAAGTGGAATGTTGTTGTTGTCATACAGAGAAACGCATTTTGTGTGTCCTGTCTGTAGGCTTGCCCTGTTGTGCACCTACCTCTCAGTGGACGGATATCAGATCTCAGGATTGTTGTAACCTGTTTAGCTTTAAATGGTCATGAGAACATATATGAGGAAAATGAAACTCACATACAACTGACATTTATTGCTATATTTTGTAAATGTGAAGTATGATTTAGTTATTGTCAGAATGACTTCCTTTGACAGTGGTGGTGAATGCTGATGAAATGGCTGTGAACAGTAAGGTAAAAAGCATCTTATGGTTCTTAACCATTTGTTTTCCACAGTATATCTCTACTAGGAGATATATTTGGCAGTTTAGAATAATGACAAGACTTGCCTGCTGTTTGTAGGGGAAGTAAGAGTCATAGAAAGATATAAAGCTGAAAACATGGTTTCCTGAAGCAGGCCCAATTACAATTGAATGGTGTAATTCATTGTGACAGGTGTCAGGAAAAAATGCTTCACAATGGAAGTTTCGGAGGTCTCTTCATCCAGTCCATTTTAGATGAGCTTGTCTGTGAAACTCAGTTTCCTTCTTAGCTGTATGAGAAGTATTTCATGGATAGGATGCTAATTACATGGGAAATAATTTGCAATGCATTTTGATCTATACTGAAGTAGTTGATTTTGCTTACAGATACGATTTTCTGATACTCACTGTCAACAAACTCAATCTTGGCATACTGCTATAGCTCGTTCATGCAGTACTTTGCTCTGCTCTTGAAAAGACTCTAGACTTGTAGGGGTATATGTAAATTCAGTTATTTTCTTATTGGGGAATTTTGCTTACATTTTGATATTAAAAACGAACCATCTTAGTATCTGACAATATTTATACTTCTTTTGACAGTAATCCAGTCCCTCATAGCACTGGTGAATGATCCACAGCCCGAGCATCCCCTTCGGGCTGACCTAGCTGAAGAATACTCTAAGGACCGTAAAAAATTCTGTAAGAACGCTGAAGAGTTTACAAAGAAATATGGTGAAAAGCGACCAGTGGACTAAAATCTGACACAGTTGATGTCAGCAACGTATGATAGAAGATCGGAGCAGTGCATTTGAGACACCCCGTAAAGCAGGACTCTATGGAAAATTGACAAGTGCCACCTTTCGGTGTTAACTTGTGGCTGTTACTAACTTTCTACAGTTTTCTTAATCAAAAGTGGGCTAGGTAACCTGTAAAGAAAGGATTAAAAATTTAAGATGTTCTAGTTCTGCTTTCTTTGTTTAAAAATCACTGCTTCAATATACTTTAAAGTATGCTGTTTTCTTTTTCTTGTCAGAATTTATCAAAAATATCTTAGACTTATATTCTGCCCTTAAATTGAAAAGGTTGTGGCTGTCATTTCTTTTTTTTTCCTTGCAGTTCCCACTATCCTGAGTTCATTTAATTCTTCATTGAATTTTCTCTCCTTCCCCAAACCGATGTCTTAGAAAAAATATCCCAGTTCTGGCAGAAAATGATTGAGTGTTTGGCAGTTTTGTTTACTTTTCTCGTTGAACATTGCACTGTGCTTTTTGGGACTTGCTGCAAGTTCCCTTTAACTTCAGTTTGTAACATAATAAACAAAAAAACAAACCCCACAGATACAATCAGAAATAATGTCCAGGTCTTATGTAAATCTGGCTGGTGTTACCACAAAATGTTTATTAAACGGGGAAACCCAAGTTTTTGTGTGCGTGATTGAATTAAAATATGGCTTATGTCCTGCTTTTGGAAAACTTTGGAAAAAAAAAATCCATAGCAAACAAGTAGTGGAATGTGATTACAAATTCCTTTCACTTCTTTATGCCTATGCATAGCAGCTAGGAAAACATGCACAGAACATTGCTACCAGTTTCAGAAACTGAGGACCAAGAGGTACCGAAGTAATAAACTGTTCTTGAGTAAAAAGTCAGTATTTTAGAAAAAAAAATTGAATTCAAATACTAAATCTGTCAGCACTGCTAGTTATCTGAGTATGTTTTCTCATCAGAATGCATATGGAACATCTGTGCTTTAGGGGATGGCACTCATGTCACTTCCCTGCCCAGTTGCTGTACAGTTCTTAAAATAGTATGAGAATAGGATTAAGCAATAAACTGTAATAGAGTACACTTCACTACTGCTGTTCCTGTGTTTTAAAAATACATGTTAGATGGTTTAATGAGTACTTCAAGTATTGTTCTATTACTAACTTAATCAGGCAGAGCTCTTTTCCCTTTGCTCCAGGGCACACCCATGCTGAAGGATGCCCTTTCTGCTCAAAACCGAGCATCCTCTACTCTCTATTGCTTTTCTTCTGCCTGCCTGTCCTAAATCTAAAGTGTGATCATAGCTCCATGGTCAAACTGCCATACAGTCAAACTGCCTTCTCTTCCCCACCTGTGGAATTTGGGTATGTTAATGAGCAAACACATTTCCAGAAATCCATAGGTATCTGGGAGTACATATCATGTTGATGTGCACGAAGTTGAACTAGAAAATCCCTCACACCCAGATGGTTGTTTTTACTCCTAAATTCAGTTTTAATACAGCCTCTGCAACCTTTCAGAACTAGTGTGTCAAGCGGTAGGTCTCCTTTTTGGTTTTTAATGTATTGTATATTTGCTATTTCTTCATTCACTCTTCTCATCCAGCTTTTATTTCAGACTTAGTGTAAACAATGACAGCCCAGTACCTCACCTCTGTTGAAAGTAAATTTTTTTTATAAGTTAGGGAGCTAAGAAATTTTATGTTTAAGTGTTCTTAGACAGATTCTTTGGCAGGTAAATAAAGTTAAACCACATTCACCTTATTTACGGAAACTTGCATTTCGTAAGTGTTTTCAGGCTTGTGAGAGCACTGTCTATTACCAAATTTTCACATCTTTGTGTCTTCATTTGCAGAAAGTTGGTACTGATTTTGTTTCATTCACGCTCACTCGGATTCATAATAAAATAATGCCAAATTATCTGTCAAACTGAAGTGTGTGTAACTTCTGCATCAGATGAGTCACTGTACCTATTGATCATGTCTGCTGGCATGGAAACTTTCCATGCTTTAAATTTGCATTATTTTTTTTATTATTTAAAACAACTGTGGCACTAGTTTACTGCCATCGTTACTACTAAACAATATACTTTCTGGTTGTAAGCCTCTCAGGTTAAAGACTGCATTTCTTTGTATCAGTGTGACTTGGATGCCATTGAAAGGGAACTGGAAGGGCTGTGTAATTCAAGGAGCTGCAGCTGATTCATACAGGCCTATAGCAGTGCTATACACCGGCTACTCGAATTCATCTGTAAAGATCATGTAGAAGACAGGTGTTGCTATCAGTTCTCATTGTGTGTTCTTCATAGCTCAATTTCTAAACTATGAGGTGTGTAACATAAATAATGGCTTTTGTCTCTAGGTGGCCCTCGGAAAGAAAGATGAGACATCAAATACTGTACTGTATGGTTGAAGTTGGGGGGGGGTAGGGGAGAAGTCAAATCCTTTGTTAACTCAGGAAATCAAGCTCTTGTGCTCTTTGGTTCCCTAAGCCATGCTGAATTCTAAACATGCAGTTTAAAATCCAAAATAAAAACAACATACTGGTGAAACTACACACAGGAGCACTGGTATAGGCTTTCTGCAATTCCATACTGCTACCCTAATAAAAATTGCTCTCAAAGGTGGTGTGGCATGGTTTTGTTTTCAGACTTCTTAAGTATTTTGATCCAGCATCATTCATATGTAGTGGTCTGAATGCATTTTTAATTTGAACTTGTTGTTTTAAATTAAAGCTTTCATAGAACTGCTGAGAAAACTTCACCCTGTGCATTTTATGCAATTGAAAGGTTTCTTATTTAGAAGTCCTTTAGTAGTTTTTTATTCATTTTCCCATTTAACACTCATTTGAATTTAAAAGAATATCTGTTTCAATGCTGTTCACTTAAAAATACTGTATTTATAGAATGTTTTTCTTAACAGTACAGAACCAACTCATGTTAAGACTGCTGTCATCATGTTAATTTCCATGTTGAGCTAGCAGAAAATGCACAGAAGTCAACATGTTGTAACCTATTGATTGTGATCAGAGCAAATTGATCAATTAGGATATGGTGCAATCTAAAAGTTAAAAATAAGGTTAAAAATTATACATCAAAATATGGTCCTGTTATATTAAAAGCTGAGAACTATTAGCTAAACTGTGTTGGTGTCAGGCATATTCCTGTACACGAGTAAGATACCATCAGTCACTAGATGGCACTCACATGTCTAACTGCGTCTGGCTCTTAAGTCACCTTCTACAGGTTTACCATCTCTTTTTTTTTTTTCGGCTTCGGTTGTCAACACAACATAAACTTTACCGTCAAACACTAATGGGACAAGCTTCAGAAGTTGTCATTCCACGTGATAGCTACTACTGTAACCTGAAACTGTTTTGTATAGCACTTGCACAGTGTGGCAGATGTTTAAAAAAAAAAAATTTGTCAAATTAACTCTGTGATAGTAATCTCGAAAATAGCCTGAAAAAATATTTATAAAATGTCCTTGGTGATGTTTTTTTGTATTTGTACAGAACAAAAACTCCCTTAGATGTCCAAAATGAAAGGTGAACTTGTTCCCATTAATGATATAAAAGGATGTTCTTTTGGCATTCTGCATGTGATCACAGAGTGGATACGTGTTTTTTAGCTAAAAGTAAAAACGAAAGTCTCTTGAAGCATTACAATAGAAAAAGGCCTGAGTTTATTCTTCATTTAAAAGAATGATGGTCATATTGAAATTTTTAATATTTTAAAAACAGTTAAAAGTAATGCTAAGTAGAGTGCTTTTGTGCAGAAAATTAGTGTAAACAATATTTTTTCCCCACATGAAAGTTACGAGCAAGTGACAGGGCCACAGTTAAACACAGGATTACTAGGGCTTGTTGGAGTTCAAATGCTTTCATGATTGGACTAAAAATGAACAAAGGTACAAGGACTTTGTCCCCTTGAAAACTTGCTGCTAGCTGGTGGACAGCCATCCCATGCATTTTTCATGGCAGGCAGTGGGCAGCGCAGTAACGGGTGCTGGTGAGCTCCTACATGCAGCAGCTACTGAAATAGCAGCTGGGTCAACAGTTGCTGTTCCTGCAAAGTCATCCAAAAAAAAAAAAAGTATGAAAGGGCTGTCACTGATAGTTACTCTCCTGTGATGGCTCAATGCTGAGGCAACAAAAATAGAAAGCCTTAGTGGTGCTCGCTGAGGAATGCCATGGAGCATGGCTGCACTCACCATCAGGCTAAAACCACGATCCGGCTGCTCTGACCGGGGAAGTGCTCCAAAGTAACGTGCTCTTGGCACCAATGGGCAGGCACGAGCAGCAGGTGAGGGTCCATGCAGCAAGACTGCGCGTTAAGAAAATGAAATGTTGCAGGTTTCTAGTCCCCCTGTAGCCGGCCTACAACGATGGGTTGTTCCAAAGCATTTGCTACCCAGCATGTGGGTTTGGTTTTTGTTTTGGCAAATAAGTCTAGAAATGAAAAATGTTGCTGAAACAGAAACAATCGTGCCTGTCAGGGTGCTAGCAAGCTCGCTGGTCTCACAGCGAAGCGTCTTCGTGCCGTTTACCATCACGTTGGCCAGAATTGACCTCTGGTAGGTTGACCTGACCTTTGCTGCCACGCCGGTGCCACGGAATGGTGTGCGCGTGGACTACACTGAGGAGAGCTGTAACGTTCAAAGCAGATGCTGTGACCTAAAAACTGGGCTTTGGGGTACTGCCTGTCACTGCTCACAGGGTGTTGCACCTTCCATGAAAGGCCTAACACCATTCCCAGGCCATCCCCAGCTCCTGTCAGGGAGGTAGCACAAACAACAGTGGGCTGGCTTCTGCGCATCCTCAAAGTACAAACATAGGACTGTGTGTATGCTTGCTTCCTTAAAGATCTTTGAATGAACAGAGCTGAATGTTCCTGGTTTTGTAATGGCTCTGCAGCTCTGGCTTAATTAATGTCTGGAGTTCGTGCAGGCGCTCCCAGGACTGTGAGAAATCGTCTGGTCCTTCGCCACAGCCGCCGATGGGTGGGATGCTCGGGTACCCTGGATGCACCATCAGTTCAATTGTTACGGTCCTGCTCTGTGGCGTCGGGTGTACGGGCGAGGGCCCCTTGGATGTGAACTCCACAATGGCAGCGTCGATGGCACTCCAGATGGTGCTCACGGACATGTTCTTGCCCATGGTACTCAAGCCTATGTAAATGTCTGGCCACCTGCAGCCAGAGGTGGGAACACAGATATTAACGCTAACAAGGCAGTCAGACAAGAGCGTGTCATGTCCAGTGGACTAGGAATCACAGTTTCTTTCTTTATCAAAATCAAGACACTATTTAGCATAGCAGTTCTGCAGCCTGGCAGAAAGTCACAGCAGAACCCCAATACCGGTGTTTCTGTTATTACTCTGGTAACGTATACTGCATCACAGCACTGGCCTTGTTTGGCATCTGAGCACTTACAGGTGCACAGCATTGGCACAAAAGGGAAGAATGGAGCTAAACTGAGAAATGGCACTCGATTAAAATACCTATTTATAGGCCAATTAAAACCTGAACAATAACTATCTCCAGATAATAGTAACCTTCAGCTATGTGGGGAAAAAAAGTTACTGAAATAAAATGGAAACCTTCTTGATTAACAAATCATTCTCCTCATATGTATCAAAGAGCCGCAAGAACTCAAAGGACAAGATGAAGCACCAGGCAAAATGTTGCTACTGCTAAAGACCATACAGCTAAGAGGACACCAGCTAAAAGCTGCTTCTTATATAGCTTCAGCACAAGTCTTTGTTCAAGTCTGGCTGCAAACTGCAGTTCTAGTTTGGTGCATAAAAGCCCAGGAAGGATGTGCAAGTGTATCTGAGGGCAGAATGAGAAGGCTTTTGGAAGAAACAAACTAGATGCTCTACCCATGTGGTCAAGGATGAGCCCAGCTGAAGCCCTCATCTGAGCTGAGTTTGCAGCACTTGGGGAAAAAAAATAGTTAACATTTTTTTTAACTGTAATCTGATCAAACTTGCACAAAAGAGAGCCTTGTTACGCAGTAAGCACAGTCTTGCCCTCTACAGTGTCATGAAGTGTACTCAGAGGGCTCAGTGCGGTATCTCTTTGCACAGATGCAGAAATTGAATTGCAGCTTGTTTTCCTGTGACTTCTGCTGACCACCTTCTCCGCATTTTCCCGGGATTTTTCACATTACATGTTTCTTTTGTAGCAGTCCATTCCTCCTCACTCTCCCTGGTACCTGGAGAAGAGGAGGAGCCTGGCCCACTGCAGTGTTTCCAGGCAGGAGGCAGCTGCAGGTGCCCACTTATTGGGGCGGTGCCACAGTGGGTATAAAGGCACAGCTCCCATAGCAGCCCTTTCTCTAGGTTCCCTCCTGAGGGCCAGTAGGGTGGGTGCTGCAGCAGGGGCTTCTTGGAGGTCCTGTGATATGGCCCCCAGAGGGCATAGGGAGCACTGGAGCACACAGGATTTCTGCCCAGCTCCCGTGTTATTCCTGGTGCAAAGCTGCACTAAAAGGTAGGTTAATCTCTCTTGATTTCCCACTCTGAGTTACTCTACCCTTCTCCTCCTCAGAAATGAGCTGTTTTAGGAGAGTCTGTGTGCTCTGCCTGGAAAGAGCACAGTGAAATGCTGGTGTGCTGTTGGTGTTGAGAACAACTGATACCCTAAACAAATTGTGTAAAAGCCAAGAAAATAACTTTTTCAGTAGACTGAGAAAGTAATTAAATGTGCCACAAAGAACAGGTGACTGCAAGGATCTCAGCTAAAGAACTTTTCATCTGTAAAACACTGGTTTAAGTTTTTAAAAGAAGTATGTTACTGGTGGAAGGGCTGAGCTCTTGAGGTGTGGTGTCTGAGATGCAGGACACTGAAAAGACTGCTTAAAGCAGTGATTGCTTTCTGTGGTGCTGCGTGCTCTCTGACCTTGTCTCCCCATAACTACAGGTACTTGTTTTTAATTAGTCTATTTCCTGCTACTTAAAACCCTTTCTCCACTATTCCAAGGAGATGAGAAGTTATCTTTTGAAACCTTCCCCATGATTTTACTTTCAAAGTTTCGGTGTTGAAGTAGCACTTCAGCCTCCTAATGTCCCAGAAGCCAGACTAATCTACTTGATTAGAAAGGCTGAGAAGCAAACCCTGAAAAGAACAATCCCTTTCAGGTGAGAGGTGAGTTATCCCTGTTCAAACAAAACTGCATGCTACCCTTAGTGTCTCCAGTGCTGTCGTACTGCTGCTGAAGCCCCTTGGAAACCCCAAATTGGAGAGAGAAAGATCTTGTTCCATCCCTGAAGAGATCCTATCAGAAACTGACAAGATTTTAAAGCTTTACCACAAAAAGGATGAGTAAAGCCTGCCTTACCTTATTCCATGACTTGTAAACACATCCACTGTGTTAAGAGAATCTTCTTCTACTCCCAGATAAAAGTCCATCAGGGATGGTGTGATCCAGTCACAGTTATGAAGGCCTGGCTCTATTGGGACACGTGTGTATTTGATCCCATATTCTTCTAACACCTCTGCAAATACATTCCTGACCTCTGTAAGTAAAAACAGAGATACTTTAGTCAGGAATCAAAAAATCAACACACATCCCCTGCAACCTGTTAGCCCAGAGACATATTTTCCTTTCTACATTTAAAAAAAAAAATATATATATCCCATTCGGTTTCTCTTCTGCTGAAATGGTTTTGTTCATCTTGATGGGAGTCCCCTTTTAAACTGGAAATATCTGGAAACATTACTCCCTCAACACCTGCTACAGGTGACTTGTCTTCCCCTCAGCACTAAGCATTTAGTCCAGCAACTTCTCTGAAGTTAGCCTAGTTGTAGAGTTGCACCTGAGGCATCTGCACAGCTGGGAAGAGGTTCTTCACCAAGCCTCTGCACAGGTGTATCTGTTGAAAGAGTAAATTACCAAGAGCTGTGTTGATGTGGGGAAATACTGATTTTTGCTGTTTTCTGTCTCTACCACATTGACCTTAGTTGAAAAACGGATACATATACTTGCCCACCTATGGAAAGCATGTCGAGACCTGCAAAGATTGGTGTGGAAATGCAACTGACAGGATGGAGATCTTGAAGCAGTTGAAAGAGCTACCAACTTCAGTCTCAGTGACTAACTTGACCCAGGTGAGAACGCTCAAACTGCAATTGTAGGGCCTCTTCAAGGTCTTATAAGGCTTATTGCCCAGGAAGCCATGGCAAGTGGAGTCATCTCTCAGCTGACTCTCTCACCTGCTTGGTGCTGGGAAGAAAAGGAGTGCCTCCTTACCTGGGAGGACATGAACGTGCTGGTGCCCATCCATATGAGGAGGTAGGTGGCCTGTCAGCTCATGGAACAGCTCCACCTGGGCCTTTAGCTCCTGCTTCACCTGTACAGGAAAGAAGGGTTAAAGAAAGACCTGTCAGTAGGCTGAGGTCAGAAGAGTGCACGGTGCCTCCTGGAGATATTGCTGGCCTGTACGTGGGACAACATGCTGAGAGGTACAGGTCTCTATCGCTCTGGGTGAGTGGATGGTGCTGATGCAGGGATTTAAAAAAAAAAAAACTATATTTGAATACCCCTTTTCCTTTAAAGTGGAAGGCTGCTTTAATCCCATAAGCACTTTTGATCATCTGAACACATTTATCCTTGTTCATGGGTCAAAACCAGCCACTCCCCTAGAGAACAAAAGCCTCTGACAAGGTGATGCAAGGCCTACTTAGCACTTCTCTGGCATTTTCCCTTTATTGGTTTTCTAGGTTCTTAGTAAGTATCTGTTCCAATGTCTCTTCTGCCCCATCGGACAAGTAGTTAACAGCACATTAGCATGCGTGTCACTGAAGCAGGGAGGAATGGATTCTCAAAGGTTGCACAGGCTTTGGCAAAATTAGGTATAGGACACAGAAAGGCAGCTCCAGATGCCAAAATACAACCCAGATTCATCTGTAAGCGTACTCCCAGCTGGGACCTGCAAACGACCTTCAACTGTTGCATTCTGGGGTAAGTGCAGGTCAAGTTTTATTAGTAAAGCAAGTTGCATGGTTGTATGTGGCTTTCTCCTACCTCTGACATATTCAGGAGACCTTTTGATAGGGCTGTTCTGAATCCCATCTTCCCGTGGAAAAATCCATCTTCATTGAGCAGAGAAGAGTTTGTCTTGAGCACCTCACATACAGGGGAGCCCTCGGAGAGGTTGGCATGCAGTCCTATTGGGATGTTGTATCTGTAACAGGATTGAAACATCCGTTAAGCTTTGCGCCTCTACCTTCCTTACTGGGTCCAAAGAGTGAGATTTCAGTGAAAGAGCTACTCAGATCTAAACAGTGTTGTGCTCACTAGAGTACGTCTTTGGACCTCCGCTCTTCTAGAAAGGAAAGCGGAACACTCTAGACCAGAGCAGAATATTACTAGATAACAATCCTGTCCAGCTTCTGGGACTCCCCCAATTCTGTTCTCACCCTAGTTCATGTGGAGAGCAGCCACAAGGCACTTCAGACTAAATTTTGTAACTACACTAAAAGCTGTAACTGTATGGTACTGAACTCATTAGTGACTGACAGAAATCTGGACCTTGCAACTCTGTTCTAAAGCATTTCATTAGCCCAGGTATTTCCTTGAGCTCACACTTTTGAAGATGCTGCATTTCTGAGACATTAGAGCTTTACTTGACGACCTCTAAAGCTGCCTTTAAGCAGAACCCAGGTATATATCAACAGTGCCAAAGGCAGCAGTTATGGCAACAGCACAGGCTACAAGTGTAAATACTGCCTGAGTTTAAGGGTAACCTGGTCCAAGAGACTGCAGCTGAAATTGACAGCAGTGGCTAGGCTTCTGTCTACTCCTGCAGATGATCGAGCTAGGCTGTACAAAGTAACATCTCTCTAGCACAGAGGAAGAGTTACGTAGGAGGTTAGTGGTGTAAATGTAGGGCCTTGTTAAGGATTCACAAGGGTCCAAGTGAGTTGCATTCTGCAAATTAAAACAAAGACTACTAGTGTATCTGCAGAGCTCCTGTCAGCCACAAGGCTTTGCACAGTGCTGGTGTTTCCTTCTGTGTGCTGTGGCTTCCCCTAAAATGAGAACAGGACCTGGGAGTGCTCTGCCTTGTGCGAGTCTCACTGCCACTCCCGAAATCCTCTCAGGGTGGCCAAAAAGATGCTTTGAAACTTCTCCCAAGACACCCTCTAGCTGAAGTGCTGTGCCCCTTCTGTGCTGTCCAGCCTGAGCTGTGGTGCCAAGTTAACTTCAAGGCAACAGTCTATGGTTTAAATCCTTCCTGGAACTTCTGCATGGAGCTGCTAAGACAGGACATGGTCTGTCCCTGTTGTAGTGCTTGTACTACAAGGAGGGAAGCAAAAGCAACACCCATTTAGGAAAACTCAAGTTCTTTGGTCAGCCAACTTCCCTTCTATCCCTGCTGTCTTGAGAGAGAGAGAGAGTGGTTTCAGATGAAGCTGAAACAGATACACTTCAGAGAATACTCAAGTTTGGACAAGAAGTTTTAATGAGAAAATTTCTTATCCAGTCTAGGAGCTAATTTTCCCTTGTGTTGATATAAGTGTTGATATAAGTTTCTCCACACACAAAGAGGCATTCATGGAAGAGGGACCTTTCTGGTTCAGGGTTTTAAGACTCATCAGACTGTGGCAGACTACATCAAGTCTGTGGCCCAAAGGATATGTATCTGCAAAACAGAACAGTTCCAACAGGAGATGTGGATCATCACAAACTCCTTCCTAAGATACAAATGACAAACAAGGCAGGAATTTTAACACCCGGCTTACAAATAACTGACCTTCCCCCAGAGCTATTCCAAGTCATATCTCTTTCATCTCAATGTGGAAATGCCTGTTGAAGTGTTATGGGACAGGAAAGCTGTCCTGTCCAGCTCTAACTCCAAGTTCTGTATTATCATAAATTGGTTCCTGTTTAGACATGAGCTCCCAGGGTCCTCTGAGGTGCTCTGCAGTAATTCCAAATGCCTACGGGTGGACAGATCTCTGGATGCAGTGTTTGCTTCCAGTCCTGTTCTTGGAACAGATTTCTCTGGAGTGGTAATGGAAACAGGATGGCTGAAGGGTGCTAAACTTTGGAGTACTTTCATGGAAACACTCCATGGTGTTCTGGTTGCATAAGGGAAATGTGAAAACCTACAGAGGTGCCCCTGGGATGGATGGACTACCATGAACTTTCTCCAAGACAAGGCAAAGGGCTGGTGGAAAACCAAATCTCCCCCTTCTGTCTGCTGCCCTGAAGCTGATTAGTGAAGTACCAAGTTACAGGGGGCAGAAGGATTGTGGATGGATTAGACCATGTCAGAATCATTTAGCTCCTTCAGGTTTTAAGGCTTTAGTCCTTGCAGGACTGAAATTCTTTCTTCCTGGCTCCTCCGTGTCTTGTGCTCCAGGTGGATGGTGTAATCTGTTGCTAGGTACTGCTCCTCCTCACAGATTTAAGTGTTACGTTGTACGGACAGCTCTGTGAAACAAAATGAGTCCATGCCTCTGCAGTCCACTGTGTGATGAGGGAGTTTGAATGTCTGCTTAATGGAGCAAAACAGCTTGTGGAGGAAAAGGTCCTCAGACTCCTCTGATTTGGTGATTTCTCTGCAGCAGGACCTGGTAGTATAATTGACCATCTGGTTTTCACACCAGGGGCCTAAGCATATGCAAGGAGTTAGAGTGGTTGTGTCCAAGTTATTACTGGAAGATGCTGTCACTGGGAGCGGGGGCCATTAAGCATTCTGCTGAGAAGCTCACAGGCAGCCGATGGCAGGGCAGGAGGCAGCTACAGTGCAGAAGAGGAGCTGTGGCAGAGGGCATCCCTTCCCTCCTGTCACCTGATGTGTACCTTGCATGAGCCCAAAGGCAGATGGGGAGCTTGTTCTTCTAGAAACCCACTGCAGATTCGTTACCGTGTCTCTGGGAAGCTCTGACTACGTCAGCTGATAGCACTACTTGCATCACAGCCACTGCTATCGACAAGAAAAGGACTTATGTGTTACCGTGAATCAGCAGATGGAGGACTTCTCTTGTTGAGCACTTGTCTTCTCATGTGTTGCAGGAGGGCCAGAAATGAACAGCTGGGCTTCCCAGGGCTGTCTCCCAGGGGCATCAAATGAACTACCTCCAATTGTGCAATGCCTCAAATGCTGTGAGTGAAGCTATCTCCAGGAAAAGGCAAGCCCCTCTGACAGGTGTGGGACACCGAGGAGCCAAGCACTGCACTGCATAACATTAGAGCTGCTCCTCTGCCTGAGCTGAAACAAGCCCCAGAGCTGGGGAATGTGCAGAATGTGGAAGTGCAGAGAGCTGGCCTTGTTCTCGCTGTAAGGAGAGCCTCTCTCGGTAACTTTAGAGGGTGTTTCAGAGCTTTGGCTAACACCAGCTGAGTATCTTAATAGTTTTCTCCTGGAGTTAGTCCTGGCTGGTCTGACAGACTGTCCACATTGAGGCATCTAAAGAGGAACTGTTAGCATTTAATAGCTCTGGGATAAAGGCACTGAAACCAAAACTCGAAACACTGCACACAAGAAACTTCTTTGGGAGTATTCATCTGTGGGAGATGTACAGAAGCAAGCAAGCCAGGAGAGCTCTAAGGATGTGAGAAGGTGGACAACGCGGTGGGCACACTGCTGCTAGCTAGCATTTCCCTGTAGCTAAATAAGTGCATGTCCTCTGGATGCAATGAGCCAGGTGCTGCTCCTAATCAGTACCAAATGCCCTGCAGCTGAGTGCTCCTGTCTGACACTGCACAAGTATCTGAAGCCCTAAGTAAAAGGATGAAAACATGAGCAAAACTTCAAGCATCATGGTAACCGCTGGGCTGTGCCTCAGGAAACTGGGCTCCAGTAATGCTCTGTCCTGACCAGAGGCTTGGCCTTTTAGACCTATTCTGCAGGCTCTCTTCTACTCTTACAAACACTGGACCAACTCTTTCAAGTGCCTCTCAGCAGTGAAATGTAGCTTCTGCAACCAAAGAGCAATGCCAAGGCATGTGGCATTGGAAGAAAGTCATGGTGAAAAGTTAGAAGAACACCCTGGAAGGGCCCTATTTTCAGCAGTGGGCAGGTAATTGTTTCCTCGACACAAACGTACTTGATAGTTGCCCAGATCTTTTCAAAGGCAGTAACTGAAATATTGAAGCAGAGACAAGAGCTCAAGCTGCTCGGCTTCTGATGCCATACTGGGACCAGAGCTCAGCTGTTGGGGGCTTGTCCTCATACCTGAATGTCTGCCTCAGACTTCCCTTATAGATGGGACAGGATGAGCACTGCTGCTCGTTACCAGCCGAATGTAACTGCTCGACCCAAGATCCAATTCAAAACAATTGGCACCAAGTTTCAAGCACCAGTTTCTGCAATAAAAGAGCTGCAGTTAACAGCTACTACTGCCAACACAAAATGAAGCTGAGGCAACTGCTTGGTCTCTCTTAACTCGTGTTGGTGGTTGTTTTAAGCAGCAATGACCCTTCCACAATCTTTTTGGAGGGGTGCATTTCTAGGTGTTTGCACTCCCACTGCCCTGGAGAATGCACAGATGTTAAGTGAATTTAGCACAAGGGTTTAATTCCATCCTGATGAACCCAAAGGACAATGTTTATAAATGCATATTCATGCTTCTACAGCATCAGGAGTGTTGGACTGGGGTCTGTGACCTCGCTGAGAGGAGTTTCAAGCCAGTAGCTTCTGCAGCCACTAAGGCTAGTCCATTAGTGAGCTGTTTCCATTGAGAAAAATTTGGTAGTCAAAACAAGTCCAGCTCTGCATCCCCTGTAGAGGGGGGGAAAGAAAGGAGATACCCTTGCAACAAATGCTCCAAGAGGCAACAAGGAATTAAGTCTGGAAAGATTTCTCAGTCAACACACCCAGCCCAGCTATCAAATAGAGGAAATACAATCGGCTAAACTGCTTCCTTTTCAAGTAGTTGCTTGTTTTGCCACACGAGTGCTCTGAACAAATGGCTCTGCTGAGGCAATGGGCTTTTGTGCAATTGCAATCCCTGCTCATTCATACCCTTAGCAGTAAAGGGTCCCCAGAGACTGTGTCACTGTACTGAGGCACGCCTTATAATGCTGCCAGCATTGCTGCACATTTCTGAGCTTGGTGGATGACTACAGTGCCCTGGCTCCTGCCTGGCCACAGAGTGGACTCTGTGCAGTCCCTGTGTTTCTGTGAGCAGCTGCAATAGCTGTGGAAATGGTGTGATTTCCCCAGGCCCAGACCTTGACAATTGTTTCACTCAAGGCTGCATACTCTGGGATAAGCATGGCACTTACTCTTTTCCTTGATGGGTAAATAGATCCCACCTTCAACATCCTGGTTGTATCCTTATCTGTTACTGGCTCATCGGCTTTCAGCCCAAGTGTGATGCAATTAAGAGCCCCATGTAAATATCTTTATCCAGACATCCTGCTTCAGTAAATGTCCAAGTGTCTGAATCCAGTCAAAGCAAGGCTGTGCTCCGTGCAAAGAAGGGCACATCTTAGTTTCTTCAGGTGGGTATTTGCATACTTTTTTCCCCCACTTTCACTCTATAGCAAAATGTGTTTTATCTAACTGTATCTCGTCTTGCTCCATTACTGCTAAGGATTTATTCTTGGTGGGAGAAGCACTCCAAAGTCTCTGTTGTATTAAGAACCAATACTATAACAGTGTTTAGAACTGACTTTCTTTTCAGTTACATCTTTGTATCGGCTTTAGGTTTAATGTCCATAACCTTACATCAGCAAAAGTGCTGTTGCCAGTGGAGTTAATTTGATCTGGGTCTCTAGTTTAAGGTCTCAGCATGCTAACCCTAATCCAAACACAGTTCGGCTGTCTGCTGTGTGATTAACAGTCAGATATAAGGATGATGAGAAAGCATGAGAGACTTCTAGATTAGTCAGATGCCAACTGGGAGGGTCAGAATTAAGTCACAATTTACACACACATTTTGCAATTAGTGTTGATGGGAAAGGAAGTGAAAACATAGACAGCAATTAAATGTGGTTTTGTTAGATTCTTCTGTTAAATGTACCCAGATGTTGTAGGGGCTTCAGCTTTTGTGTAGTTGATGTTCAGCATTTAACAGAAAGGAAAAAAAAAGAAGACTGAGGTTGTGTTCTAAAATATGCCACTCTTTATCAAGTGTTTTGGATATAATCACCTAGAAAATGGGAAAAGAGGCCTAACAGTCACAGCTGAGCTGAGTGATAAAAAAGGGGGAAAAGTAAGGCAGCAAACACTCATAGGTCTCTGTGTTCCTGCCATCTCCATATTTGTTTCTAAAGAAAAATGAAGAGATCTGTTCAGTTCACAAAACTCTTCTGATCTCTGGGAAAGGTTCTAGAAGCACCAAGAAGACCGTCAGACTTCAAGGTGGGGCTTGATAAATACACAATTACGATTACCTTTTTGGATAACCAGGATATCATGTTGCCTTATGCCTCATAAAGAGAAAACTTTTGAGTCACTGGAAAAAAGATAAATCAACAATAGAAATCTGTTCTCCCTTCTGCTGCTCTGGTTACGCGCTGCTGTAGCAATTGCTGTCAATAGGTTTGTCATCTGCTGATGAATCAGGCCTCTGCTGAAACTACTCTTTTGCCTGAAGTGAGTGGGCCCTTTCTTTTGGCCCAGTTGTGAAAGTGAATGTGAAAACCCCCAAATCCAGAGCCTGAATGTGATGGAAGGTATATTATTTACTGCTTGGTTCTGCTGCTTTGCAATTAGTTTGTGTTAGAGCTGGTACAAACAGCTGCTGACTACAGTTACATTTCTGCCAACTCTTCTAATGAAAGCACAGGACAACAGATGGTATACCCAGAAGCCTACAGAGTTATTGTGAAAATGAAGGGAAGAATGAAATTCCAGAAGAGCTGTGTTTCTGAAGGATGGTGAGTCCTAACATTGCAGGACAGCATAAGGTGCTTAAGAGTGACTAGCCTCCAAGAAAAGCTTTTTTGTTACTAATTAGCTTTGCATGCATGCAATTAACTGCAGACCAGGTGAGGAGAGCTCAAGACCTTCAGTGACAAGCAACCAGGACATAGTTAACCAAGAAGCACACAGATCATCTCCACAAGTCGCAGAAACACCAGCAGTCTGGCACCATGAGCGCACAAGATCAAATCCCACAACAGTGGAATACACCCCAAGAAAGCAGAAGCTGCTTGCTTCAAGCCTTTTTTCAACTGGTGATAGATCCAGCCTCCCAGTTTACGCCACTGTGTAGTTGCAGGCTGAAAGCTCTCCTGTGGAGCTGAGCATGTATGTATATGTGTGTGTGTGCATGGTACTTGCTTAGCAGGGTGTCTGTAGGGGAAGGCAAACATGGGGGGGGAAAACAGGGCAGATTTTCATCCCATAAAACATAAAATGCTGCAAAGCGTCATCATTCACAGTGGGATAGGAGACAACATCAAGCAGGGGAAGAGGCAATACAGTGACAAGGCAGTAAAGCAACAGCGATACTTTCCCACTCCTGTTTGCCTTTCATCATAGCCCCACAAGATGAGGATTCAATGACATTTTTTGGAAGTCCAACCTATTAGACATCTGTGTCTACAAAACTTTGCGCAAATCTTTGCGTTATGGGAACATATATATCTTAGGGGTGACACGAGTTTTACATGTTCAGATGCCAATTTAGTACATGTATATTAGCAGCACCTGAATTGAGGTTTTGCATTAGACAAATCCTTTGTCCTACACCTGCAAATATTTCTCCAGTGCGTGGGTAGGACTGAATACAGCTGCGGTGAGTTACTCACAAATGAGGAATTGTAGAATGTGGGTTGCTGATAGTCAGTGCTAACAGATGTTCCCAAAGTCACCCAGATTATATTCTCAGAAATAGATTTTAATCCATTTTGTTCACACATACAATTCAAAACCATCCCTAAAAAAGGAAAATTGCAGCAGCAGGTTGAGCAGCTTCTGCTGTCACCAACCCTCCAACCTGGCTTTTCATACCCTTATCAGCTGTCAGCACAAGTGTCATGACCTGGATTCAAAGATGCTTTTTAAACCTCTAATTGTACAGCCTACTTTCTGGCTATGGAAATGAGGCCAGGTGGATTCTATATTTAAAAGCCTACTAAAGACCACAGCTAAAATAGCAGACAACATTACCACAGCTTTTGGGCTTAAAGGGTTTCATGGTACCTGCAAGTCTGAGAGAAGTGCTGCCTTCACCTCCTCATTTCACATTTAATTTGTTTTACTAACAGGATTTTAGACACCTCAGCAGTGTTGTGCCTACCCTGCTGCCTTTCCCCTTATCAACCCAGGAGTGGTTCCCTCTCAATGTTTGTGTCATTTCTAGCCTTTTTAACAGAAGACCAATTTGCCACTAACACCACACCCTGACTTTCCTGCACTACATCTTCACTATTCATTTTCACCAGGGAAGCTGCAGGCAATTTCTCAGTACCTCTAAAAGTACAATTAAATCAGGGAGAAGTGTTCCAGGAGAACAAGGACAGCATGACTCCCATGAAACCGTCCCTTGCTGGAGCCATATATGTAAAGCATAAGGTCTCAGTTTATCTAGTCCCATTACAGTTTGTTTCCTCACTTTTTTCAGCCCTACTCTTCTTTTTTTTCAGAATGTGCTCCAGCTTCAAAGTGCCCCCCCTCTTCCCGGAACAATAGTATTAGCTGGGTTTTACCTTCTAAATAGAAGTAATGCTTCCTGTTAAAGGATTTGCTGGGCTAGTCCATGAGAATGATGCATGCCATTTGATTTGCTACGGAGCAAACCATGCCAGAAACCTCTGAAAAGTTCGTGAAGGAGCAGAAGTGGTAGGTACGAGACAGGTATGAGGTATCATCTCTCTTTATGCTTGAAGGTTTTTTGCTTGTTTGTTTTACAAATGGATTTATCAAGTCTAGAATAAATAGAAATGTTGATGTGTTTTTTAAAAAGTTTTTTTGGTTGAAAAAGTTGAGTTTTCCACTGCCCAGCTTTTTAGTTGAGCCTTTGCAGAACAATACTGCTTCCGGATTCCAAAAAGAATCTGGCTAACTCTGTGTTCAGCCTGGCTGAAATTAATCAAATTAGATTAGGTTTAAAGATTTGTGCTTTTATGCCTCAATAGTTTTAGGGGTAGCAGTTTAGTCCGGCAGGATAGTGTGGACTTTCATTCTGACGGTACATCTTTTAGAAGCGTGGGAAAAGAAAATTCAACAACCCAAACT
This sequence comes from Anser anser, assembly GCF_964211835.1. Lineage (NCBI taxonomy): Eukaryota > Metazoa > Chordata > Aves > Anseriformes > Anatidae > Anser > Anser anser. Next base: position 9,414,772 of record NC_139739.1, on the reverse strand, counting down.
GTACCAGTCAAATTGTGTAACTGGCCTTCTATCACCATAACAAAATGGGCAGTGCAGTAGCTAACACCAGAGGAAAAGCCACTTTGGGTATGACTTGTAGGTTGGTGGTTTTGGTATGAAGAGTCTTACTAAAGATGCCTGTAATCCAGTTTTCTTATACCAATCCAGGTTATGGTACAGTGTTTACACTAGGGCTACAATATACTACAGTTCACAGGCTCAGCTTTCCTTGGATAGCCTGAGGAGGCTGTCCACAAAGGAGCTAAAGAAAGTAGCTTACCTCCTTGCCAGCTTGGCTGCATCTGCTGCAGCACTTCCGTTGACTAGCAGAGACACGTTAGATACCGCTCCAGCCAGGAAACAGTCCACAATGCCTTGGTTTCTCCGAGGACAATAGCCAAAGTCATCTCCGGTTACTATGAGCTTCACCTGAAACATCCTTAGAGGTCATCCCTAGCAAAAACGGAAAGGAGGCAAAATCAGCACAGCCAGCAGATCACGGGCAAGCAGGAAAAGACGCTCGGCGGGGGCAGCCCCCGTCGTGACTCAGCTCGTGGCTAACTCCTCCTGCTTCACCTCCGCCTGCCCGGCGGCTGGAGCTGCGTGCGGCCGTACCTGTGCGCCTGGCTGCCTGAATGCACCGAGGGTGCGCCAGGGGCCAAATTCCTTTCCCTCCCGGCGCACCCCGGCCTGCAGGACCCGGAGTAACAGGGCACGAGGGCAAAGCTCCCGGGGCGCTGCATCGCCGGTCCCCGGCGGCCCCGGGGGGGCAAGAGGCGAGGCGCGGCCCCGGGCTCGGGCCCTGCAGGGCGCAGGGGGTCCCGGCCGCCCCCCTGGCGGTGCGGGGCGGTGCGTACCTCCTCTCCTGCCCGCTCCCGTGCCCAGGGCCGCCGCCAGGTGCGGGTCCCGGTCGCCTCCGCCGTCCCGGGGGGCCGCTGGCTCCGGCGGCGGAGCTCGGCCCGCGCCGCCCCGCCGCGCATCCCCTCGCACACCCCCGGTACCGCCGGGCAGCCCCAGCGGGGAGCTAGCCGGTAGCACCGGGTCCCCCCTCAGCCGGCCGGGTCCCCTCAGCCGGCAGCACCGCCCCACCGGCGGCCCCTGGCGGCCGCGGCCTGCAGCGCGGCCTGGGCCCGGCGAGGCGAGGCGAGGCTGGCCTGGCCCTGCCCTGCCCTGCCCTGCCCCGCCCCGCCCGCGCGCGGGGACCCGGCCGCGCTGCTGCAGGCTCCTGAGAGAAAAATGAGGCCTGCGGCTGCGGGAGGCCTGAGAGATTGGCTCCGTTACACCCCCTGGCTCCTTCAGGAATTAGTCTTGATCTGCCAGAGTGAAAGCGAAAGCGCTGAGTACCTTAGAAATTTTGTGGGGGAGATGCCAACCTGCGGGTTTGCCTGTGGAAGGAGAACTTTGTTCCACCAAAGCAGAAACACGCCCCTTCTCGGTCTGTAATGTTAGCCCCACATACCTGGCCACTCCTACTGTCACAGGAAAAATAACAAACTGATGCTTGGGCAGGGAAAGAATGATGGTTCAGAAAGCGCTGGAAATGGAATGATAGTTCAGAAAGCTTACACTTCCCCAGCATGTAAATGAACACTGACTAGAGGAAAACTCAGTGAGAGCTGGAGACAGCCTCTGCCCCCTTAGTGACCCTTTTCTCATCAAAAAATTATATGGAATTAAATTAAAACCAAACCAAACAAAAACATGCTAAAATGCATTAGAGAACTTGCTAAATCGTCATTCTGGCTATACCTATGAGTATTTCCATGATTTCACATTGTATGCTTCTGTTACAGATGAGTTTTTGATGCTCGGTAGGGGTTGCCAGTGCCCTTGGCATTTCAGAGCGGATATTTGTGCAACTGCTGCTTGCTTCCTCTTCTGGGACGTGAACCTCACATTCCCTCAAGGCTTCATTTACTGATGAAGGCTATTACTATAACGGATTAAGTCAGCATGGCTCTGAAGTAATGTCATGAATGAAAAACAAGTACATCCTGCCTTTGCCAATGCAAACCCTTGGGTTTTGGTTTGCCTCTTTCTAGTACTGTCAATGCTGCTTGCCTCTGCACAGGTGAGAGATGCTACATAAGAATCTTAGACAAAGCTTGGCTTCCCAGCCTTCTTAATCTTAGTGTGTGTTTAATGCTATTAACAGTAACATCCTTCTTAAATATTGCATGCAATCCCTGGAGGCTTTTATTTTCTGATTTTATTCCTGTTTATCCAGCTCTCCTTCCTGTGACTGGAAGCAAACATAGCAAGCAAATCTTGCCACAGTGCCACATCCCCCTCAGCCCCCAGCACCATGTTTTCTCTGCAGAATGCACACCCTTGCAGGCTGCCAAAATAGCCTTTGCATCCTACTCTCTGTGTAGTCTGAAGGAAAGCCTCTTACAAAATCAACCTGGAGCTGAAAGGCAAGGCAGGCTTTCTCTGGCTACTCTCTCCTCTTCATTAAAGTCACAAATTAGAATATTGGCCAGCATTTCTGGTGGAACTGCATAAGCCAAAGCATGTACAAAGCACAAGCTGCATCTTCCAGCTTACTCAAATAAATAAATAAATAAATAAATAGCCCAACCTTATCTTAGTCACAGAAGCCAGCAAGAGCTTTCTCCATCCTCAAGTCATGAAGCTTCACTGGTTTTCAGCTTGCATTTCTTTCCTGAACTTCCAGTTATTCAGTAGCAGATTTAGAGGTTTCCTGTAAGCATTTCCTAAAAGCAAATGCTTCCAATAAACTGTCTGTTGACACAGAAAATGTATGTTGCTTTTCTTGTTCCCTCAGCTGCAGCGAGTTAGTTCATTTGGGATTACAATGGTAGCACAGTCGGACTTCATTTGTCTTTTCCTTGAGCAAGAAATTTTGTTGAAAGTGTGAATTGTAAAAGACAAGGTGTTTGAATGAGATGAAGTAAAATCCACTTTTTAAATGAAAGAACATTAACTTTTTTTTTTCTCATCCACTTTTTAAATGAATTTTAACTTTTTTTTTCTCTTCCCCAGTCTTGAAGATTTACAAAATCTTGGAACTCAGGGTATCAATGTTCAAATTAAAGCCTTTTCAATCCTTTGATCTGTTTTCAGAGGAAAAAAAGATGCAGATGGGAAAAGAGATGGAGTGGGCTCTCAGAAAGGGTGAGGTAGGTGGCACGCAGGAGTGTTTGTAGGGGCATGTGTTCGTTAGCTGTAACTCAATACCCGTGCTGAGTAAACCTGAACAGGAGCAAAAGGGTCGTAATGCTGAGGAGAGCTGGACTCCAGTCCAGATTTCATAAAATTCACAGAACTGGATGGGACAGAAAAGCAGGTTTCCCCGGTCTTTGAGGACATTTCTACGCCGTGACGGACCAAGGCAGAGCTGAGGGGCCGCACCCTGCAGTCAGTTCCCTCAGCGAAGGCGCAGACCCGCTGAGGTGAGGCCCCCGCCTGTCCCGCGGCGGCGCCCGCCCACACTACAACTCCCGGCGTGCCCCGCGGCGGGGCGGCCGCTGCGCTTGCGCAGTTCCCGGGCCAGTTCCGACAGTGGGCGCGGGGAGGCGCGGACCGGGCACGTGGGCGCCATTTTGTGGCGAGGGGTCGGGGTTGTGTGGCGGTGTAACTGAGGGGAGCGGTCAGGTGAAGGCTGGGGAGCCGGCTGCTGAGCAGTCCTCTCACTGAGGGGGCTGTCCTGGTGGTGTGGGGGTCTGAGGGCTCAGCCTTATGTTGCTGCAGGACCAAGCAGGGTCGCTTCAGCTCCAGTTCTTGCTCTGCCACCCCCAGCTCAGAAACAACGGGAGGAGCAGTGCACAGCCACATCTCCCCTAGAAAAATACCTAGGGGTTCTTGCATCAAAAGGGATGAAATCCCCAAATTCTAGGGTACATCTGCTAAGAGTACAAAGGTTTCCTTACGCTATAACACGTGGTGGTGTATCAGTCACCTTCCCTCTCCCTTCTGAAATCATTTGAATTTACAGAAGTACAGATTTAAGTGGATTCCTCACAACGTGCACAGTGCTAGCAAGGGGGCACAAAGTGAAAGGCGAGATTTGCCCCCATGACCTTATTATTAACTTTACACTTGCATTAAATTACCGGGTATTGCTCAAGTGTCAATCTCAAATCCTCTGTGACCCAGACAGGAGGTTTTTGGTATTCATCTAGGCTATGTTTAGATGTAGGGAGACACTTTCGCATTTTTTTCAGAGGGTTATTTTCTCTCTGCTGCTGATTTTCCTTCAGTGTGTCTAATGTGGAGTAAAAATTAATATTTGAGTGTGACCTAAGCTACAGCATCAGTGATTTCTGACTGAGTTTGAGATAATGTAAAGTCAGCCCATTCCTGCTTCTCCGTAACATTACTACACGTGGAATTGAATCTGTCAGATCACTTACAGCAATCCTTTTCATCTCTCAGCATCACTGAAAGCATCCTGGAAAATCTCAGCTGGACACAGAATGGACACAGAAAATAATTCATTGGGAGTTATGAGGAGAGATCCCATCTTGAAGGACAAGCATTGTTCTGGAGAGTAGTTGAAAGATGCTGACTGTTACCAGACACAGACTGCCAGGACTCTGCAGAACTTTTAAGGAAGTCCTCAATTCTTCATAGTCTAGAAACAGAAGACAGCAGTCAAAAAACATTGTCTCTTCTCCCCCAGATGAAAAATGCTTCAATTTAAATATCTATATATTTTGTCAAATAACTTCTTCTTAGTTACTTTGCTTATTCTTCCAATCTGTTTTTATCTACTGAATGCAAATTTCTGGATATCTGATTTTGGGTCTCTAATCCTTAAACAATATGGGCTAAATGATAAACTGTAATTTGTAAATTTTTAGCAAGCCACATTTTTTGCCATTTTGATTTCTCCCTGGATGACAGCATTTTGTTGTTATTACTACTTCTTACTATTTCTATTTAGGTCGTACTTAGAGGTCACAGTTAGAAGAGCTCTGTTGTAAGGCGTGCCAATGGGTACAAATATTCAATCTGGAGTAAGGTTATAACTGTCAGTTCATCAGCATGGGGTGAAAGGAGACAGAAAGAACCACGGAATGTTTACAGGCCTAATTCCCCACTGTTACTCCCTTGAATTCAGTACAATTTGTCCTCACTGACATCAGTGAAAGGACTAGATGCAGAGAAAAGTCAATGGAAAAGCTCACACATTTATTTTTGCACCAGGTCTTAATAAGGTCAGAACTGTGCCCTTATTTTGTCTTAGATTAATGATAGTATGCAAAAAAGAATCCAGACAATACTATTGCAAGGTTCTCCATAAACTGGGGGCTGTCTCTATCCAAAGATACACCAGTGCTTTTTCAGTTGTAGATCAAGCCCAGGAGATGCCTATTATGATACCTTAGTTGTCAGTCACTGCTTTTGTCATGCAAAATAAATAGAAACCAAAAGCATGTTTAACAGAGGGCAATATAAAAAGAAGGAAAGTCCTTTTCTATAACATGCTTCTTTGAGTTAGCCAGTTTTCATGTGCCACAGATCTCCTGTTCCTGTGCAGTGAAAGCATTTGGCCCTGCCACTAAAACTTGCCTATCAGGGAGGGGCAGGTTATACTTTGAAATGCACCTGAGAGGAAATTGTAGGTGCTTTCAGTCCTTGAAAATCAAATGTGCAAAATGACTGCAGAGTTAAGTGACTGAAGGCAGAAAGCATTCTTGTTACATACTACATTATCCCCTTTTGCAGCGTTGTTGAATTATTTTGTGTGCATAAAAAAGAATCATGATGAGATTTTATTAAAATAAACAAATTTTTTTTTAAAAGCTGTCGTTTCCATTACCAACCTGCACCTTCACTTAATTTCAATAGCAAATTTACCTGCAGCTTACAGCAGTCTGCTAGAAACAATAGTGGGCTCTGTCACAGTGAGGTGGCTGTTAATTGCCATGGGTGTTTGGCATTGATGGGGTTCTTTGTTGGCAACCGTTCTAACCCAATTATGTTTCTAAAGTACAACTGAAAAGCATTGTAGGGAGCACCATGTAAATGGCACTAAATGCACTGAGACTGAGTGACCTCCCAGAAAGATAGACAGGTGCCAGCTAAAGCCCCATATTATTGATTTTCCACGGCTAAAATGGCAACTACGGACATCTGTTTTTGCCCCATTTATAACAACAGCAGCAAATGTGAGCTCTTGTCTTAGTTATAAGAACAAGGTTTATTAGAATGACAAAGAAATATGGCATTTGACTATCGAATCTGTGGGGTTTTTATTTGTTTCTGTGAGCAAACAAAAATATTTCTGGGACCATGAACTTTTAGTCCTCAAACACACTGGACCTGTGTGTGTTCATGTGCACATGTATGCCTATGTGACTAGGTTCAGGAGTCACGTTTGCTTAATGCAGGCTGACATTTAAGTCAGAGATTCTTCTGAGATGTAGATATAGATACATAAAACAGGCCAGAGCCAGCATGAAGAAAACTAACCATTCAAGGGAGCGGTATCACATGGGTAGGAAAAAGCCTCACAGATCAGTGTAGGTGATAAGGAGTCAGCTGAGCATCGTATGATGTTTCCACCAGCCAGGGACGCGAATGTGCTTTCTAAATCATCCTGTAATAGAAAGTGCAATGTTGCAGTTCTGTTGCCGTTGCTCACACAGAATCCAATTGTTACAAGGAGTTAAGTCCCAAGGCAGGTGCCCACCTAAGTATTTCCGTGCTGCTAAGGTAAAAATCTTGATAAATTATAAATTTGTTGTATTCTTGGGAACGTTACCTGAGACTGACACCAGACTGTCCATGATGAGATACATGGGTCGATACGAGCAATTCCTGAGGCAAAACTAAGGGACTGTGCGTCCTTTGCCAACCTGCAGCCTCCAAACCTATGCAATGAGGGACATGTGTTAACTTGTTCAGCTTTCTTTAGTACAGAATAGCTCCTAATAACTTCTTTATTTTATAAGACTTTCACAGAGAGACAACCATGGCAGCTGAAATCCTAGGAAATCACCACACGCTAACGAGTCACCGTTAGCTCCTTGTACAGCATTTAGCCCAGCAGTGCCTAGACCCGGGCAGCGGTTCGTTTTTCCCGGGCTCTGGCGCTGAGTGAGAGCTCGGTCTCCTCACAGGGCCCGGGGCCGTCACCCAGCGCCCGCCCCGCCCCGCCCCGGTCCCCTCAGCGCTGCCCGGCGGCCGGGGCACCCCGCAGCCCGCTCGCGGCGCCGCAGTCCTCCTTCGCGTCCTCCCCTGGGAGGCGCCACGCCGCTCGCTCTGATTGGCCGCCTCTGTCCCTCAGCCCAATGAGCTCTCCGTGCTGGGGGACTCCCGGCTTTGAAGTCACTGCGGCGCGGCCCAATGAGAGACCGAAGCCGAGCGGAGGACGGGCGGCGATTGGGCGGCCGCGGAGCTGGCGGGAGGCGATTGGCTGAGGCGGCTGCGGAGGGGGAGGGAGGTGCGGAAGCGCGCTGCGCTGAGGGCAGCGGGGCCGGGCGGGCTGCGGCGCGATGCGGGGCGGCCGCCGCCTCCTCCCGCTGCTGCTCCTGACGCTGCTGCGCGGGCCGTGCCGCGGCAGGGAGCCGGCGCCGGGCGCTGTTACCTGCGGCTCGGTGCTGAAGCTGCTCAACACCCGGCACAGCGTGCGGCTGCACTCGCACGAGGTCAAGTACGGCTCCGGTGAGCGGCGGGGGGCGCTGAGCTGAGGGGAAGGGAGCTGCGAAATGGCGGGGGGGGGCTGAGGGGAAGGGAGATTGGGGGGGGCGGGCTGAGGGGAAGGGGGAGGGGGAAGTCCTGAGGGGAATGGAGATGTGGGGGGGGGGCTGAGGGGAAGGGAGTTGGGAAGGGAGGGTCCTGAGGGGAAGGAAGATGGCGGGGGGGTCCTGAGGGGACAGGGAAGTGGGGGGGAGGGGGGGATTTGGGGTCAGGGAAATGGGGGAGATCCTGAGAGGAAAAGAAATGGTGAAAGGGGTGTGAGGGGAATTAAGATGGCCGGGGGGGTCCTGAGGGGACAGGGAAGTTGCAGGGGGAGCAGGGAGAGAAGGGGAAGCTGGAGGTCTCTCAGGTGCGTGTTGCTGGGGCAGAGGGAGCAGCAGCCCGGAGATGGGGTTGTGGGGTGGGCTGGAGGCCTGGCAGGGAGAGGGGGAAGCTGAGGCCTGGGTGCGGGAAGACGTTGTAGCAGAACCTCATGGGTCCTGGGGTGGTGATGTGCTCTGCCTGGTCCTTGAGGTGAGCCCTGATCTGCATCTAGGTCCTCAGCAGCACCTTCTGGGGGAGCACCTGTTCTGGCAAGACTGAGGCTGCTGAGTGCCTTGTCTGGAGACTTGAAGAACTCTTTAGTATTTCTGAGAAAGGGTGGTTTGAGTAGTACCTGTCGTGAGTCAGAACTTCACTGTGAGCTCTGACAATTTGCATGTACTGACACGTATCGTGTTTAAGTGCCTCAATCTGAAGCATTACATGGTACCTGCATTCCCACCAGTCAGTAAACAGACTGTGAGAATTAAGTGTTTCTTAAATATGAGGGCATGAGAACATTAAAGGAGATTTCTCCAGTTCTTTCAGGACTTTCTGAACTGGAGAAGTGGGTTAAGTCTCTTGCCATTTAATTCTATTCCAACAGGAAGCGGGCAACAGTCAGTGACAGGAGTTGAAGCTTCAGATGATGCTAACAGTTACTGGCGGATTCGTGGGAAGAGTGATGGCAGTTGCCAACGTGGAACACCAGTGAAATGTGGGCAAGCAATACGACTTACCCATGTGAACACGGGAAAAAATTTACACACTCATCACTTCCCGTCACCACTCTCCAATAACCAGGTAAGTTGTTCTAGGTCTTAAGCTTTTGTATAAACAGTGCATGGCTGATTTTGACAATACCTCTCTTCAAAAACAAGAAAAATGTAGAATCAGGCATGTTTACTGCCAGAAACAGTGTATTGCTGGATATACCAAGTCCAGGTGGATGCTTCTCTGCATCTTTGTCAGGAACTTTAGTGCATTATTCTAAGTGTAATATTTACCAGTACTGGTTTGCCACAATAATTTTAACAAACCTGTATTTGTTTTCTTATTCTGCATTCATTTATACTGGGAAGACTCTTCTAAAGTGTTTAGCACTTTTACAGTACAGGAGATTGGGCACCTTCCTGAACATTATGAAGACTGTGTAGAGCCAGACAGCTAATCTGGTATTAGGACACTAGGCTGTCCTGTATCCTGTTCCTTGGTGTTCCAATCTAATAGTTTCAATCATCTCCTCCCTGTCCCTGTTTTATTTCTCTCTGCTTATTTATTTGTCTACTTTGCCAAGAAAAAAAATAAATCCACTCTCATAATCGCATTTATTTGCCATTTTATAAATTTCTAGAACAGTGGTTTTCAATGTATAAAAAATAAAAATAAAAAATCCAAATTTATAGGTTATTAGCAGTCATTTTAGGTTTCCTTTAGGCCAAGAAGATAGGTCATTAGATTCTAAGTTGAAAGACCAGACTTTGAAATAGATTTGTCTGAAGGTGGCTGAAACAATAAGGTACGGTTATGTTTAGAGTATCTAGTTTACATATTTATTTATCAAAACAAAAGAAGTGATGGAAAAATAGCATATCAGAAGAATTATTTAAAGAACAGATTAAAACTTTCCACCGTTTGTCATTTGCCAGTTGACAATTCTTTTAACAATTTAACATTTGTCATTAATGTAAAAATACTCAGCAACTGTGTTGTTTTTTTCTTTGTATTTGCTACATGCTTGCACAGTTTCTAAGCAAAAGAAGAGTTTGCATGGCTTCCCAGAGATTGACAGGACTATGACTTATGATTGTATTGAAATATGGTGTAGTTCTGAACACAAACTTTAATTTCATATTCTTAACAAATAAGTTTTTTTTTCAATTAATAGGTTGTCTTTAACACTGTTTGGACTACATAAACTTGAATAACATGACCCTATAAGATTAGGTTGCTAGGTACAAACTATTTCTCTTCTACTTTCAAGTTGTTATTCACTTCTAATCATCATTTTTAAGATTTTTAAGAATTAAAATCTGTGCCGAGTCCTAAATGTTTAGAGCTAAGATCTACCGGGTTTCTGCAAACACTTGGAATATTTTGGGGTGCATACTGAAATCTGATCTTTGACTTTTGTGTTAGCAGGAATTCATTTGCTTTATCTTCTTTTTTTTTTTTTTAAGAGCCATTCAGCTGTCTGTCTGAAGTAAGAGTGCAAACCAAAATAGTTATTAACCCAATTGTAATCGTGGTGTCATTAAGTAAAAAAGGAATACAATTACTTAGGCTAAATTGTTGCAATGTTGTGATTAAAAACACGTTATGCTGAAAAAAATCTGTTGCATTGGTAACTCTGAAAGTGGTCATGCTAAATATTTACAGTTACAAACTTGTTTTAGCAGAGAAAATTTGTATCAGCGTTAGTGTTTCTTTTGATTTTTTTGTCAGAAGGGTTGTTCTGATCTCTGTGCTCAAGTCCTCTTTAATTTGTATTGTATGTTGGGGTTTGGTGGCTCTTTGCTCAGATTATGCATTGGAGTTTTTTGGCATCTTATCTTCAGATTGTAGTGTGAGAAAGTTACTGCTTCTGGATTTGACCGCTGTTGGCAAAGCAATTGAACATCTTTTTCTTTCCTCTCCATCCCTGCCTTTAAACTCTGCTGGCTTTGTGGCTGATATTTCTGTGTGCACGTTGGCGGTGTTTGCTTACATTTTCACTTCAGGAAGTTTGTGTCTCTAACAGGAAGTAAGTGCCTTTGGTGATGATGGTGAAGGCGATGACCTCGATATATGGATTGTGCAATGCAGTGGGACACACTGGGAGCGGGAGGATGCAGTGCGCTTCAAGCACGTAGGAACTGAGGTGTTCCTTTCAATAACGGGGGAGCAATATGGCCATCCAATTAGAGGCCAACGGGAAGTTCATGGCATGCCCACCGCCAATCATCACAACTATTGGAAAGCAATGGAAGGAGTCTTCATCAAACCCAGTATGGACCCTGCAAAACACGATGAGCTCTGAATTGACAGAGGATCCAAAATGCTTCAGCTTACTCCAATGTTCGGAGATGCTAACCCTTGGTCTCTTTTAAGTCCTGCCTTGCCTAAGTGACTGACTTCCTGTGTTACTGAAGGGCATTAGTTCACTTTAGGAATGCAGCACTTCTGTGGGGAATGACATCTGCCAGGTTTAGACACGGAGATTTATTTAAGAAATCCTTTCTAAATTGTCAAGCTTGTTTGGTGAAACTAGTTCGTACATCTGTTAGTTTTCACTATCATTTGTTTTGCTTGTTACTTTTTCTCAAATTCAAAGGAAATGGAAAAAAAAGTAATACATTTCTGTAGTCCCAAATACTGCAAAACTTTGCATTTTGTAATCTTTTTTTTTTCAATTATAATTAAATATTTGGAAACTTCCTTCTACTTGTTAGTGGGGAGAATGTTATTTCTGAGGAGTTGTAGTAAGTCTAGAAAGGGAATATAATTCTTGGAATGTAGTATCTTCTGAACGGTTTGAAGTCAACTATTCAGCCTTCCAGAAAAATATCATAGTCTGTCTGAGAATTGCCTCCAATGTCTTTCATGAGTTCTGCTGTATATGTATGAAAGAGTTGAAAATGTTGTATATATTGGCATAAGAAGACAAAAATTTTTGTTTCCTTTCTCCCAAGAAGTTTGGGTTTTCTGGCAATGGTGATACTGCTAATTATCAAATGGTAAGACTGTCTTACTCTAAGAACTGGTGCAGGAAGCTACTGTTCGTTTACTACTAGAATTTTATAAACTGATGTGAAGGAATTTGATTTATGTTGTACTTGCATGTCACTGCAAGATCAGTATGAGAATCCAGATGAATAAATAGTGGGACTTATACCCATGTGGGGTTCTTTTGTGTGAATCCAGAAGAAGAGGAAAAATAATTAATTTTAAAAATAGTCTGGTTCTGGATTTTCCTCATAGAGGTATGTTATAGAGTGCTGGCAAGGAATCTGCACTGAATAAGGCGTGAATTTCTGTGTTCCTGTGTTTTATTTTTATAAAAAAATAATTCTTGAGCATTTGTTATGCAGTGTTGCTGGAAACACTGATTAAAATTTAAAGTACCATGCATTTTCTATTGGCTTTAAACAGGAAAGCTCACTAAATGAGTGTGAAAAGTCAGAAAATCCAGGTGGTTTTGTTTCCATGTGTAAACAGTTTGCTAATTATGGTCTGAATTAGTCAATCAGTTAAAGAAGAAGGAAAGTGATTTGCTGCTTTTATATTGCCAGTCATGTGGTGCAGCGTTAGAGCGTTGTGTTGATGAGGTGCAACACACCAACGCAATTTCATTTATACTTTAACTGTACATACACACGTATGCTTCTTACTCTGGTGCCTTACGCAGTGGTGCTGCACAGTCTAGCTCCAGTTTTTAGTTAGGGTTTTTGATACTAGCGAAGATCCTTCGCATCCTACAAAGCAAGAATCCTCTGTAGCTGTTGTTCCCCAATACCTGATTATTCTTCAAATAAGGTAAGATTACTTTGTTTTCTTATGAATCTTAGTTGAATGTTGGTATTTAAGGATTGCAGGCATTGCATTTACAGGAGGAAAAAAATAGATTTGGCAATGAGTTCTCTGTTAGAGTTAAACACGTGTTGGTGCACTTGTGGAATACCGGTTTAGCTGAGAAGGGGCAGGTCTCTGTGGCTCATCTCAGTCTGTGTGCCGGGTAGTTTTGCTTGTTTTGCTTTTTTTCGCTACAGAAGCTGTGCTGTTGGACTCTTAAACAACCCGAGCTGAAGTACCTCTTAGTTTGGAAAAGTCTGTTGGAATACTGAGATAACTATTGTCGTTGGAAGCATGCTAAATACAGACTATAAAAGTCATGAGTTAATGTAGGAAATGCAGAAGTTTGTAGCTGTAAAAAATGATGGCTTGTACAACTGCTAATGTGCTTTCCTTCTTATGTAGCTCCTAGACTTACAGGACCTCCATTAGTATCTGTTTAATGTCATATTTTATGCTTTGAACTGCATTACTGAGACTTCAGAATCTCCTTCAAGTGTTTTTATTTACTCTGCTTACATTTCAGCTTTTCAGTTCATCCTCCACAGCTGAGGACTAGAGACTTAGAGAATCTTCAGTTTCTGTATTGGGTTCTGGTTTTGCTTGTTTTCCATGTGACTTATCTGCCTAAAGATGCTGGGACTTTGAGTAAAACATGAAACACTCAGATATAGATATGAAAGTTTGGAACACTGTTTTGCTTCTTTCTCTTTACTTTTTTCCCCTCTTTTATTTTCTACTGTGGCAATGTAAATTTTATAGTACCTTTTTCCAAAGCTCTATGTGCAGTCTAAAATTAAGTAAAAACTGCGTGTTTTGGTTTCTGATGCTAGCGGAATGTAGTGCTTTCAAACAACTGGTAGGTGCTCTGCAACTTGCTGCTGGTAGTACTATTCCAAGAGCTCTGTGAGAAGGTGTGCTGCCAATGTTATGCTTCCTTTAACAAGCTAGAAAGGCTTTGGGGGAAAAGCATTACAGGGATCTTTATAATTGTTCTCAGTGGGAATATTTGCTGAAAGAAATCTGCTTTAAGTTCTCTGCTTTGAAAAATCTGACAAATGCTGCATTTATTTCACATAAACGTGTATATAGAACATACCTCATTCGATGTGGAATGGCACAGAGTTGCACAGGCATGTTAATTTGGGGGTGGGGGGGGAATTGTGTTAGTGCAAACACTCTTACTCTCTTACTTCCTGAAGCTTTTTTAAAGGTTTGTATAAGTGCTCAGTATACAAACACTTGCCACATACTTTGTCTTCTCCGTCAGTATGAATGAGAACTGTTTAAAGTGCCGGAAGGGACTTACTGCGTGTTGATTCTTATTTCTGAATGTCAAGGCTAAAGATAAACCAGCATTTTTATTTCATTATGTTTGGGAATACTAAGTGGGTATATTTGTGAAGTTAAACCAACATTTTGTTTTGTTTTTTAATCGAAAGAAGGACAAAAAAAATGATAACCCCCTGTTCCAGTGATGCTTAATCAGCAGTATTTCATGTTGTTATTTTCCTCCCATGCCTTCCACTAGTTCCCGGGTCTGTAGGCGCCCCATGGAGACACATAAGATCCTTTATACACCTTAGGGTTTGTTCTCTACACCTAAATCGAGGCGACTGCTCCGTCCTGCGTGGGAAACAGCACTTTAAGTTACCTCCACAAAAACGGGTGGCGTGGACGCGAGCAGGGCGGTTGTGCCTGAGGGGGGAAGAAGGGGTCGGGCGGCTCCTAGGTCTTTCTCCTTACCCCTTTTTACAGCCCTAAAGCCTTGCGAGAGCCGCAAGAGGCTGCGGGACGCGAGCGGCCGCTAGCGAGCGCTGCTGCCCCGCTGGTGCCGGGCTCGCCGCGCCGGCCGGCTCCGGGCAAAGGCAGCGGGGGCTCGGAACCCGCACCCCCGGCACGGCCGGGCCCGGGGGGGGGCACCGGTGGTCCCCGCTGCCCGCGGGGGACTCTGCCCTCAGCCGTGCCCGGCTGGCGCGGGAGGGAAGCGTGCGGGTAGCGCAGGCTGCCAGGGGATGCTCTGGGTTCTGGCTGTCCGGGGGATCCGTGGAGCGCGGCCAAGGCTGAGGTCTGTTTGCTTAAGGTAGACGTTCAGGGCAGTTAGATGTATGATGAAAGTAGGTGCCGGTTTCCGTTTCGGTGTAGGGGGGGGGATGAAAGGCACGAAGGGATCGTTAAAAGGGGGAGAAAAGAGCTCCCGGGGTGCATGCAGCAATCCCGCGTCATTTTTCCGAGATTCCGAAAGCAAAAGCTGACGCCGGACCGCTCCCGTGCCAGCCAGCCCCGCCTCCCGGCGCCAGCGATGCTCTCCCCTGGAGCCAGCCCGGCCCTGTGCGGGGCCCGCCGGCAGGGCAGCCGGGGCTCATTCGCCAGGTGGACATAGGCTTTTGTTGTTTTTTTTTTTCTTTTTTTTCCCCTTCCCTCTGCGCCTCTCCCTGGCAGCGTTCTCCCAGCATCAGCCTCCCGCCGCTATTCCCTCCCACCCAGCGCGAAGCCGCTCTTCATCGGGAGCCTTCTGCGAGCCCGGGCAGCAGCGTTTGGAGCCAGCCCCGCTACAGCCGTCCTCGGGGGGTGGCAGGAGGCTTCCCCCTCCCTTCCCGGCTCCTGCCAGCTGGCAAAGCCCGGCTCCCCTCTTCCGCCCTGCCGCTGCCCGCCCGACAGAGCCGGCCTGAGCCCCCGGGGGGGCGCTGCCAGGCTCCCCCAGCGCTCGTGTCGCACCTGAAGGGTTCCGCTGCTACTGGAGGGCTTCAGAGAGGGTTTCCAGCCCTGTTCGGCTGCTGGCACTGCGGGGGAGCGCCTGGTAGCGAGCTTCCAGCTTGTTCCAAACTGGTCTGGCACGGTTACTGGCTTAGATGTGGAAGACCCACGGGGTTCGGGGTCATAAGTGGTGAGGCATTCGTATAGCAGCCGCTCTACTCCGCTTGTATCTTCCCCTCCTGCTCAAAGAGGACAGATTCTTGCTTTGTGCCAGCAGCGTTTTGTACAGGGCTGCCGGGTGACTGTCGCCAAAAGGCTGCTGCAGCGTCAAACCTGCGCGGCTTGAGCAGAAACTGGGAAGGGCAGAAGGCGAGGCTCCTCCCGAAACTGCACCCGAGGGAGCACCATCTGCTGCCTCTCTTGCAGAAATCATACTGCTGCATGTATTAGCTCTGCCCTCCCTGGGTGCGGGTGCGGAGGTGATTCCTGGTGAGCTGGGGGCAATTTTCCGTAAAGCTGCGCAGCAAGACGCGTCCGTTTGTGGTGCGCCGCGTTTGGCTCTCCGTACAAAAAAAAATAAAAAAATAAAAGCAGGGCGGAGAGGGCCTCTAAGTCGAGCTTCAACTTCAGTCTCTGGGGTAAAATGTTAAAATCTACCTGTCTCCTGCGTGGCCGCGGATTTCCCTGTGAGACGGGAGGCTGTTTGCTGCGGTTAGCTGAGACCTTGCTTAGAGGTCCCAGCGGTGAACCAGAACCGGGCTGGGAGCCCCTGGGGGGGGAAGGTGCCTCGGGTCGGCCCCCGGGGAGCTGCATTCACCGGGCATTAGCCCCTGCAGGGCTGCTGCTGGGCACGGGGCGTGTGTGCCAGGGCTGGCCGGCGGGGAGGCGTTTGCACCTTAGGGTACGGATTTCCAGCTGGGAGAGTATGACTCCCAAAAGGGAAGGGGGGCTGTGACTTTGGAAGCGGTGGTCGCCGTGGAAAGGACACCCTGCTCCTGGAGAGCTGCGGTGGGGGGCAGAGAAAAACCCGACCCCCCCCCCCCCCGGGGCGTGAAGTTTCCTCGTGCGGCTTTCAGGGGTGGAGAACAAGTGTTCCTACCGTACCCCCGGGGAGAGAGGCTTTCTAAGCCCGGTGGGGCTCAGCAGGGACCTGGAGGGGGCCGGACGGGGGGAGCTCCGTATCCCCAGCCCTTCCCTGGCCCCCCCCGGCTGAGACCCGGCCGCGGAGCTTCCGAGGGCTGCGGGATGGGGTGCTGCCCGGCGGCGCTGGGAGGGCTGGCGCTGAGCGGGGCACTGCGTTAAAGGGCGTTTTGGAAGAAAAATAACGATGCAAACCGACTGCGCTCTTTCTGGGCTGCTTTTTAGCGCCCTTCTCCATAGGAAAGTTGCCCACTCCAGGTCATCCTTGCCAGAAAAGCACCTTGACGCTAGAACGTATTTTCTTCTCTCCGCTGGTAAAACAGATACGCCCCGCTGGGTGTAGTGTTCAAGAGAGTAGGGCCAGGGAGAGACGTGCGTGGGTTTCGGGGATGTTTTGGGCAGGAATACCTGGAAGCGTGACAGTGCCTACCCTCAGCACCGCTTGGCGAACGGTCTGTCTTCCCCCCACCCATTTTATTGCATGCCCCCGGGTTAACCAAAGCGGTTCGAGGAGAGGCTTTGGCCGGAGCTCCCCCTGCACCGCCTCATCCCCGCCGGGACGGGATAGTTGGCTCCAGCCGCCGGTGGAGCCGAGCGCCCCTTCCCCGGCCTCGGCCGCCTTCCCTGAGGGCAGAGTCGCAGGAACCCAGCGCCGGGACCGGCTGTCAGCGGGCTCCTTTCGGGAGCCACAAGAGCAGCCCCTTTACCGCAATCCCCCCGCGATCGGTTTGCGGGGCTCCGCTGCGCTCGGCGGCAGCCGGCGGCGATGCTCTGCCCCGCACCGAGCCGGCGGCTCCCCGCGAACCGCAGCCGCCCCAGGCGGCACCGGAGGGGTTGGCTGCGCCCCACCTGCACGGGGCTCCGGTGCTCCCTCGTACAGGGTGCGAATGGAAAGCGGTGCGGCTCCGCTTCTTCCCAGATCGGGATTATCCCGATTTCCACCCCGACCTGCCTCATGTCCCGATTTAAAAGCTCTCCTGCTGCTTGTGGGTCTGTAGTGGTTTGGTGGGGTTTCTTGTTTGTAGTGGTTCGGTTTGTTGTTTTTAAAGCGTTCACCTTTCCGTAGGGTTTGTGGGGTGGATGTCTGTGTGTGAAGAGGGGAAGAAGGGGTCGATTTTGATCAGAGAATTTGACCAGAGATTCAACAGGGGAATGCCAAAACTGCCCTCTGACTTGCTCAAACGCTGCTATAAATACCCTAAATGAATTGCTTGGTGTTGGGGTGTAGGGGGCTGGCAGTGAGGAATTCTTTACTGTTGCTCAGTGTCTCTAACAGCTTACAGATGAGGTGGCCTCCCCTGCTTCTCCAGGGCTGTTGAGAGATCCCCATTTCCTTCAGGTCTGGAAGTCTTTCATTTTCTGCTTTTCTCAGGGCAGAGTCTGCCTTTTGTTTCTTTTTTTTCTTTTTTTTTTTTTTTCCCCTCTAAATAATTTAGGTTGTGTTAAAGGTGTAACTGCTGTAAAGGGAAAACCAAGCAACAGAATTGCTGGTGGGTTGTGTAAAACCAGATTGTTGTCAACCCAAACCTATCCTGAAATATGATGGGGATTCACAGAGGAGGGACAAAACAGGGTTTGTCTTCTAGTGCAGTGTTTTTGTACCAAGTGTCACTCCCTATTGATTTTTAACTGGGTAAACTGCTGGTAAAGAAGTAGCAGCTCCTGGCAGAGGTGTTGCTTCTCAGCAGATCAGTTTTTGAGGGAGGTAGAGGTCTGCCATTTGGTGTAGTAGTAGCAGGGTGACTTTTAAGATGACTGGCTTATTACACCCCTGCAGACTGTTAGGCTGGAGTTTGTGCTGTGCACAACAGCTTATTGCTGTCACCTGGTCCCTGGGTGGCTGAGGAGGTTTCCAAGACCAGGTGCAACCACCTCCCAGGTGAGCAGGATTTGTACCAAGCTGGCATTTGGGGCTGAGCGCAGGCAGCGTACCTAGTTCTGTGCAACCACAAAGACAGTTTGGGTTTGCCCCCAAGGAACTTCCATTCTCAATTAGCTGCCCACCCGCCGTTCTGCTCGCTCCTTATGGCAGAGATCTCTGCCCGCGGAGCTGCTGGTGACAGCATGCTGAAGAGAAGAGCACAGTTTTAAAGCTGTGCTGCTTTGAGACGCTTCTTCCCATCTGTTCGCTTCTGAGCAGAGGGTGCCTTGCAAGGACACGGGGCTGCTAGATCTGGGCCTTGCCCGGGGATGCTCGCTGTTCCCAGGAAAGGCTTAGCTGGAGTCTCAGGAGTTGTGTACAGATTGAGCCAGGCTTCAGCTAATGCCATTGTCAAGCCTCCAGTGGGGCAGTTTGGCCACCTGCTACTCCCTTTGGATGGGAACAGGATGCTTACTGGAAGGCTTACCAGGAAGGGAATATGCCTTCAGGTATCCCATGTGAATGGGATTCTCAGGAGAAGTTAACAGTGAATTGTGCTTTTCTAATCAATTGCAGCCAAGAAGGCTCTCGGATTTTTTCTTATTTTTTTTATATGCCTCGCCCTCTTGCTTAGCACTTAGTTTGTCAAGATTGCCAGACCATATCCTGTCTTCAGCCCGTGCTGGGATGAATCCTGAGGGCTGGATGTGGAACTGTAGCAGGATATGGCCCTAAAACCAGCAGCCTGTGCTTCCTGCAGGGAAGTGGCTGTCTATGACAGCCCTTCTAGAGGGAGAGCAACACCCTCCACTGCAGCAAAGTGCAAGGCTGGCCGGCAGTTCCAGGGGGGGAAACAAAATCTATTGTGTGTTGGTTTTCAGTAAATATACCGTGAGCTACCTAGTGGTATTAAGTCTAATCACAGGAATTTTCCCCCTTAAAGCTGTGGCTGGATTTATGTTGATCACTTTAAAACAAATCTCACAGATATATTTAGTAGAAGAATGTGTAAAACCCCAACCCCCAAATGGTATTATGTAACCAATACAGTATTTAAGTGCCCCCTGTGTAAACTAACTGAAAAGCCTGCTGTTTGCCTTCTTTGCCTCTGTTGTGTATTGGTCAACTGAAGCCAGGCGCTGTGTTTGCTGTTCTGATTACTATTTTAAAGGATAGATCCATAGGATCATGTTATCCAGAAAGGGAAAAAGGCTTAAACCCCACTTTCTGGGCTGAGAGCCCTCTCGTGGGCTGCCTGGAGCGTGGATTTCTAAGCAAGCCCGTGCAATTTGAAAGCATGCACACACCAGGGATGCAGCACAATGTACTTTGTCCCTTTATTTTGGCATGTGCGGTGCAGCCCTCCTCAGTGGCTTCTACAACAGCCACAGCGTTCAGCTGAGCTCAGCAAAGGTGAAGACGTGGTACTGTGAAGTCAAGGAGGTGGTGGAGGATAGTGGTACCCGGGTTCCCCCGCTACATCTACAGCTGGTATCAGGTGGAAATGAGAGGTGGATTTCCTCTCGCTTTGAACCAAGAGGAGTTTGTAGGCTTTCCCCCTAATTTAGCGTTATTGATCTGCCATCAGCTCCTTGCCCAGTCAACCCCTTTATTCAAGGTGCTGGATCTCAGGAGCACAGTGGTTTCCCATTATTGTTATAATCTTTTGCCAAAGAGATATCCCCCCTTCTCAGTAATGCACCAAAGTGGAAGTAATCGCTCTTTTTTCTTCTTGCATTTGTCCTTTCCTGTTTCATTCACCGATTGAAAAATGGCTAAAGAGCAGCCCCCATTTCACCTCCCCTTTTCCCTGATTGACTCAGCAGCTCCTGGGACAGAGAGAGGAAAGGGGCCTCGAGGTCACAACCTTCACAATCTTCAAAGCCCCTGCCGCTTCCAGCAGCTGTCACAGCTCTCACTGACCATATCCCCAGAAGGTCAGCAAAAAAATAAACACTGGGGCCCGACAGGTCCCCTTCTCATGCAAACTGGCCGTTTCCCTCCCCAGCTCCCATTCCATGCATAGCTTACACATAGGAGACCCCCTTGGATTTGCACAGAGCTATGCGAGAGCGAAATGCCACAGAAAATAAAAGCAGAAGGGCTTCCTGGGCAGGCAGGGTGGGAAAAAGAAAAGCGGCTTCCTGAGCTCTGCATGCCCACCCACAGGCTGCTGCAGCCATTTTGTGTGTGCACAGCCTGAAGGTGAAGCTGGGGAGGGGGCTGACTTTTCCCTGGGAGAGAGACTGCAGGGAAGGATTCGGCTTTTATATCTGCTTGTGCACGTGAGAGACGGAAGAGAGAATCCAAAAGAAATAGGAAATGAAGCATAGACTGTAAAAGCCTTTTCATCAGGATTAGATTGCAACCCTTGCCTAGAGCCGGTCTGCTTTCTGCACTCACCTTCCTCTGCAAAAAGTCATGATGAAGCAGAAACAGTGCCAGGGAGAAGCGCGGGTTCAAAAGGCCAGAGTGGAAAGGTCCTTTGCTAAAGGAAATACCCCTCCCCGGCCCTCTTTTATAGAAGGATCCATTTCGCCATGGCCACTAATAATCACGGGGCTATTTCCTGGCCTTCCCAGCTGCAGAGCGCCGTTCTGCTCTCCCTTACTGCAGCCCCTTCCCCTCCCGCCCCACCGCCGAGCCCAGCACCAGGGCTTGCCTCCCGCCTGCTTTTCGGGCTCCACAGGGCAGGAAGACCCCCGGTCCAATTAGAGCCTTTAGCCTCTCCCCACAAAGCGCACGCCTGGCTGGCCCCACAAAAACCCGTCGCGGGGGCTCTGCCTCTGTGCGCCGCCGCTGGGGAGGCCGGTGACCTGCAAGAAACCCCCCCGAGGAAGAAAAGGCAGCGACAGGGACATGGGAAGTCACTTTATTTGTGCGGGGCCGCTCACCTCACCCTGCCCCTGCACCAAGCTCCCCACGGCCTCGGGTCATGATCCCGGCTCCCCCTGGCCCCCCGTAAGACAGCTCTTGGGTGGGGGGCCCAGCCCTGCTCGCTGTCACCGGTTCGGTCCCGGCTCTCGCCGTTCCCCGGCGCACTGACGCCCTTTCATTATTGCACTGCTCGCTGCGACCGTGACAGTAGTGCAACAGGGAAAGAGGGGCAGCCCGCCCGGTGGTCCCAGCGCTGGCCCGGCTGCCGGGCTGGGGGCATGGAGGGAGAGCCCGGGCTTAGGGGGGGGGGGTGTGGGGATTTCCTGGCTTTGCCCCCAAGCTGGCTGCCTCTGCTGGAGCGATGCCGGGTGGGTGTGTGAGGGGGTGAAGCCCCAAGCAGCGAGTGCAGCCCGGCAGCACCCTGAGCCCAGCTGCACTGCAGCAGCCCCACGCTGCCCGGGGAGAAGCTTGTGAAGCCCCGCAGAGGCAGCGGCTGCTCCGCCGAGCCTCGCTCTGGCCCCAGAGTCCCCTCCCACCACCCCTTTCCCTGGGCCCCAGAGGTCCCGAAAGGGACCGCGGGGACCACCTGAAATGGAAGGCAGGGCCACCCACTCGGCCATCCCGGCTGCTGTCAGCCCCCAGCTGATCCCTCACAAAGCGGAGAGATTTAACGCCCCCGTCCCTTGCTCCTTTCCCACGTACCTCCGGGAACGGCTCTAGGGAAGGGCCGGGGGCCGTGCCCAGCCCCGCTCCACCACCCGACCCTGCTGCGAGCCGCGGGCCCGGCCGTGCTCGCCGGGCAGAGGTGAGAGCTTTGCTGCGGGGAGGTCACCGGGAGCAGAGTCTCGGCCCCTTTGTGCGGCGCCCTGCTTCGCACAGCGCTGGTTTTCGGGCTGGAATCAGGCGCGGAAACAGCAAGTGTGGCTATGTATCTCCTCCCATCCCTCGGTGGGTGTTTACATCGTGATGTAAAATAGGCACCCTTCAAACCTCTCGGGACTCGTGCTATTTAAAATGGAGACACGATGGGTTTCTCCAGTTTCAGTCACCGCTTGAGCTTTTTAAACACAAGGCCATTTTGAATCCTGTGCGATAGCATCGAAAATACGCCCATTACTCACAACCTGAGTCACCACAATAGCACGATTATTTGTCACAAGTAACGTCTCCGCACCATTACTTGCCTATCTAACAAGGCTCGGTATTTCACAACTTTCCCCTTAATTCGATGGGCACATAGGATTAGTTTTTCCTGCTGTGGCTGTCTTCTCTCCGTGAAGAATACCCCCAAAAGAAAAGACCCTATAAGCAATATTGCACTACTACCCTGAGCACAAAAGCAGAGGCAATATTGATAGGGTCTCATCCTTAAGGTTAGGAAGCTGGACAATGTGTCTTGCGGCAGGTGACTGGAGGGAGCTTCATTCCATGCCTGCAAATGGGGAAGGGGTAAAAAGTTAGAAAGCAGCGCACTGCCCTGTGGATTGCAGCACCCTGTGCTCCCGGGAGGCTGGGGTGCAGGAGCAGTAAACCTCTGGCCCTGCAGAATCGGTGCAGGGACACTGTCCCTTCCTCCCAGGACGTACGTAACACCACTGTGGATTTTACCCAGGTTTCTGTACCTCTGTCCTCAGTTCTCACCTTCTTCTTGCGTGTAAATTTCTCCTTTATTAATAAACTCAGTCAATTAGCTGCCTGAGCTGTTAGAGGCTGGGAAGCACTATTTATTTGGTTAATTGATAGTTGTATTTTGAACCTCTTAGTAATAGGCATCAAGCCCTCGGAGAACTTCCTTTCCAGGGCTGTCCTACTTGGAGAGCCCAGTGTTTTAAAATATCCCTCCCTTCATTGGAAATCACGGGATTAAGTACACACCAAAAATTAGAAAGCGAAACAGGATCTCCAGGGCTGGCTCTCCAGCGCTGACTTCACATTAACGCACACAGATTAGACACTGTTTGGAGACGCACGCGTGCTGTGCCCTAGCTAGTTTTGTTTAGCTTTTTCTCCTCCTGCCCCCTCCCTGGCACCTTTCCTGTCCTAGGCTGGAAGGCACGATCTTCAGCTGGGGCTGAGCGCACCAGCAGCCACAGAAAGGAATCCCAGGGAGGGGCTGAGGCACCTCCAGCTTCAGGGTTGCTTTGCCAGCGAGGCTCTTCCTCTGCAATCCGGCTCCCAGTGAACCTGCCCCAGTGCTTTTGTCACGTAGGAACACTTGAGAGTCCAGAGGAAGGTGAAGGAAACTTCATTCCCAGGCCATCCCAAACCAGCTCATGATTTTGACACTTTAAGCTTCTCTTTCCTCAGCCTGCTTTCCAGTGGATTAAATAGGAGTGTAATGGAGAGACAATCCCCTAATTCATGGATTGCTGGCTAATTTATGCATACCACATTGATCTGGTCTTTGCCATTAGAGATCCCTGGCGTTTGGCATGCTGGTGTGAGGCAGCCCTGC
Organism: Anser anser; assembly: GCF_964211835.1. Lineage (NCBI taxonomy): Eukaryota > Metazoa > Chordata > Aves > Anseriformes > Anatidae > Anser > Anser anser. The sequence goes on along the minus strand of NC_139739.1, from coordinate 9,391,220 downwards.
ATCCCCTTTGATGTTGCCTGACTTGCCCAAAGCAGCTGAAAACCAAGGACATGCCAAAGAAAAGAGAACAGGGGAAGCTCCATTAATTGTTTGTTTTTCTAATGGACTGATAAACAAAATCTCCACTCTGCCCCAACCCCTCCCTATCCCCATCCTTTGTGATGCTTGTTGGAAGCAAACAGGAATCTTTCTTCCACATTATTTATTTGTATTAACCTTTGCTCACACTAATTAAAAGGCCATGTTCACAGAGATTGCTGTAAGCAGCTCAGAATGAGTTTTTATCAAACTTTGGTGTTCTTTTTACCTTGGCAAAACCTCACGTTTAACCCTGCCACTCTGCTTCTCAGCAATCCCTGCAACCTAGACATCCAGTTGGACTGAGCACAAAAAAAATGCAGCTAGGCTCTGCCTTACCTTTCCATCTACTCCCGTCCAGTCTCTATTTTGCTTATGTTTACCATGTGTTTTCCACTCTTCAGCCTCGATGTTATTTCAAACAAGACTTATGCTGAACACACACAATTTAACTTCTCCAGCGGCCCAAAGACAAGCCCACTGGTGAGTGTACAGTTGAAACGTACAATTCACACATCGAGTGATGTTGCTAGTGCATCAGTAGTGGTGGGGGAAAGCACGACTTGACAATTTCTACACAACTTAAGAATTTCAGTAGTTGCAGAAGCTACAACTGGCAGGAAGGAGTAAGGGATGTAATTAGAGACGTCAGCCACGAGTTAAAGTCCAAGCAAAGGCAATTAAAATACTATGCCTTTATGTTTCTGGATCTGCACTGAGAGCCTAGACGTGTCTCAAGAATTTCCTTATCTCCAAGTGGTGCACTGGCACAGGACTCCCCACACTCCCCCCCCCCCCCCTTTTTTCTTTTTTAACAAGACAGGAAAAATAAAGGCGGCTTCAAATATCCAATAGTATTTTCCTAGTTTGCAAACAATATGTGCAAAGCCAGGGTCAATCTACGTCCTATAGCAGGGAGACTTCTCTGGAATGTATATGGGGGTTATTTTAAAATAAACGTTTAAACACGAGATTATGAAATGCATGCTATTTATACTCCAAGAGGCTCAGCATCTCTAGATATGTTTAGAAACCTCTCTCGCCTTTAATCACTGTTATAGAAACTAAATGGAAATGTCACCCAGACTAGTATGGAAATAATGCTTTACATGTTGCTCAATAATCAAAGCTTTTTTTTTTTTTTTTGGCAGTGTTGGGGGGGAATCTCTAATGGTAGTGGAGTCATTGCTGTATGTTTAAGCCCCACTTTTCTGATGTTAGCAGAAAGCATCGGTGAGACTGAAGTGTCCCAATGATGAAGCTTGGGGATAAATATAAAGTAGTGAGCAGCCTCTCTGGAGCTCAGAGGCCTCCTGCTCCATGTGAGATCAAACCTCATCCTCCTTGGTTTAGTTCAGGGAGCCATTTCCCCTTCCCCTCATTGCTGTTTGTTTGTTTGTTTTCCCTTGCGGTTAAAGGTGCCACTTCGGGCAAGAGTGTTTTTTAAACGTTCATCTTGGTTGCAACCTCACAAAACGTGGCAGGACAACAAAGCTTCAGTCCAGCCTTGTTTCCCTGGTCACAGCCATTTCGCTAGCCTGGGGAAAGGAGACCATTTAAAAGCCATCTTGCAATTAAATACATTATATAGTCCACAATATATTTTCTGCAGCAAAATTGACACTATTACCAAAGGTCAGAGCAAACACTTTGGAAACAGCTGTAGGCTGAGGGTTGATTTAGAGTTTTCCAACCTCTTTAGTAATTTTATCATTGTTTTAAAACTGGGAAGTGTTGCCTTTTTAATTCTCTCTCCTTTTTTTTTTTTTTGAAAGAGAAAATTCTTAGCATTCCAGTCCTGGCTCCTTAAGTCTATCTTGCAAGTTACTACAAATCCGTCCAGAGAAAAAGGGGATTCTTGCTTCCATGCAAGAGTCAACCTGTCCAGGTGTGAGCCTGGAGAGGCCGTGCTGGCAGCCCTCCCCGCAAACACTGCCTTCCCGAGCCCGTTTCACCCACCAGGCCGGGGGCCTCTGTCACCCGCAGCCACTTATCAATACGTCCCCCCTCCCTCCGCCTGCAATCAGGAGGGATTACACACCAGAATGTCCTGCCGTTTGATTCTTGCTTATAATATTTAGTTTGTGGGTTTCAATAACCCTTTTCTCAGCAGCAACATTTCCTCGGCTGGCAGAAGCCAGATCTGCGTCAGTGAGCTCCATTAAAAGGAATGACAGAGCTCCTTAAACAGCCTAGACTTTGTAACCCCACAATACGGCTTTTCTGCGTGGTGTTTACCAGCGCTCTGCTGTCTGATGGAAAAAAAAAAAAAGACTTGTGGTACTGAACTCAGGAGCAAAATAGGGCTAAATCCTATCACCTGGGGAGGGCCGGGCCTGCTCCTGGCCCTGTGTGTACGGCAGGGCAAGAAGGGCGTCTCGGCAGTAGCCTCAACTGGTGGAGACGTGTGTGTGGGGCTGACCTCGGAGCCTGCCACCCCATCGGGAGCCCCACACAGCCCGGGGCAGCCCGAGCTGCCCTCACCGCTTCGCCCAGGGCTGTGATCCCCCCAAGGCCCCGGCTCTGCGGCTGGGCCCCGGGGTGCCGCAGGAGGGGAGCGGGCACCTCCTGGCCTACCCCCGGTCTCCGCACCACCCAAGAGCAGCGAGAGCGGGAGCGACCTTAACAGGGCTCGAGCACTAAATGCAATGACTCAAAAAGTCCCCCTGCAAAAAAAAAAAAAAAAAATCCCTCTGAAAACTTAAACCATCTGATTTCACTTTCCGCTCCAATTGGTTGTGTAGCCAGGGCGCAGGTCTGGCCTCCTCCACCACACTAATACCCTATGTGTGCTGCCTCCACAGAGGAGGGGTTCTTTTAACAAGTTTATGCAACAACAGGATGGAGGCTCTGCCGGAGCCCTTCCCCCCGCAGCCCGACCTGATTCCCCGCATTCCTCCCGCGCCCTCCCCCTCCGACCCAACTGGAGACAAACTCTGGCATCTCCACACACATGCAAATGGTTTCCCTTGCACAAATACAGGCTCCTGAAGGGGCCTTTGCTTCCGAATCGCCCCGCTTTTTTTTTTTTTTTGCTTTCCTCCAGTGCTTTTTTTTTTTTGTGCTGTTACATTCCTCAGCCAGGCAGGGTTAAAAAAAAAAAGAGAGAGAGAGAAAGAGCGAGTGGGGAAGGAAGGGCTTGGAATGTGTAACCTCCATCCCAGGCCCAGATCTGCAGGGGACCCCAGTCCTCACCCCCTGCGCCCCCAGGGCTGCCTTTGGCAGCCTGAGCTCGGTGGAGGGCCCGCAGTGGCTCCAGTGGCCACGAGCAGGCCTCAGATGGTGGCCCCTGGCCCTTGGCGAGTGGGACACAGTCCTTGTCACCACCCAGGCCTTCCCCTGCATCACATGCCTCGAATCCCCCCTGCCCAGGGGAGGTTTCCAAGTGGTGCTACCATCTGATTTCCAAGGGCAGAACTTTCCACCGACAAACAGCTCCGCGTGCATTCCCCCCAGGATCTTTGCGCCGCCGAACAAGGCAGGCTCCTGCCTCGGAGAGGCCATCTTACAGCCCGGCCTCAGCCCCACCGAGGCTGTCGCTGCCACTTGCTCCCACTGCCCGGTGGGCTCCGTGCTGCCCGCAGCGGGGTGCCTCCGGCCGGGCACCGCTCCTCCCTCCTGGCCTCCTCGGAGGGAGGCAGCGAAGGGCCCCTCGTGCATCCCCTCTGGTCACTCTTCTGCTCCTGGTGATGGTGGGGGGATGACGTCTCCCCCCCCCCCCCACCAGCAGGGTCTTCGCAGATCTCGCTCTCTCCTACTTCTTAATTAAACAGAAATTAGGAGGGGAAGGCGCCTCAGCTAACCAGGCCTCCCTGTTCCTTAACGCACGCAAAAATGGCAACCAGGCTGCAACGCGCAGAGATGGAGGAAAAGAAAAGCTCCAGAGAGAGGGAGCCATGCAGGCTCGGGTTACCTCCTCTGAGGCTTGGGCACCGCACCGCAGCCGCCACCGGCCCCGGGCCTCTGCTTCGGGTTCGGAGGCTTAGCCTTCTCCTCGGGGTGTGAAAGGGAGGCAGGCTTCAGCTCCTCACCCCACCGGGGACCGAAAAGGTGCCTTTTGTTTGCTTGCCTGTTCATTGAGGAATGGAGAGTGTTATTGAGGTTCAGCTTCCCCTTGTCCCTCTAAAATGGGATCCCCCCCCGGCCCCAGGATGTGGTCCTCCATTTTCTGCCTCCCCATGGCTCGCTCGCTAGCGTACCCTGGTCTGGGGTACGCAATGCAATCTGAAAATGCTCCTTTACCTAGATTTGATTTCCAATATGACGGCTCTCCCCACCCCCACCCTTTGCTCCCAAGGTAACAGCTCAAGGCTTCAGGAAAAAAAAAAGAGAGAGAGAGAGAGAGAAAGGTCCCATCCCCCAGCCCTCTAAACCCCTTTCTTAGCAGCTGCAAGTGAAAATACCACATCTGCCTCCAACCACACCACGAGTGACAGTCACCAACAGATTGTTATTTAAAGATCAATTCTGAATGCAATATTACGGTTCCTAGGCCTGCATCATCCCTGCGTCTCTCAGACCCGCTCCACACTTGCTATTGAGAACTGCAGAGAAAGATTGTCTTTCAAAATCTATTGATTATTATTTACGCGCCTTCTATTCTTTTTTTTTGTTTAATGAAAATGAAGGTATCAATATTGCTTTAGTCTTAACAGTAATTCCTCTAAAAGTGAAATACGATGGAACTTGGAAAATACATCAATAGGAAGCAAAAATTAAATTGCCTGTGAATACACGTGTATACATTAAAGTCACTGAATTCTATACACAATAACAACATCCTGAGGTTCCTAAGACTAATTTTTAAAGCAGAAACAAGAAAATATTCAGACTTGGTCAGGATATTTTTAAAGGTGGTGATTGCTCTAAAGGAGGACAAGAGGGCTTTAAAATGTGAATAGGCCAGCGTTTTATTTTACAACTTGGACACACAAACCCACGCTAGTGGCAGAAAGGGCAATCCATTTTGTACACTGAAGCAGTCAAAATGGGGAACAAAACCCAAGGAATTTCCATACAGACCACTCAAACTAAACACAAAATAAACAAACAAACACGAGGGCAGGGATTTTTTAGGCAATTTCTACACAGTCTTGACATTTTAACACTCGCTCGAGCCTTTGTGGCAGGGCGGGGAGGAGAAATCAGAGTAGGGGGATGGTTGCCTGCTAAAATGCATTAAATAACTACAGAATCCCATAATGTCAGGGGATGGGTGTGCAACAGTAACTGATCATAAGGATGTATTAGGACTGGAACCAAATGCTTTGACAATATTATTGCACTGCTTTATTTGTGCAGACAGTAGTGCAACATTGTCAGAGCCAGCGATACCAGCAGCCACTGTCACGTTCTGCACAGCTGCCCTGCATCCTTTTGTAAGGGACTGTTACATTACAGCGTTAACCACAATAACGTTTTTATGTTTAGCCCCAATAAAACTCTGCATGACAAAGTTTATTTGCAATCGTAATTAGACAAGGTTAAAAAAAAACAACAAAAAGTTAGTTAAAAAATGAGAGGGAGAAAGAAAGAGAGAGAGAGAGAGAGAGAAAGAGCACTGTTAGTATGGCTTGTTAAACAAACCATTCAGGCTTTTGCTACATGCCCAGTATATCTAGGCACGGTACGTTATGAAGGTTTTATACAATCAAATATTTTGCTATAGTAATGGAGAATAAAAAAGAACAAGGGGCTTAATTCAGCATTCCCAAACTTATGTGTTTCCATAAAAACTAAATTGGTCAGTCAATGAATCTGAACTACACGATTTAAATAAATCACAGAAAGTGGCAGCCCCTTCCTGTGCCTTCAGAAGTTTTCTTAATTGTGCTGTGTGTTTTCTAGTGGTTGACCAGTACAGACCAAAAAGCCTGATGTGTGTGTGTATATATAGACTGGTATAAATGCACCGTGCTTTGATTTGCTGTGGAGGAAAATGTTACAGAAATGATGGGACTTGTATACAAAAATACGTAGTGTCTGTGCTTCAATCTCATGCGTATCTCTGTGTCACCACTCAAAAATCACAGCATAAACACAACAGATTCATAGAATCAAATCAACAGCATTAAATCCCTACAGACATCGGTAGGGACCACCTTAAACATACAGGGAAGAGTTTCTAAGGGGGAAAAACTATGAAGAAATCACTATAAAATTTCATTGTAGATATTGCATGGAAGTGTGTAGAAATTTAATAATGAATTACTCACAGGATATTGGTAAACAAAGCAGGTAATGTGATGCCTTGAAAGCTCCCAGAAATGTTTAGAGCTTGTTTTAAATGGGATGTGTTTAAACTATTCCAGCCCTTTCATATATAAGGACAAATAAAATCTATAACCCAAGATCTCTCTCCTTATTTAAAACCACTCCCACATGTATAAAACCTTATTTCACACACGTGCATAAATACACTGGAGGAGGCATCTATTTTAGGGTTGTTTGCCCACTCTGAAGAGGGTGGGCTGCTAAAGGGGGTCATGTTTCTGCCAGCCAATGCCCTTTTAATATTGCACTGCTCATCATAATTGCCAGTAGTACAACAGAAAAAGGGCTCTGGACAACAGCATACTTCAGAGACTTTCCAATATAAGTGATAAATCAGTTAGAAACTTCTCCAAGTGATGGCCTTCTGTGCATGATTTACTCTAAAACAGATTTGTTACATTCAAAAAAAAGGAGTTTCTTCGACAACCACATTGATTCAATGTTATTCTTTAAAGTCAGATTTTAATATTTCACAACTGCATCTCAAAATTAACTTCAGCAAGAATTTAGAAAAGGTTGTTTTAGGGACTTTTTTTTCCCCCCATGATAAATGTACTGCATTAGAGCATGTGAAAGCAAAGACCAGAATTGGATTGTCCTCCTTGCATTTCAGGACCCAGCACGTTACAAAAGTAGGTGTGTAATGAATTAGATTAAACATTATCTCAAAGACACAATGCAGGAGAAGTTCATATTCTTTCTATTGCTTTCATCTGAATCATCTGCTAAAATATTTGGTATTTATTATATACATGCCTGCTAGCAGTTTAAATTGCTTCTATTTATTTTTAAGTGCTGAGGAAGTTTTGCTATTTTTTGCAAGCATCTAAACAAGCTTTCAAAACAACTGCCAGCCAGGAGGGGAGAGACCTTTAAAAGTCATCTGTTTGCATTGTGAAAACATTACTATTGAATTCTTTTCTTTCTTTTTTTCAGAAAGAATATAGGGGTAGTAAGGAGAAAACATCAGTTAATCATTACAAATCAGGCATTCCAAATAATTTTAGCAATAAGTAACATTTAAAAGTCAACTTGTTAGTCTTTAGGTTTCAAACTGTTTACCATTTGTTTCTTTAAACAATTTCAAACTTAAAGCTGGAAAACGTAACTACTTGTTAAATAAGAATCACTGGAGAAATTACAAAATACTTTGATTTCAAGCTTCAAACAATGCAAAGAAATTCTAGGTAAAGAAATCCAAACTTGAAAACAATTTTCCATAAACTGTACAGACGAGTAAGAATCGTACCAAATGCTACAATGAATTAAACTGATTCGAGTCTGGGGGAGTTTGGGCTGAGTGAGAAAATGCACTAAATGAATTCTGGTTGTCAAATTTATAGAGTAGTATTAACAAAAAGCCAGTTGATTTGGAAGTGTCCCAACCAATTAGAATCTTAAACTGTATCGTTGTTACTTGCTGATTTAATTTTATTTTTTTCTCCTTTTTTTTGGACAAGAATTTCTCCCTAACCCAGAAACCTAGGCTAGTTTGGAGATGTTTAAAACAGGAAAGAGAGAAAGGGGTGGGGGAAGAAAAAAGAGAGAGAGAGAGAGAGAGAGAAAGAGAGAGCGCCAGAAGAAAGAATGTGCTTTAAACTTCGGGAAGTTTTTTTTTTTTTTAAATTCCCGAGCCCCAGTTTGTGTTCGAGGGTACGAGCCCTCCTTACACAACTCGAAGACCACACACTGGAGGGAAACGGAGTGGAATTGGGGCAAAGTGCAAGAATGCCAAAGAAACACTTTGGGCTGCGCACCCTGGTTTATTGCAAAAACTCTGGACTATTTAAGCAAAGCATTACTTTTACGAGATTTAAATATTAAGCCAATATAAATACTGCTGGAGATAGCATGTGACTTAGTGCCTCGCTCTTTGGGGGTTTTAAGAGAGACAAAAAGAGAAGTGGGGGGGAGATCGGGACCTCTTAGAGACAGGAGAGCTACGCCGTGTGCGCAGGGAGAGCAGCGTGGCTCTGCCGGGGGCAGCGCTAACCGAGCCGCGCCGTGCCGAGCCGAGCCGCACAAAGCTCGCCGCGGGGCCGGCTCGGCTGCGGCGAACGGAGCGCGAGGCGCGGGACCGCGCTCGGTTTCTCCGAAGCTTTTCGCATAGGTGAAGGGACCGAGGGGAGGGGGAGGAAAAGGGAAAGAAGAGGCGCAGCCGGCTCGCCGCTAGCCAGAGCGTTTTCAGCCGAGCCCGTCCGCAGCCGCCTCCCGCGCATCCCCGTCTCTCCCCTCCGCACCGGGCCCCCGGCCGCCCCCGCCGCTCCCCGGCCCCGCCGCCGCCTTCCGCGGCCCCCGCCGGGGCACCGGCAGCAACTTCGCCGCCGGAGCCGCTCCGGAGGGAAGCGGCGCGGAGGGAGAGAAGGAGGCAGGGATGGATGGAGGCAAGGAGAGAGGGCAGGGCGGGCTCGCCCGCCCCACGGGGAAAGCGCTCCGGGAGAGCGGGGCTCCGGGATGCCGCGGTGCCCCCGCCTCGCCCCGCTCCCCGCCCGGGGGGGGCCGCCCCCACCGCTGCCCCGAGCCCCGCGGGGCCCCCACGGGCACGGCAGCAGCGGGGCCGCTCCCCGCCGTCCCCCCGCTCCCCTCCGGGGCCCTCCCTCTCCCGCCGTTTCCTCCCCGTCCCCCCAGGCTGCGATCCCCGGGGAGGCTGCGGCGGAGCCCCGGAGCCCCCCGGCTGCGGCGAGCCGGGCTCCGCGGGGCGGGGAGGCGAAACTTCCCAAAAGAGACGCAAAAGCGGGGATGGGACGGAACGGGACCGGCCCCGCGCTGCCCCCCAGGACCCCCCGGGTCCTCCCCCGATCCCCCCCAGGCCCCCGGCCCCGCGCCGGGCGGGCTCGGGCGCCGCTCCCCGAGCGCCGGCGCTCGGGGCAAAGCCCTCCGGTACGAACCTCATGGCCTCCCCGCTCCGGCCTCCATCTTTGACTAGTTGACATTCAGCTCCTGCCTGACCAAGTCCTCATTAGCATACCGCCCCGCCATTGGCCAAACCCTGCGCTAGTCTCTGCCACCGCCTCGCCCATTGGCCGCCGGGGAGGATATTTAAAAATATTAACCCGCCGCCCATTGGCCCGCCGCGGCCGACGTCACGGGCTGCTCTTTATTTTAACAATGAATGCACAAACACATTCTTCCATTCACAAATTTTTTTTTTCAGTAGTTTGCCCGCCTTTTCTCCAACTACATTTTCATTGATTTTTTTGTTTCAACTGAGGGGGTCCCGGTTGTAAACAGATAAATCAAAGGCGAGCAGAGGGGGGACCTGAGCAAATATTATTTTCTCCCTCTTTCTCTCTTTTGTTCGGTGCTGCTGGTGTTGGGGGAACAAACCCGAGCCCCAGCGGTCCCTTATCTGAGAGGTGTGGTCGGTGTTTCTCTGCTCTGCCCGAGAGATTGCAGCTATTCCGTGCATATTGCCCTCTCTAAGCTCGACCCGAGTAGAAAAGCAAGCCCTGCCTTGGCAAAACAAATCGCCGAGCTGTGCAAAGCAGAAGAGGCAGCGCTGCTCGAGCCGGGGCACCCCGCGTGTGCGAGCCCCGGGCCCGGCTCCCCCGGGTCCGCTCGGTGCCGGAGCCGCGCTCGGTACGGGCCGGGCAGGGCTGGGCTCCGCTGGGCAGGCACCGAGAGCCGGGGGCCAGCGGGGGGCACGGCGTGACACCAGGGGCTGCTCCCCCCGGGCATCGCTGCTGACCTCACATCGCGTTATCGCCGAGTCTGGGGGTAGGGAGGGAGGCTGCGTGGTATGGCTCCCACCCTGCGAGCCGCACAACGCGGGATTTGTTGAAAAAATGGATAAACGGGGACCGGGAGAGCAATGTGGCACGGTCTCTGTAACACGGGCATGTGCTGGTGGTTCTTGTTTGAAAAGATTTCTGCCACGTTGTTAACCAACAAACTCACGTTTGTGCAGTTGCTTTCACCTCTGAAATAAATAGCTCCTCCTGTGGAATCAGCTATTCAACAATTGTTTTCAACAGATGCTTTTTAAAATGAAAGTGTTTTAACACTCAAACGAGACCAACCTAACAGCAAATGAACTGAACAAGCTTTAAGAAAGTGATACGCTTCTGTACGTAAAAAAAAGTTGTGATTTTTTTTTCTATTGTATTTGCTAGCATTTTTTTAAGTAATCAGTATTTGAAAAACATTTCTCCCTAAAGTGATGAATGATTTTTGTTTCAAAATCTCCTTTCATTCCATTTGTTAACTACCTTCAAACACAGCCCGACCCCAAAATCTATCTCGTGTACATGTGAACTAGAATTTTACGTTATACAAGAAAAAGGATATTAGCTATTTTCAAAAATAAACTAAACTTCCTTTGTATCTATTCCTGGGCTTGGGAGTCGGTTCCCATTTGGATATTTTCTCCATATAAGTATGTTCGTGTGAGCATAGCCCCCACGCACATACACTGAACCCGAGTTGTAACCGCTGGGTCTGGGGCCGAATGGGTGGGGACTTGGGGCAGTGGATCTCTGGCAGTGTTTTTGGAGATGGGAGAGAAGGGCAGTGGGCTGTGAAATCACACATTCCTGTCCAATGGAGCTGAAATAATGGTATTGTTCTCTGGAAAAGAGGTTGCTTTTCTCTTCTCCATTCTTCCCCTGATCTGCAGGGACCTGATTGTGCAGTTAATCAGCAAAAAAGCGTTTGATGTAAGGCAGGGCGTGAATTCAAAAGGGCCAGGGGGGATTCAAGAGGGATTCTTCTGTCTGTTAGAAAATGTTTTTCTGATTTCAAAATGGTAGACGTTTGAAAAGCTGCGCTGGTCTCTTCAGAGATCCGGGTCTGTAGTAGGTACCAGCACTAATTATATCGCTTCCTTTGTGGGTTTGACACTTTACTGCTGGGGGAAAAAAAAAAAAAAAAAAGTAGATATCTTACAGCAAAACCAGAAAGATGTCCTTCCTGGAGCAAAGGTGAGCCCCTATATCCCTGCAGTTAATTCCTTCAGCTTGCTATCGGTCACCAGTGTCTCTTCACAACTGTCTTGCTAAATGTTTAGCACTGAATGAGGCACAGTAAATAACGAGCAAGGGAGCTGGTAAGAAGTAAGTTGGTTTTGTAGCTTGTTTTGGTGACCTGTGTCCTGAGTATGACATCCTCCTCCCCGAGTCCTTAAACATAGAGGCTTTCCTGTCCCACACTGGCTCATCCACAAATCTTTCATTGCCAGCCTTGTCCTGAATGCCAACAGTATCTGAAGCATGTTTCTCACTGCAGAGTGGTCAACCTTTTGAACAAAATGCTTTCTGCCGATTTCTGCTGTTGTATATATCCAACATCCTGCTAGCTTTCCTACGCCCAGCGTCTATACGTGCACAAATATGCAAATCCATTGCAATCCCTTTACTTAATATATTATTGCAGCCACACAGGAAATGACACATCCTAGAGAAAGGCAACTGCCTTGGATGTTTACATGAAAAATGTGTAACTTTACAGCAAGCTCCGAACGGCTTTGTCAGTTTAATTTTGGCCCAACTGTAAATAAAGTTAATGGAAGTTCCCCATCAGCAGCTCTGCTCGCCAGCCCCGGATCCGCCGCCTCCTCGCGCAGCTCTTCCCACTGGGCTCCTCCTGCGCTACGGAAGGAGCATTACTCTGCTGCAACGCCGGGCTGACCGGCTGGGTTTTTGTGTTTCAGGGCTGGGGGACATTGGGGAATTCTTTGGATTTTTCTGGTGGTGCTTTGCTGCAAATGGGCAGTTGTGCTCTTCCCTCCCTTTGGAAAGGAAGGCGGATGAAAGACATTTGTTGTGATGTTAGGTTGCTCTAAAGAAGGGCTCCTTGCAAACGTCCAGCGCTGGAGAAGAATGGCGTTTTTATCATTTTTAAACATCAGGGAGGGGAGGGAGAAAAGCAGATTTTTTTTCTCCTGGTCCTGGGGTGGTTTTGCAGTGTAACTCAATCTGATGTCACCGGGGGAGGAGTCTGCGCCGCGTTCCTTCAACTGGGGCTGCCTCGGTTCAAGGCCTTGTGGCTGAAAGTTCTTAAATCTGTGGCAGACAGGCATGACTATTTCTTAATGAGACCCCTGCTGCAATAACGCGTTTTTTATTTTAATCAGCTTCTTAATGCTATTAATTACGATTTCTTTAATAACGCTCTTCCCGTCTGCAAGGTTCCCGTAGTCCCACCCGAGCAGCACAGTAACACACTCCACCGTTAGCGTCTGTGTGAAAACACATGTACAAACCCATATAAAACCTTCCTAATTAGGTCTTGAACATACATATGCTTTGTGAATGTGGGTGACAGGCAGGAACAAAGGGAAAAGAGGAGGGCAAGGAAAATTTCATAGAAGTTTCCAATGATATTTGCAGAGGCTGTTATAAATTAACTTTAAAGTCCATCTTTGTGGAAGATTGATACATTTAGGAAGAATAGATTTGATTTTTGTGTTTTCTCTTTCCTTCCTGGCTCACTACCTGCAAACATTTGCTCCTGTGGATAAAACTGCAAGGCTGGATTCAAAACGAATTGATAAAACTCCACAGGAGACAGGAACAAATAGATTCGTAAAATGTTCATGGGGCAGCATTGACTAGTAATGTTTAAACTTAAACAGATTGGGCTTTTGGTTTGTCTCAACCTCAGAAAGCCCCTGCACGTAGTCTGGGAATCAAAGTCACCTCTGGGCTCCTCTAAAATCCTAAACCTCATTTTGCACAGCTACCTTGACTTTTCTTTTTTAACACACAGACTTCAATATGAAGTGGACCCTTTCTTTAAGCTCCGATTTGAATGATCCTTAAAGTTGCCAGTAAAATAGGTGAGATTTCACCATCCTCGTATTTTTAGCCAAGTAGTTTACAGAAAAGTTTTATTTGAATGGGCTTTGATTCAGGCACAGGAGAATAAAACAGTTTAAAATTGCTCTGTGAGTGTATATCTCTATTCACATATATGAGGCTACACACCAGTGAAATTCAAATTGTTCTTTCCTTTTTTCATTCTTAGAGTTTTTCAACAAATGCAGCTGCTTAAAGGATTTTTAAATGAAAAATATAAACAAAAGAACTATTCACGACAAAAAGCCACCCTCGGAAACGTTTTAGTAATTGAGAAGCTGTCAGAAACGATTTTTAAAACTTTAAAACGCACCCGCGCCCACCCCCCCAAACACGTCTTTATTTAGGCTGAACAATCGTTTTAACGTGATACAAATGCAATATTTTCTTAATGCCATTTTCCTGTCTGCAGGATTGAAAATAAGAGAGCCGGAGAAACCTCCTCGTTCCTTTCGATAAAAATAAATAATCTCAATCATTTCCTAGCTAGCGGATGGCCAGAAATACCTTTCGTGTTTCCATAAACATATCCAATCGATAGCTTCAAAAGTGATTGAATGTAACCCAAACGCAGCCAGCCCCAAGATCTCAAATCTCTGCTGATCAAACCCCTACAAAGCAGGCTCTTGTGCTCGCTTTGACAGTGTCCGAGAGGGAGGGGAACATGAATGAGAAAAACAGTCGCTAAATGCAAGTTATGAATGAGGGATTGGATGGGAGGGAGGGAGGGAAGAAAAGAGGAAAAAAAAAAAAAAAGGAGGGGGGGGGGGGGGAGACGCAGCCCCTGCCCCAAGCCGGGTGAATTCCGCCGCTGTTGCCCCGCCGCGATTTGTGCGGGTCGGGTCGGGCCGGCAGCCGCAGCCCCGCACGGCCGCTGCTGGGGCGGGGGGCTCGGGGCCCGGCCGGGCTCCCCCCCGCCCCCCTCCCGCTTTTGTAAGGCAGGCCGGGGAGGTTTTATAGCGACTCTAATTCTCACTCCCTCCATTTCCTTCCTTTCTGCATTTTTTATCCCCCCTCCAGCCCGCCCCTCCCCTGCCCGCAGCCCCGCTATTGATTAACCGCTTCGCTGCTGCCCCGGCCGGGCTCTGCCGCTCCCGGGGAGCCCCCCCGGCAGTGGGGACACCCCCCCGGGATGGCCACGGTGCCCCCGGTGTGCCCGGGGAGCGGAGGGAGCCGGCGGTGGCCGCGTCCCCCCCCCTCCGCGACCCCCGACCCCATGGCCGGCGGCGGCGGGGAGCGGGCAGGAAGGGGTTAAGGGGCGCGGGCGGCATCGATCCGTATTGATGGCTTCGGTAGTTTGAAGGGATTTGGGGGCTGGGGGGGCGGGGAGCCTTCGCCTTGCTTTGAATTGGAACCCCCCGGCTGGGAGCTCGCTCCTAATTGCATGCACAGCATTCCTTCGGAGTGGGTGGTATCACCTTTTACTGCTGCTCCCTTCCACAGGGAAGGCCTGTAAAAATCCCTTTCATCTGCCCGAAAATCAATAGCCGGGGCTCTGCATGGCTGCTGTAAAAACAAAACAACCCCCCTGTCCCTCCCCCGCCAAAAAAAAATAAAATAAAAAAAAAGAGGGGGAAAAAAATAATAATAACGCTAATAATAGTCATAACAATAACTCCGGAGGGATGGGGGGAGAGGAGCCCCGAGCAGCTCCCACCCCGCAGCCGGGCGCGGGGCAGGGCCCCCCCGGCGCTGGGTTGGCAGCTGCTGGGGGCTCTTTGCGAGGGGCTGCGGGCTCCGGGCTGCTCCTGCTCCACTACAGCGGCCGGGGCTGGGCTGCAAAGCGCCTGCTGGCCGGAGCGGCGGGGAGGATGGCTGGAGGTCAGGAGCAGTGCCTAACAGGTTAAAAAGGACGGGGAGAGTGGGAAGTTGCAGAGTTATGGGTGGAGTTACCCACGCTTTAAAAAAAAAAAAAAAAAAAAAAAGAAGCACAACGGGGTAAACAAATTCATCTGGCGGAGAGTGCCACGAGGCGAGGGTGCTGTGCCTCGCTGTGTCCAGCACCGGGCTTTTGGAAGTCAGCAAGGAGAGGTTTTGCCAGGAAGCTCTTGAACCGAGCCGGTTTTTCGTTCTGCCCCCAGCCCGTGCAAAAGTGGTGCGGGGCTCGCTTAGGAGGGAACTTCCCCTTCGCTGCTGGGTCTTAATTTCTTTAGCACCGAGGGGAGAGGGGGGGATTGTTAAGCGTTTAAAAATCCATGCAAAATAAATCAATGTGTTTCTGCCATCTACGTTTCAATTCAATAACATCGTTTTCATAGAGCTATTTCATTAGTATGGAATAACTCACCTGTAAGTAATTACAGCTGACTTGCTCTCTAGCAGAGACCAAGGCAAGTCCAGAAAGGGGATAAAGGTTAGCTCAAAGAAATACTGCAGAGGTTTGGCATGGGTCTAAAAGTGAGTAGCTACGTTCTCTCCTTAGAAAGCAAGCAGTTCTTAATCATCATTTAAAAGAAAATTCATAGCTGTGTCTGGAAGCTTCATTTCAATGTGAAATCTAAAAGCAAAAAGCAGCCTGAAAGTGTTTCATCAGTACAACGTAATGTGGCTGCATCTAACAGAAAAAAGCTCCGAAGCAGCAAACAACCCCAAGTTCCTGTAACAATTGTTTGAGAAATCTGCCTTTCTCAGATTTCACACAGGCTCAAACAGTCAAATAGTTTGTTTGATATTTGTTGGTGTAATTCTACTTGTTGAAATTGTGTGTTGGCACTGGGCTACATTTGTTTGAAATTAGTTTATCAGTGTAACACTAACTGAGGAATGAGTTTACTGGTTCAAAAGTGCACGACTTTGAGAAAGATAATTTGAGTGGAGCTACACAAGGAAAAAACAAAACGTATTTTATTTTTTCCTATATAACTAAAATTAAATATTTTTTTATAGACTGTTTAGTGTAAAGCTGTATTCAAATTACAGTTCAAATGCTTCCCATTTTTATTTAATGATTTTTATTTAGACAAAATTGTCCCAAACATTTTGTATTAGTTCAGACAAATATGCAACAGTTATTTCTAGCTTGTTCAGAATATGCCTTAGGAAGCTTTCCAGGGCATGTTACTTTTAGAGAACCCTGGGTTTCTCAGTAACAAATACAATTTTAAATAGAAAGAAGCTTTTTCAGGATTAGCTAATTTCAGGAAGCTCATCCTTTCACCATTGTATGTACATTTTAAAATAAAATATTTACAAATAAAAAACCCTTCCTAAAATAGCTAGGATGAGCTTATCTTCATAATTCTGTGAATATGTACTTAAACCTCTGTTTGTAACAAAAGTAAAAAGGTCATTTTGCTGAATCAAACAATTAAAATGTGCTTCCAGCTAGCCAGGGAGCTGTGCTGTGAAAGACTGGAAGCATTTTTTTAGGAGTGCACTGCAGCAACAAAACACAGACTTGAAAGTATTTCAGGATCTCTTTCTTTTAGTGTCAAGAAGAACATTTTGGTTATTAAAAAAAAAAAATCCACTAAATTTAATTAGAAGCCAAACCTGAGGTTAAGTTTTTTCCTTCTTTCTAAATCTAGTGGCTCTTTTTAAAATAGTTTAAATGTTTTTTGTTTTTACGAACAAAACAAAATCAACTGTATAACCCACAGTTCAGAGAGCATGAAAAAAGGAAAGTGATTTCCTTCATTCACTGAATTAGTCTCAACAAACAATTTTGGAATTTCATTTGTTTGAAATCTGCAGCATATTTATCTCCCAGGCATTTTAGTGCACTAATCTGCTTGACATTCAAGAAAAGTAACTGAAGAACAAACCTCCCTCCTTACCCCCCCAGCAGAGTTGCCAATTAATCCGAATCTGTTAGCCCTGACCAAACGGGAGGAATCAGCAGGGTATTGTGGGAGATTTATCTGAGGGTCACATCTCACTTCTGAGTTAAGAATTTAATATGAAAATAAATCAGTATAGAGGTTTTCTCTGCCTTAGGTTATCTGTAAAATATGTGCCAAACACGAGGATAGTTGTGTGTTTGTTGAGGTGCAACCGCAGCCTGTCTCTGTGCGGTGTGAGCAGAGGTATTTGTTTCTCTGATTAATGCTGGGAGCAGCCTTTCCTTTTTTAACTACAAAATCCCACCAGCAAACACTTGTGCAGATGCACTTTGTGTGTGCAAAAGTAACTGACCTGCACAGATGGAGTGATGAAGTTATGGTTTGATTATCAAACCGATGCTTTAGTTCACAAAACTTGCGAATCTTCAGCCTAAATTTGGGGGGTGCGGGGGGTGACCTGTGGCTCTGTGCTCTCGGTTTGACTAGCTCATAAACTGTCCTTCAGAATGAAACAGAAAACTGCAGAAAGAAGTGTTTGCAGTTTTGCTTGGCATGGCTGCTGAATTACGTCCTAGAAATGAATTGAAAACTCATTTCCAGTGCTTTTAGCTGTTAACCAATATAACTCTGTTTTAAACCTGCAGCCTTGGTGGATGCTTCCAAAGTTAAATCTAACCTTTGTATTGTTCAGCAGCACCAGCAAGGCTTCATTTGAAACAACCTTTATTAAAACTTTGTTTCAAGATTAATTTCCCAGTACCTTTAAACTTGCGTGGTTTGCTCTTCTCACAAATCCCAAACAATTAATATTAGCATTTTGTTAAATTATTTTCTTGCAAGCTGTATACCAATTATTCAAGTCCATCAGAGATCAGTACTTCAATTATATTTAAAATATCACTTGTTAGTTCACATTTAGAATTCAGATCCCTCTGGTTAACTGAGCAGAGCACCTACCTTAAATCATAACCTTGCATTCCTCGTCAGTTGTAATGAAAGATACTGAACTAGTTAAGCAAGGCTTTGTTGGCACAAGTGGAAAATGAAAATAAATGAATTAACAAGCCTTGAAAAATAATCTTTGCAATTACAGAGTTTCTTTGGTTAATATCTCACACACATTGTGCATTTAACCACAGGAAAGTGGTGGGTGCTTAAGGTGTAAAAGAGCCTTTAGAAATATTTCAGTCAACACTGCTACCTCTTGAACATGTTTATGTATGCCTTTCATGTCAATGGGGAAAAAATAGCAATGAAATTTGGGTGTTTATACACCTAGAAACTGGGAAGTCCTGCTTAAATGCAGCAGCCTGTAGCTGGGAGCAGTTCTGTGAGAACTAGAGCTTTTTCACACTAATTGAGATCTGTACCTGGAAAATAACAACCCACAAGGAGAACTAATTCTTCAGTGAGAGCTCAAACCTGTTAGGAGCCTGTGACCAAACCCAGGACAAATTCAGATAGGGTTTACTATAAACACTCTCTTACAGAATAGTAGCTTTCTCTATCTGTGAAGGTGGAATTTAGATTGCAGAAGTCATCTGTTAAGATCAAACAGATAACAGGGGCTTTTCAAAACATTTAAAAATATTCCTTATCCACAATGTTATCTTTCTGACTAAATGATTTTAGTAAATGCTGGAGGGAATATGACATTAGCTAACGGAGTGCAAAGGGTCCCTGTTTGTCTCAATCCTCCGAGTATTCCTTGTAGTGGACTGAGTCCACATTTAAAACATTCAAATGCATTTCCCCAAATGACATCAAAGAGCTTTTAAATCAATATTTGGATGATCAGGGAGCAAATGTTTGAATTGGGAAAGGAAGGGGCAAATACAGCCCGTGCGTGGTTGCTGCAGCACGTCACACGCATTTCGAAGTGGGCAAATGCTGTGACATGGCAGAGCTGCAGTGGGGAGGCAAGGCAGGGGTTCTGTCCTTGGGCAGCTCCTCTGGGTAGAGAACATTTGGGGGGAATTACAGTGCCATCAAGGAAGGCTTGGGTTTTGCCTGGACAGTAGTGACAGGGAACTAGAGAAAAGGGCAAGTGAGTGCAGGGCAGCAGCAGTTCACCAGTTCTTCCAAGTACTTGATTTAATATTACCAGTGAAGAGGAAGACTTATGCTTTGTGGCAGAAACCAGAGAGAGCAGTTTTTTGGACCTCAACTTAGAATGAAGTTACTTTGGTGCTGTAAACACCATCAAAATCCTTTAAAAAATTAAGAATTTAAGAGAAAAATTGCTCTCCTAAGACCTGACAGTGGAAACTTCAAGCATCATTACGTTTCAGCTCAGACAGTTTTTCTCTTTCCAGTGTAAAAATTTAAGAGAGGAGAGGTGTACTCTGACTGTGATTAAACAAACCACACACACACACAAAGAAACCAACCCACTGTAAGAATACCTTGATAATATTTAAAACAGACTATTAGGGTTTCTTCCAAGTATGCATGTGAGCTTTGTCTAACAGGAGTTGACTCGGATGCAGTGTAAAGTTTATTTACTGCTCTTCGCTGGCTCTTGGCAGACCTTATCTTGGTTTCAGCACAACTTTCAGAAGTCCCTGGCACACCAAAACTTGCTATTTGTTAGCCTCCTGTAAAAAGTAATCAGCTTTCCTCCACTGCTCATGTAGAGGATGCACACTCTGTGCTTCATTACTGCTCCTTTGGATTTGAATTCAGTGGTACATTAAAAGATAACATCAAAAGAAATCTCTAAAACCTTTAGATTCACTATGTGATGGGGTGTTTTTAGTAAGAGTTTGTTAAACTATCCTGACTCAAGTAATAATCAAGATAGCATCTCCTTAAGCTACATTAATTCAGAGCCTTAAAGACCAAAATGTATATGGCAAAGAGTGCAAATTAATATGGTAAAGGGTGTTGTGCACTTAAACCACACTTTGAAACAACAGACTGTTCCAGAGAATAGTCTGCTGAGAATGCTCTCATCTCATTTAACTGAAATTAATCAAAATTAAACAAATTCTCAAAATGTCAAAAGTGATTGTAAAAAAACAATGTGCATTGCAAACCCCACCACCTAAACAGCCGTTATGTTTAAAGGAAATCTGTGATCTGCAACCAATTAGGAGCAAAATGGTTGTAAAATATTTAATTTGTGAGTAGCATTTTAAATTCAGTAACAGCTATAACAAAATGGGTAAGTAAATGACATTAATCACTCCTGATACTAAATTATCCCTATTTTCCTTCTAAGACAGGAATCAGACTGGGCGATGTTTTCTATTAGTTAAATACATCCATAACCCAATGAAAGCCTAGGAGGCCATTTAACTAATGGGGATCCCAACATCCTTGTTGTTCCTTTATTTTGTGTACTTTTTAAAGGTCATATAACTGTTTTAAAGAGTCACCCCTTGATTTTTCGGCAGAGGTAGCGAGCGTTATTTTCCTGATAAGAGCTATTTCAGACAGGTAGAGCAATGTTTCCTGCAGCGAAGACTAAACACCAACCTCATTTGAAATGATTTTAACAACTTCATGGCCTAGAGGAAAATCCTGCTCTCTAGCCTACAATACCAGGTTTTTTTTTTTTAATCCTTTTTGGTTTTATTTCAAAGAAAAAGAATTTTTGGAAGGTTGCATAAAATAAAGCAGTAAAAGGCAAGTGGTTATTTTCCACAGCTGAGCCATTGTGTCATTCAAAATCCGGTATCTTGTTTGTTTTCAGTAAATTAATGGCAAGTGCAGCAAGTGGGTGCAAGTGCTCAGCTCCTCCATCCCGAAACTCCTCCATAGAGATCCCGGCTCCCGCAGCCCATGACACAGTCTCCCGCTCACCTGTTTTCCAGTTTTTTGCACCCTCTGGCTGCCCATTTCCATTCCTCATTCACAGAAACTAGGATAGTATTTTTTGACATGTTTTCAAAGAAAATAAACCCATTTTTAAAGCCCATTTTAATTTGCGAGCATCTCAGATTAGATTCAGCTTCTCAAGATGAATTATTTCCTGCTTTTCTTTCTTGTAAATATCTTCCACCACCAACCACCTTCTGCAGATAAAACTTTACCAATTAGTCATTTACAGACATAAACTCACAAGGCAAAAAACAGCCTTTGCAGCTCTAGGCCTCTTTGATGATGATGATGTTTACAAATGCTTTCACTGCTGGGCTAGTAATGTGCACTTTGCCATTAGCTCTCTGAAACTGGTCGACACACAAAATGTGCCTCTCAGTAAGGCAGATGGTAAGAAAGATTGTTCCTTTCATTACATGCAGGACACTTATAAAATAAATAGTGGCTGGGGTGAGCGTACCGATTTCTTCAGACTGAAGAAAGCTGTCTTGTTGTTCAAAGTGATTTCACTGGGAGCAGGTCGCTCACATAAAAATCTGTCCTGGTGAGATTTCTGCTGTTACTGCTGCCACTGTGCCTCCCAGCAGCAGCTGAGGCAGGGGCTTCTGGTGCCAGGTGCTCACTGTAAGGCAACCCTTGTAGGGGAGACACAACCAAAATCCCTTTTTCTTTTTTTCTTTTTTTTTCCTCTACTGTGGTTTCTTCAGTTCCGGTGCAAATCTGTGGTTCCCTCCTTCTTAAGGTGTCAAGTGCATCAGGAGACGCTGGTTCCTGACAGCACTGATACATGCAACAAACAAAAGCTCTGCCTTCAGTGGAGATAGAGGAGGTAAAAAGGGTTAAGTCAGGCAGCAGAGATGTGAGTAATGTGCACTGCCTGAACAGAAGCAGAAGTGGGTTCCTGAACTGTGCAGCTTGAGGGAAGAGTAAGTGAGAGAAATGTCAGAGCCCAAAGAGCAGGGGAGAGTGGCAAGGTTTATACTGCACACGCACCACAGGTGTTAGAGCCCTTTTTATTGTTGCAAGCAGCCTCAGCAATACAGCACTGTCCGTTTGGAGTTGGACTGAAGAGAGAATGAGGTATCCCAGCTCTTCTCCTCTGTGGCAGGGTGCACACCCTGCACTCTGCTTTTCTTTCATTTGTCCACTGGGACCAACCGTCCCCTCCCCTGGCACTGCTTTAAGGCTCAGACAAGGTGTTTATCCCAACACAAGCAGTTTTTGCTTTACAGGTGACCAGGGACTGCCCAGCACATGGACAGCAGGCAGCGTGTTTCATTTTTCATCTGAGTACCAGACACTTAGAAATGTGCAGGTGTGGAAAATGAATCAGCTACCCTCTCCATTTGCTTCCCCACGATGCTCTCCTGTGGTCCACGGGATTACCTACGCACCAGCTGAGTTTGGGGTTTGCTGAATATCTACCAAAATATTTTAACAGCTAACTTTGCTATTTCAAGAAAGAAAAAGTAGCTACAATAAATTGGATCAAGTCTCTAACCCTGTGGGGCAAAAACCTCTCTGTCAGAGCTTTAATAACTAAATGAAAATGAAAGTCAGAGAGAGAGTAATAAATTGTAAGAAGAGAATCAAAACTCCCCAGTGGTAGAACATCCCTCTTGCAAGATGACTACAACTCGGTCGTGCATCATAATCCATGTTTGGATACAAGAGGAGAAAATGCTCTCAGTAATACTGGATTCCTGTGAGTTTGTCACTAGGGCATCTGCTTGCTTCTCAGAGGATGAAATCACAGGAGGTCTTACCCTGATCCCTCCTGTACTTACAGATTGTGGGGCAAAGCAAATATCTTGATCTCTACTCCTCCAAACCCATGTGTCAGGTTAGATTGGGGGGGAGGGGGGAGGGAGGGGGAGGACATGCAGCTCTCTACTCTGGAGAGAAAATGGGAGAGGGAGCTGAAGTTTTGAGCATGAACATTGTAAACTGTCTATGGGTCGATAGGAAAATATATTAGAGGACTCGGAATACAGATCTGCTTGAATAAATATCCTTAGCACAGGCCACTGAGATTGCTAATGATCACAGTATCTCTTGATTGCTTTCATAATCTGATGTGTCCTTAGTTCACACTTCTTGGATTTTAGTTTTAGCCTTAGCGAAGGCTGGGCAGCAGTCCCATGGTTGAATTCCCAGAGAAACCCATCTCTAGGATTTGACTGGTTTGTCCCGCTGAGACACTGACTCTGGGGAAAGCAACTGAGGAGTTCTCATAGAAACTAGGGCTGGACAAAAATGTGGACCAGCCTATTTACTGACAGATTCTTCTCTTGCTTTCCATTGTTTCCTGAAACCTCAGAGAAGTCAGACAATAAGACGTTTCATTGTGATGTAGGATCTAGCACTGTCTGGTCTTCACTTCTGTACACCTGTGTGCTGCGGCTCCATCAGCGCTGCTGCCGTGGCTCTGAGTAGTGCTGATAGGAATGATAGATACCTGCTGCTCCTTGGGAGGATCCATGGAAACTCCTGCGAGATTTCTGTGATATCCTGTCATCAGAGGAACACAGGCATGGCCCTAGTAGATCAAAAGAGCAATCTACCTAGGTTTGTCCCGAAACAAGATACCGATCTAATTTAATGCGTTCAGAAACTAGAGATGGGGAAAGCTCTGTTAGCCCAGCTATTCGTGGTAGGACTTCTGCACTGAGACAGAGATTGCTTTTAAGAAATCCCTCAGCAGCAGATGGGTGAAAAGCAAGCACTGCAGAAGCTGAGATCATTTCCCGTGGTCTGTGCAGAGTGTGGAAAAGGTCCCATGTGGGAGCTGACCAGGTTTGGGGGGACGCTCAGTGTAAAGCAGTGTCTGTTTTACTACCCAGTTCCGTGCTTTTCTGTGCAGTCCTGCTTTGTTACACTGTTTGGAAATGGTTCGTTTGTTGTGTTTTAGGAAGACATAGAGTATCACTGTTTTCAACCCTTTGAACATGGAAGGCGCTTATTCATTTCTAATTTGGCCACTTAATTGAAGATTAAGGGCTTGGAACAGTTTCCATCTGAAAGCAGTGGGACTGTACTGCTGGCTTTGAATGCAGGTAGAATTACACTATTAGGCTGCGTCGGTGCAGGACGACAAGTGCACCAGAGTGCTAAAGAAACAGACTTTCCACTGCAGCCCAGAACTGAGGTCTGGAGAGCTTCCAGTCCCTAACCAGCCAACAGCATCTTCTGCTGAAATCATTGAAGTGGATCAGCGTGAGGACTGAAACTGCTTCTGGACACAGGCGTGCGGCTTTCATTGGCTCCGCTGGAGGCTGTGTGCGCGTGTCTCAAGGGACAGTACATACTCAAAGGTGCAGGACGCTGTCATCAGAGCTTGCGACAACAGGATTAGTTTCACATTCCATGACAGGAGACCAAGATACTGGTACCCTATTCCAGCTGGCTAGGGAAAGGATCCTCAGGAAGGAAAAAAGGATAAAGAGGCTTAGATCATGCTCTGCCAACAGGAACGCAGCGGTTGCCAGCTACAGACTCTTGCCACATTTCAGCCCAGTGTCTCGCTGTTCCCTGTGCTCTCAAGCAGAGAAGAGACACTTCCCTCCCCTTGGTCCTGCAGAGGAAGTTGTCCACTCTTACTCCCTGCTACCATCCTCCCTCTAGAGCAGAACAGCATTATTTCAGCTGAGGACATCCTGTGCATCTGTCAGGTACATAACTGACGCAGTGAAGGGTGGGAAAAGGTCAGCAGTGGGTAGCTGGAGCTGTGCTGCCCCAAATAGGGCTGCAATTGGGGAAGAAGGAAGCCGAGGTTGCCCCTTGTCTCCCCCATGCTCAAGCAGCACCCAGAGGCAGGCAGCAGTTCCCTGGACAGACTGCCCCTACAAGGCAGCTCAGAAACAAGAACAGGAAGATCCAGAAAACGGACTGGTCAGTGATTCCTTATATTCCCCTTTCTCTTTCCAGTAAGCAGTGTTGGGGCTTATCTTGCCCACGCTTTAGGACCACCTGGTGTCAGTGAGCTATTCATTACAGCAAGCAAACCACTTAGCGCTTACCCAGCTGCACCAAGCCCACTGTTACAGGGACTCCCTTCCCAGAGAGCACCGCTGCATGCAGGGCTAGGCTTTAAGTTTGACAGGTCCAGCTACTTCAGCCCTTATAGGGGTAATTCCGAGAGTGACTGTGCTTTGCAGGAGGTTCCTCTGTGGCTGCTGGTGAGTGAGTACCTTTAGTCTGTGCGGGTTTTTGTTGGTGGTGGTGTTTTGTGTTTTGGTTTTGAAGGCAATGTTTCTCTCTTTGTAAGCTGTTGCTATCCAAAGCTCTTGAAGTGCGTGGCATTCTGTAATAATACCTAACATAGATCCAATATTGCTACGAGTAGCAGCTTGCAGTTGTAAATCTGATGGTGTTTTATGAAGGTGATTGTTGTACCTGCTTTGCAAGTGCCGTTGCTAAAGCAGAGTGGAGTTACGCTGCCTGCCCTAGGACACACACCTAGTCTGCACCAGAACAAAGATCGGAGTGTGCTGATACCAGTTGCACTTGCTCTGTTTGCTCCCCTGGCCTCGCTGTGTTGTGCTGACACTGCATAGCACTCAAGCAGGGTGATGTGGGATGGCAAAACCCTGACACCCACAGGTAGGGGGCTCTAGTTCTTGCTCATTCAAAGTGGTGATGGGCACCAAGCTTGGGCTTTCCTGTAAAAAAATGCTATTCTTTAGTCCTGAGAATTCGGGTTTGGTAGCAAGTAGCTTTGTTGTTTTCCTCACTTTCCTTGAGCGTTCATTCTTGCAACACTTGATGTCACCTTTCTGCTGTAGTCATTCTGCTGCTTCTTTGCCCCAAATTCAGTTTTTGGATGATGGTGTGTATTGGGTGAGCGGGGAATGGTTGTACGTGTGCAGGGTCTTGTAGTAAAATATCAAATGGAGTGATGGTACCCAGCTGAAAGCTAGCAGGATTTTATTTTGGTTATTTGAATGCTTTCCTTCGAATGAAAGACTTTTCCAACCCCATCAGCACTCGTGAGCAGCAAGTGAAAATGATCAGATGACAACGTATGCTCAGTAAAACAGCTGCTCTTTCTATAGCCATGAGTCAAAGTCTGGTTTACTGCAAGATTTCATTGGAGCTGACTGGAATTTTGCCTGAGTAAGGTGCTCAAGATTTTGCTTCAAGTAACTTTACAGTTCCTCGCCGCGAGGACTGGTTATCACGTGGCATTCCTGACACTGGATTATGTTTCCAGCCGCACTGCACAAGTGTACTTATCTGAAGATTAAGTAGATCTTGCACTTACAAAAGTGCATGCTCATGCTAAAGGCAGACAAAGACCTTGGAGCTGTTGCCTTACTGGGACTCAAGTTATTTACCCAACTGTCCACCATGGCAGGAGTTTTTCTGCTAAATATATAATTCCCCACTTTTTTTTTTTTTTCCTTAAACAAGAGAACCAGAGGGTGAAAGGGTTGAAGATTAAAATGTAAACAGCAAAATTTATTATAATTACAAGAGTGTTTCAAATTATTTCCTTAAACTGCAACATAATTTACCTCTAGTCAAGGTCTCTATTGGTGGTGAAAGAGGAAACTGCTTGACCTGGGGGTGACCTGTGGCCCCCGGGGGTCAGCGCCCGAGGAATGCGCAGATGTCACGGTTCATAAGCAGGGACAGAAACTCTCAGGTTTCCCAGGCAGAGAGGCGCCAGTTCGGGGATGGGACCAACATGTGCACCTCCCTTTGAAGCAGCCCCTCGTACCTGAAATCACGCTGAAAACGAGCACGCGCTGGGCCGGAGGCAGGAAAAGTCCGGGGCAGCCCCGGGTGGAGGCTTGCTGCAGGAAAGGGCAGAAGCAGTGGGGCGGAAGGAGGGGAGCCGTGAGGGTCCTCCAAACACAGGGCACGTATCTGTGCTACCTGGGTAGCTGTGCCACAAATAAACGTGGTTCGAAATAGGGGTCTGCATATAGTGCTTGGCCAGAAGCTTCGGGCACAGCTAACCGATGCGGCTTGTCAGCGCTGCAAAAGCAAATGTCCTGTACTCTCAACAAGGAGAAGGAAGGACGGGGAAATGGAAGGATTTATTGCCCATACTATGTTAACAAAAACTGTGCATGGGCTGAATGAACGCAGTGCAGATTGCTGCTAGGGCTTCTGTAATATCAGCAGAGATCCTTGCAGTACCCCAGGTCTGCTGCTCGGGTGCCCCCTCTCTCTGCCCCCGCAGGAAAGCGATTTGCATTGCCAACCATTTTTCTCTTAACAAAAGAAAAGAAGCAACTGAGACCAAAATCAAGATATACTTCAGGAAACTCATCTTAATAAAAGCCAATAAATAAGGAAAGCTAAGTTTAAGCTAAAACAAATTGTGTGGTAAATATTAAGGTAAGGGAGGGAAAATTATACCAGCAATAATATTCAAAGAAGAAATGGGATGAGGGGAAAACACAGGCACAAGGTTAATTTTAATATTAAAATCATACCTTATGTATCAAAATAAAATTTATATGCAAGGAAATTGTGAACCCAAGGGTTCCTTTTAACTATTTTCAGCCTACAAACCACAAGTTGTGCTAAGCATGATCAAAGTACTTCACAATTAGTTTGGTTTTAAATCACTATAATTGTCAGCCTAGGTTGTAATCAGAGAAACATTGTTTTGAAGCAGCAGCAAACTTGCCCTGGTTGTAATCTGGGGAAAATTCAAGAAAAAATGCTGGGATCTGGTTGGCTGACGGTAGCACAGCACGAGTGCTTGGGGACAGCGGTGTTCACCATGTTAAACATCAGAGAGCCTGTCCCGAATTCCCGAGACAGCCAGCCTGCCCTCGGCCGCTGGTGCGAGGACCTCTGCAGCTGCTTCTGATCAGCTCCGTGCCTCAGTTTCTCTCGTGGGAGAAGCGGGGATGACACCAGAGGGTCTTTGTAAAGTGTAATTCATGAAGTGCCATAAAACGCGTGAGCTTCAGGTGATTGTGGAAGGTGCTCGCGCGCGTTAGTCATGGGGCCGGTAGGAAGCGGCAGCTGTTGGAATGAGCTGCGCAGGATTCTTGGATGGAGGAGCCCGCGGGAGTGCCAAGAATGACTGCAATGCGAGTATGAGCCTGCTCGTGCATTGCTCTTTTAATAACGCTGGCAGGGCATTATCTGGAAGCTGCAATGGGTTTCCGAATAGATTCCTTGGAAGTTTCAGGTTGGAGAGCTCTTCCAGGGGCTTTGCCAACAACACAACAGAATAGAGGATGAGCTTAAATGCTTTTGTAATTAGGAACGGCATATTTCTTGCAATTAAAAAGATCTTCCAGGAATACAGGAAATAAAGCTGGTCTTTGAAGGAATTGTGCTTTCTAGACATTAAAAGGGTGAAGGTAGCTTTAATCTGGACTTCGCTATGAAGAAACTGGAGGACATTTCCCCACTGGAAGCCTTGAAAAGAGAATTTGCTCAGCAGTACAAATGAATAAAACAACAGGGCTTTGTGCTTGAGGATCTCAAAGCGTTTTCTGCTCTGCACCAGGAAATGTAATACCTCCTGGGAGCTGTGCTAAATTGGAAACAGGGACCCTCTAAAAGCTCGCTCAACTCCGCTCCAGCTGAGCACAGCCATGCTTCCACCAGCGTTGGTGGAAAAGACATGTGATGTTTTGACAACTTGAGTCTTCAGTCGTGACTTTTCTATAGGGATGCAGGAGATTAGCAGGCAGCGTAGATTTAGTGAAGAAGCAGTTAAGAGAGGAGAATTAAATTCGCCACCTCACATCCTTGGCCTCAGAAGAACAGCCAGCTCCTCACCTCAGCTTGTTCTCAACAGTGAACATCCTCACTCCCCCAAAATGGGGGTAAGGCCAGGGTGGCAGCGAGGGGGAGCACTGGTTGAGGAGGGTTTGTGTTGGGCTGGCAGAGCTTCCCCAGCTCCATTTCAGAAGAAATGCAGACCCAAAGGAAGTTCAAACCCCGTTTACTTGGTATGAGTCACTGCTTTTCCTTCTGTCTTCTTCCAGTCACCAAAGAGGCATGAGGGAAGAGATGACAACCATAGCAAAGGGCAGGCAACGTGACTGTTAAAGTGGAGGGGGATAATTAGTGGGAGAGATAAAAACTCAAAGGAGCAGTGGGTCTTCATCTGGGGAGGTTAAACCATTGCCCTAGAAGCACTTTGGGCTCAAGAGGCACTGAACAGAGAGCCCCAAAGGTGGATGCCCAAAAGGAGGTGAATGTAGCACAGCAGAGGGGGACGTGGAGGAAGGGGTGTGTGTGTGTGTTGTGCTTTGCTAAAGGGGCTGCAGCCATCTTCTTGGTCTACTTCTGCAAAATAGCTTATTACAACTATTTAGTTGAAGAAATCACAACCAGAACTAGTAAAGGAAGGTGGGCCAGATGGCGTCTCAGTCTGAGAGTTGAAGCTGTCAAGATTTTGGGGGGATTTTTTCCTCTCCCAAATTTTAATTCATTTTAAATTGTTATTGGTATTTGCTTTATTTCTTCAGAAAACAGTTTATGTCAAGATTCTCTTACGCTAATTTAAAATGTAGGTGGGATTAGAAATTATACATACATTTGTATGACAAGAGCTATTATCTCTTAAAGTAAAAATCTGACTCAGCCCATTGCTAGTGCAGATTTGTATTTTAGAGAGCCTTTGATATACAGGTATCACAAACCTTGCACACAAACTATCCTCTCTGGTACTAATCTTTAAAAAAGATCTGGCTGGAAGTCCCTTGCAGTTGGATGGAAATTTTTGGGGTTGTACAGGAGAAGAGACTTGGTCCTTTAGATTTAAGCCACTGAACAGAATTGTGCTATTCTCTGACATGGGATTGTGCCTGCCAAACCCCTGGTAGCCCAGTGATCCAAAAGTCTGGTAATCCAAACCATGGCTGTGTGGTTG
Source organism: Anser anser (assembly GCF_964211835.1). NCBI lineage: Eukaryota > Metazoa > Chordata > Aves > Anseriformes > Anatidae > Anser > Anser anser. The sequence goes on along the minus strand of NC_139739.1, from coordinate 9,361,614 downwards.
TGGTCCTGTTGAACTGCCCAGAGCACCTGACAGGATCTGTGCTGGCTTTGTGGTGCGACGCCTGGCACAGCCCGAGGGAATGGCACAGGCAGGTGAGACCTGCTCCAGTACAAAACCTCGGAACAAGCCTGCCCTACTGATCTGCTTTCAGTGAAAAATTGGTGGGTTGAGTTAGTATCAAAGCCATCTTTTTTTGTCTGCCTGTGTCTTTTGTGAACCAGTGCCTAAAACCTCATAGTTCCACTGTATTATTGACTTGTCGAAGGACCTTTGGGCCCCGCTACCAGTTTGTGTGTGTAGTGGCACATCACGTCGTCTCGGTTCTCTGTCGCAGAGCTGTTACGAGGTTGTGCCAGCTATGGTGTGGTACCGTGACCCCGTACCACAGCGTTATGTGCTTTGGTGTGGAGAAGTCACCCATTATGCTGCTGCGCAGCTCTGAGTATCCGTCTGGTGAATGAGTCCTGGCACTGTGTCAGCGATGCCTGTCTCCAGCCCCTGCTCGTGCCCCGCCTGTGGCACGTGGCTTGGATGTGCCCCATGAGGTTGTCCTCGTGTGCCTCAGCCCATGGCCATCAGCAAGAGGTGCTCTGTAAACCTGGCAGCTGGGAATCACAGCTGTGAGGGGAGAAGAGGAGAACCAAGACTGCTTTTGTTATCTCTTTTCCCCCTTTTTCCTGAGTGGGTGGGCATCAGAGGGAAAGGAGGGACAGTTCTGGGGATGTGTTGATGGAAGTGTTCTCCCACTGACTGGTTTGACTCGGTGAACGAAATCCTTCCCCACGTGGAGCCGTGGAAAGCAGAGGGCACAGAGGGAGAGAAGTCGTAGCACGGCTGCACCCAGCCCTCCAGCAGCTGTGAAAGCCAGATATGGAAATTGTTCCCTGAGCAGGCAGGCCCCAGGATTGTTTCTTTGGCTTTCCTTTCGCTGGTCTAAGTTTTTCTTGCTGTCGGGAAGAGCTTAGGTGGAAAGGGTGGGAGGGAGGGGGAGACTTGTGCAATTCTTCTGCTCAAGTGCAGAGAACAGAGAGCAGAAGGTGCGGTGGGAAGCCTTTTAAAGCGGTCGTAGATGTGTGAGGTCTGATTCTGTTTTCAGAAACGTATCTGTTAGATGTAAGTGCATGGGAGGTCATTAGAGCTCGGCTGCCTTTCAGGGTGAGGCAGGAGGCAGCGGGCAGGCAGCGGCAGCGAGAGCCGCCGTGTGACCAGCAGGCTCCGGCAACGCGGCTGGCGGGGGAAAGGGACAGGGCTCTGCTCAGCTAATGGCACCGCGAGCCACGGTCAGCCACTTTTGTTTAAAATCACACCAGTTGTTTGTGATTATGCTAAGGGTTACTCTGGAGATGAGTACAGCTAGCTGGCAGGGTTTTAAACGCAGCAGTAGCTGTCTTCGGTGATCACCTAACATCCTGTTATTGACTGGATCTAAAAATACGGCATGTTTTCCCGGAGCGGAATATCTGCCTGTACCAAGTGGCAGGTATTTCCAAGCTGCTATCCTGGTGGCGGCTATCCCTGGCTCATCCCGTGACCCTTGCTTCCCTTCTCAAATCACCACTTACCTTGGGCACCAGGGGCTTGACATGTAGGTTTTGATTCAATAAAGAAATAAACTAGTGGCTGCACATGGATTTATTCCTGAGGGAGAGACACATTTACCAGTCTTATTACCAGATATTTTCCTGAAGTTATAGGGATAGACATCCTCTTGGACAAAAAGAAACTGCCTGATAGTCACCATGCACGGACACTGTTTTGCTAGTAATCATACTACTCGCTAATATTGAGATTCTTGTTGCATCTGAAGTAATCCATGCTATGTCTGTGATAAGCCACATGTGAAGACAAAAAGGGACAGATATGAAAGGAGAGATGTGATAGGGTCTCAATTTAAGGCTGGCCATGGACTGTATATGACATTCTTGTAAGTAAACTGACAGTGTCCAGGTTTATAATAGCTAAACTCCTCAGTTTCCTTTATGTAAACATTTCACTCTAATGGAACATTATACCCAGGACCGTGCTTCAGCAGACATGCATGTATATGAATTGCATAAAGATAGACCAATAGATAAATAGATATCTGGATTTAATAAACACTCACATTCTAACACTAATAGGCTGGTGAAATCTTACAGAGAAGGAGAGAGAGACTGAAGGAAAATACAAAATACTGCCGAGAGTTTACAGACTGGCACAACTGGAAGCACTCAGCATCAAAAGAATGAGGGGAGCGAAAGGCCGAGATGGAACAGGCAAATGCAACATTAATAATGTTTTCCTGTCGTGCTGCAAAGGATGGTGAATGAGCCAGTGAGGTAGATGCCTGCTATTTCTTCAGAGGCGAAATCGTCATCTGATTCAAACAGTTTCACTTAGGAATTGTGGAAGTAGAAGGATTCAGATATGTTTTTGCCAAAGTCAGAGACTCTCTAGGAATTTATTTTCCTTGAAAGTCAGGTAGGTGCTTTTGAAAATTTCATCTTTGATTTCTTTTGGAAGCAAAAATGCTTTTCCACTGGGGACAGAATTTCTTCTGGAAATGATCGTTTTCCTGTACACTTCTCTTGACGTTTTCCTTGTTATCATTCACCTTAAAAATAGATAAATAAAAATAGCCAGTCCTCCATTCCCTATCCCCTCCCAAACAAATATCTCTTCCAATACTTACTCTCTGAACCAAAATGCTCTAAATGGTAGCTCTCTATTGAACTTGTTGAAAATGTGCCCCTTGACAGACTATGGTCTTCACAGCTGGCACAGAAAGCGGGAGGATTCTGTGTCCAAAAAGCCTGCGGAGGGCTCAAATAATCCCCTTCAGTTTGCTATGGCTTCAGCATTCAAGGTAACTAGGTGAGAAGAGGAAGAGCTTCCTGACAGTAAATAAGCAACAAATCAAAGTCCAAAACTGGACTTACACTGGGAAAATGAATTTCTAAGTTCCCGCTTGCCCACTCCGGTCTGTCTTTTAAGCTAGCGGTGTCTATTACCCAAGTAAGGTCAACGCAGCTATTGCCTCAGCCCAGACATCCTCTTTCACTCTGTTTTTACAGTGCCTGGGTTTATTTTTCTTCCCTTTATTTGGCTCTGTGCCATTTCGTTGGCTAATGTTCACCTTGGGCAAGCGTACTGAGGAAGGGCCGTCCCTCCCTTCACCGGAGGTGTGCGCGATGTCCATGCGCAGCCAAGCCCGCTCTTCCCAAATGGCTTCCACCATTGACTCTGTCTGCCACCACGTTGATACATGGCATTTTGAGGAGCCAGTGGCTTCAGAAACAAGCCTCCTTTCTAGCTGCCTTTTATCGTTGCTCTGACCTAGGCAAAAGAAAAGATTTCTCTCCTTCATGGAGAAAAAGCAATAAAAGAGAAGGGGCTGCAGTGCGCTAAGCAGCCAGGAGCATGGCGCAAGGGGAGCCCCCGCCCGGGCACGGCGTACTCTCCCACCAGGGATCTGGCAATCTTGCATGCATGAATTGCCTTGCAACGGCCACTCGGCTGTCATTCTGTCAGGCCCATTTACAAATCGCGTAACAGGTTTAATTTTGAAATCTCTCCCCACCACCTCAGCGCCCCCCCCCCCCCTATTTTTGCTGAAATGGATTTACAATGAAAGTATTTGAAAAGGAATAATTATCTATATGAGCAACAGCAGCACAATGCCTGCAGCATGGGGGCGGGGCTGGAGGGGAAGGGGAAGAAACGAGTCTTTAAGTCTGAAATCTGCTTTTCTGTGCACCTACATGTTTACAGGGGTAGGTGTTCATAAATACCTACAAAATATCTGGTGCATGTGTATATGGCGTGGTTTTAAGTTGGGTGTCAGACACGCGAAACATGATCCCAGCTTTTGTTTTTCTTGTGATAAATGCCACATTTTCCAATAAGTCTCCCACCTTGTGATTGTGTGCGTTTTATATCTGAAGTGATATTAACCATGAGGTTGGTTACCAAAACCTCAGAAAAGCTTTCCAGAGCCTTTCTGCTTTATATTTTTGAAAAGGGCAACCGGCTCACTCCCTGAAAGTGCGCGGAGCCTGCTTTATGCAGGAGTGGACGTGAAGCCGAAGCTTTTTCTATAGTCTCTGTCCATTTCTCTCAGTGAATTGAATCCAGTCAAAGGTCAAACTGGCCAGAGGCACTTTTATTGTCATGGTAACCATGACTTAATCAAACAATCCTGAGATTCCAGGTTTGTGGGAACAGGCAAAGATCTGAAGAGACTGGAATTAATCAATCAAAGGGGGCAGGGAAGAAAATCCTAAGATATATGACTTATCCTTCTAAATCTATTACTCTGTCCTTAAACACACAAGAATTATGCCTTGGACAAAGCCTCTTTTCAGACCAAATACCTCTGATTTTTGTTTTCTTGTCCTTTGCATCAAATTTCCTAACATACCTCTGTTCTACAGCAATCAAACCTCAGCCCAGATTTAACCAATAAGAAAGAAAGAGGGAAATGACAATTTAGGAAAGATGAAGATTATTTAGTAAAAAGCTACTTAAAGAAAATAAAAAGGAAAAGGAAAAACAAGGAAAAATGCATTCAAGAGAATAACCACCTTTGACTTGGAAACCCATTTAAACTTGTTAGTAGCAACCTAGTGCAGATCCACAGGCAGTAAACATGCTTTAAGGGAGCTTTGCTTTCTGGCTAGCTATTTCTTCATTCCATGTGTCCCTCATGCTGTACCTTCTTGGGATGCCACAGCTGGGGACTTGCTGTTGCCCCAAGCACTGGAGTCATTCAACAGTGCTGAGTTCCTTCAGCCTCTGCTATTTCTTTAGAGCACAGTTGCTTGAAGATTGTTTTGAGGCATCTGGTGAGTACTGGGGGCTGGAACTCAGCTGGGCTGCTCTTTTATAAGGATATTTTGTGCTCCCCCCGACCCTGAAGTGGTTTGCTTATGTCTTACCTCCTGCATTTTGGAGGGCGAGGTAGAACTGCAGGTTCTGCTCTCCCCCTCTCTTAATGTCTTGTCTTTTTTCTGGGACCTGACTGCAGGCTGTGTCCATGTGCCATTAAACCCAAAACCTAATTCTTGCTTTGGCTTCTAATCAAGGTAATCTGCTGCTTTATCTTGCCTCTGCCTAGAGAGGTGACTAATAAAATAGGAAAATTATGTGGGTATGGCAGGAGTTAGGAGGTGAAGTGTTGGTGGCAGTAGATTTGACTTGTTTTACCTTGTTAGGTGGAGATGTCACCTGCTCTTCTCCAGTTTTAGAGAAGAACTGGCCAGAAACCTGAAATGTATTTGCTCTTGGAGGCTTTACAGAAATTGGGTCTCTTGTGAGTGGGTTTGGTTGCCCTGTATACATGCTCCAGTACCTCCTCTGTGATAGACAGCCATGGACACACTGAAAAGCTGTTGGCTGCTGCGCTAGGTTGGAAGCTTGGTTTTGTAATGGCATATAGAAACGTTCACCTTTCTGCCCTGCTCTCAAATGCAAGGCAGGCTGAGATGCAGCTGCCTTTTGTCTGGTGGCTACTCGGTCCTAGGGAGATTGCAGCTGAAATTTTGCTATATTCATGTTATACAAGGAATGCAGGTAATTACTTGCAAACCCCAAACCTAACTACTTTAATGGCAATCAGAGCATGAAAAGAACTGATTGCTTCTTGTTCTTAATGTAGAGGTATCCTTACAAAAAATTTATCCTGTCAATGCTATTGTGGGTGATCTCAGCAAACAAACTGTGAGGGGTGAACTGTCCTGGAAAACAAGCTCTGTTCTCACTGCCAGGTGAGCTGGGACTCACCTGCAGAGGTAGTTGTTGGTAGTTAAAATATACAGAGAAAAATGTATTGTAGAGCATAGCAGATGGACAGAACTCTATGGAGGGCCAGCATGCCGGCAGGACAGAAAAATAAAAATTACTTGAAGCCTGAGCTTCAGACAGGGAAAGGGGGAATTAGTAGTTGAGGAAGTCTGGAAGGAAGGAACACTGACCCACTGGCCCAAGGAAGATGTGATCTTCAGGTGCAAGAAGAAAAAGGTCCCCCTTTTGGCCTGGCTGTAAGGAGGCTGTTGGTATGCCGACCAGAAGAGCGTTTTGGGAGGGAGATGGTTGTAGCTGCATGCAGAGGATGGAGGAGAAGGCACTTGACATGGAAGAATAGCAAAGCTTAGAAAACAACAGGGAGGAGGAGGCACAAAGCTGATCATGTCAAGCAAAAGCCTTTTCCAGGATCTGTAGACATGACAGCAAACAAAAGAAGTGGGAAGTAACAGTGGAGGCAGAATGAGAGAGGACAGATCAGGAATGAGGAGCAGGGGGTTGGATGAGCAGCTACGTGAGCAGAGAAGTGGGACTTTGACATTCGGGGAGCTTAAATGGCAGAACAAGAAAGACGTTCAAGAGGAAGACAGACTGTGCAGAGCCTGTTTTGGGGATAAGCAGGGGCTATGGTAAGGAACTTGGCATTATGAAAACTGGAGAGTTTTTTGATGGTTTTTGATAGGGAAGAGCTTTTCTTCTTTTCTTGTCCAGTGTCTCAAAACATCTTCGAAGACCAGGGCGAAGAGCAATGCTGGCAGATGAACTGCCTGCTCCTCAAGAAGTGCTGAGCACCATTCCTACTGCCAGGAGCAGCGGGGGCTCAGCACCACTGTTAAAGAAGCCTTAATTCCTCTGTACCTAATCTGTTGATCCTCTCAGGACAAGGCTGAGGAAATTGGGGAGATGAAGGACAGTGGGCAGGTTACGGGCAGAGCCAGCACTGCACATGACCTGTGCTGAAATGAAATGCATGTCTGGGAGGTAAAAGCCCCTGAAAAACTTCTTCCTCTTTGCAAAAATACACTCCAAGTTAGTTTTAACACTTAAGTACCATGGTTCCTGAATGCTACCTTTAAAGGTTAAAGCATTTAAACTATAGGAACAGCCAGGGGCAAAAAGAGGCCCATTTCAATTTGATATGTAGAGGTCCTGCAGAAAGCCAGACTGGGGGGTCTCTGAGCCATTTGTGCTTTCCTTCCCCCCCAAACCTGAGATGGCTCCGAGGCCCAGGCCGGGCCGTGTTTCAGTGTCCTTTCTTTCTCTCCGTGTTGTAGTAAAATAGCCATTTCCAAAGGTTTCAGGAAGGGGGGCGTTCTCCACCCCTGACTTGCATGTTGCACAGTGCTGCTGTGCAGGAGGGAACTGAAAGTAGATCAGGAAATGCTTGGTGCATGGAAAGAAGAGCTGCACCTCTGCCGGAGACTCAAAGCTTTGTGCTGGAGCTCTTTTTGGACGCGAGCAATATCTGTCTGCCACGGAGAGCCCTGCTGGGAGTGGGTGGGACTGGCCCCAAGCAGCTTTGCTCTCATCTGCCTCCCATGGCAGATCGGGGGTGTTCCAGTGACATCCCGCTTGTGTCCTGTACGGCTCTGTCAGCATGTGGTCGGGAGCCAGAACCAGGGACGTTTGCTCTCCCAGGCTTGCTCTCTGCTCATCTCTGGGTGTTTGCTCCCAGCCAGGGGAACCTCTGGGACAGTCGGGGTGACCAGGATAGCTGTTGGCTTCAGACCGGCGTACCTTTGGCTGGAACCCTGTTTGTAGGTATGTCTGAGCAGGACAACTGCCTTCCCTGCCCGTCAGCACGCAGTGATGGGCAGCAGGGCTTTCACGCTTCCCAGCCTTTATCTTGTCCCCGTGCTGCGGCGCAGGCCTGACACTCACTGCTGTGCACAGCACCTAGCAGGCAGCCCTGCTCCTGGTCCCTGCGTTAGGTGTTACTGCAATACACGCAGCAGGGCTGTCCCGGTGGGCAATGAATGTTTAGCTTGCAGAGATATGAGAACACCCCATGGACTTTACCCCACACTGTAATCAAAAGAGTACTCCTCAGTTTACTCTAGCCTAAGCCTTTCTGCAAGCTGCTGCTTTTTACTGTATTATCTGGTATGATAGTGACAATATTAATAGTAGGAACCCTCCTTGCGAAGAACTCCTTGCAGCTATAGTGCAGCTCCCATTGCACTCCTTGCTGGCAGTGCTATCTCTCTGTGCAAGAAAACACTTCCAGGTTTACCCCAGTGGTTACAGTTAATGGAGATCTCCATCCATTTATCCTGCGTCAGCATAAACAGTCCTATCTGTAGGTGGTGCCTGCTGTCAGCTCCCACCCTTTACAATTATGCTGGAACTTCCTTATACTCAGAGATATTAATGAAGGGCTCCAACACCTTGTAGACAAGAGTAAGGCTGAAGGTGACTACTGAGGAACAGAAGTGCAAAATCTTTCTGGAACCCTCTGCCACGGAGAGAGCTTCTGCTGTTGTGCTTCTTTCTTTGAAAGAGACCTCCTTATAAACCTTTAAAAATACCTGGAGGGATTTTCAAGTGATCATTTAAGGGGTCAGGAAAGCCCAACCTCTTGATAAAGATCATTGTTTTTACCTTTAGGGAAAGAATGTTTAATGCTGGAAAGCTGCCATGTGCTGATGTAGGGTTGTCCTTACAAAGAGATGTCGTCTTAGAAGAGCAGTTTTTGAGGAGTGAAGAAGAGATGTATGTGGCCAGGGAAGCTTTCTGAGGGTCCCTTCCAAGGCTTGCTGTTTTCACAAGAGCAGATAATGCTCTGAGGACCACTTCTGTTACTGTGATAGACCTCCCTCTTGCTGTTGCTACAGGCTCCAGTTCTTTGTTGTGCACCTGAGTATCTCTGGTGGTGAGAAGTCTGATAATGCTGATTGAGTGCTTAATAACATACTTTCTAGAATTATTTTTTTTTTGAGGAAATGTTACTTGCATCAAACAAAATCTGCATGTCTTACTTGAAAAAAAAACTTATTGATTGTCCAAGTACTTGGAAGTGACCACTTGGAGCACTTCAAGACAGGTTTCATTGTGTTCTCTACCAGACATGCAGTGTTCTCCATTCTGCCCCCTGCACAGCCCAGAACTGCAGCTTTGTTGGGGACCCCTGAATTCCACAAGTGTCTGTTTCCACATTGTGCTCCGATGTGAAGTTTCTCTTGTCGCATCAGTCAGAACAAGATCACACCGAGATATGCTCATGTCTTTGCCAAACTTAATCTGATTTATAAAATAGTTCCAAGTCATCACAAATTCTGATATACGGTATTGAAACCTCTCCAAATAGTTCCTACAAAAGTCTGTAATAGACTTTTGAAGTGTATTAAGGCATTGAAGCAACATGTGAAGATGATTGGAAAATTTTGGCATAGAGGCATTTGCTTCCAAATGATGGATGTGCAAAATCTTTCCTCATCTATCTTGAATTCCTTGAGTAAGGATGGAGTGGATATGTCTGAGATGTTTTGCTGGCTGATATAAGAGGAAAACTAAAATTTAGTTCCTAAGCTTGTGTGCAAAGGTTGTGGTGGAAAGCATTAGGTTCAGTTCAATCAGAGGGAAGTGCCTGATGCCTAAAGCTAAATCAATTCCTCCTTGAAAAATAGTCATAGCCACTAGGATTTGTTTAGAGAATAAAACTAATTCTACCTCTCTGAATTGTTATTGAGGGGGGAGAAACAAACAAACAAACTACCTTTCCATGGTCATGAAAAAATAATTATACTGCTAAATGAAGCCTGGAGTCTTATTCTGACTTCACTTTATAACAGCATGTGAGTATGAAGGAACTCAATAGAGGTTAATGAATTTACACCCCTTAGTGTCCACTTGCAGAGCATGCAAGTATTGAATGAGAGCCCCAGCGGTGCGAGACATGCAGGCAGGAAGCTGCATCAAGCTGCTTTTGAGGAAATCACACTTTTCAGATAAATATCAGTCAGCTGCAAACATTTTTCTCTCCAGGATGTGTGTGCTCTTCTAATGTTTAGAATAAAAATGTGGTGCTAGGAATTGGGAATATAGTTTTCACATATTTGATTACTTCAGCATTAAAGCAGCATGATAATATTAGTCGTAGCCTTTAACAGGAACTTTGTTCTATAACTTCCAGGCTTCAAAAACTAATGAGGAGCAAAACTGGAAAAAAAGTCTTCTGACAAGCTGGTCTTCAGCACCTTTTTAATGGATAACAGATTTGCCGTCATCACATATCACTTAGAATATATTATGACAAGACATACGGGCTAATATAGTGTATCGTCTACAAAAGGCTGGTAATGGGCATAGACTAGTGAATTTCTCTTAAACTGGATCAAAGATGAACTGGTTCCAGTTACATAAGCTTTCAAGAAGTTTGGTCTGAAGAACCTAAACCCTGAGTCTCCCAGCAGCACTGATACCCAGTGTAAACAGAATGCATCAGATACTTCATTAGAGAAGTTGCAAAATGGTGTCTTTGCTTCTGTGAAATTTGGAAAGCATAGCATGAAACATTTCTATCTCAGTGCTCCCAATCAAGGGCAAGTTTTCAGGGAAGCTCAGGACCCAGACAGGCAATGAGAAATGTCAGGTTTACACTGTACTGAGCTCTGTTCCCAGAGGTAGTGAGTTTGCACCTTGAGTCCGTCTCCCTTTCATTTCCAGTGTCCAGATGTGAATCCTGGTTGTGTGATTATCCAATCTGTCAGACTACTGACTGCTGGATGTTTGCCTTGTTCATAGGTTTGGCTAGCAGGTAGCGTGTAAAAGCATCATGTTCCCTCCTGTACAGGGAAAGCAATGAAAGAGATGCATATCTAAAACTTAAAACCAAAAGACTTCTTATTAAAAGACTAGTATATGTAAAACACTTTTGTGAAAGTTTGATCAATGGAGCAATATCAGGTGATATAATGAATGCATGCTTCCCTGTAGCAAGCATAACTATTTCTCTAACTAGCTGTTGTCAAGATTCCCTCTTTTGCTCTGCTTCTTCCCTAGCTGTAAATGTCAGATCTAGAAACATATCCCACTTCCTTGTCCTCATTTTGCCTTATCAGTCAAGAAAGTATTTCTAAAAACATTCCTAAAAGTGCTCTCCAAACTTCTCCAGGCAGGTTTATGGACAGTTGAAACCGCAATGACCCAGAAGCACTGAGTCATCTGACTATTTTTTCCCCCATCTCCACTTCTCCAAGAAATGATTTGTTTTCCTCCTTCCTCTTGATTAGCTCTATAATACACTCAGATTGTAAAGTGAACTCAATTTTGTGTCTCTTATTTTATCTGTAGTGTCTCATTAGCCTTGGTACCATTATAACCCCTCTCTGAATCATCATTTGTATATGGATGTTTGACATATCAGCTGATTGTCCCTTTTTCTCTTTCCTCTCCCATTTCTTCTGAAAGGCAATGAAGCTATTTCTGTTGATACTCAAATATAGCAATTTCTCCCACTGTCGCTAATAGCATAATGGCATTATGAAGAACCTTCCTGTAGTGCATTTTTGTGTGACGTAATGCAAACAAGGCGGAACTCAATGAAAACATCATTAAAAGTTACCCTCTTAAAACTCATTCAAACAAGACTGAGCAAGAAGTTTGGACCAAGCAAACGGTGGCGTGTTTTTTTTTTTTTTTTTTTGTTGTTGTTTTTCTTTTTTTTTTTTTTCTCTCAGGAACTAAGCATATATTCTGGAATATTCCCAGACCAGTTTTAACCAGGGTAGACCTGATATGGTGGAAGGTGCCATAGCGTTTGTGTGCATATGACCATAACACAGGCTGTTGTGGGCAGGCAATGGGTGGCTACGTGCTGCTGATGAATCACAAAACTTATCCTGTTTTCACCATTCTCATAGGGTGCAGTGAGAACTTCCTTGGGGCTTAGAAACGTTTCTGCAGATAAATGCTAAAATCGGATTTAGTGTCTCCTGCTTCTACATATGGGGCAGTCAAAGTAATGTTAAGTTCTCCTGAGCTTTCTCTGCTCTGCATGATATAGCACAAGATTCTTGCATACATACTATTTTATTTTTGTTCTTTTGGCCCTCAGTCACAACCTGGTTTTTCTTCTTCTAGAGACCTTTCTACAGTGACATGCCATTTAATCAGTATAAATCGATTAGAAACTTTATAATTTTTTAACACAGCATCACAAATTCTGGCAGGTTTTTGTACTTAGTATCCCAGAGGAACTGGCACTGCTTTGCAAACATCTTCACGTTTTCAGTTGATTATATCACCCACCCTGAATTTGCCCATCTGCCTGGCAGAGAGCAGGAGCAACCTAACACCCTGTAGCATTGTTCCTTGAGCGTTCAGACACCGCACGCAGCACAGAGATTGCAGTGTCGCCTTGAGCAGGCAGAATGTGCCTACCTGGCCTGGAATAAAGATAAGAGTGAATTTGGTCTCCCTGGCCCTGATGAAAATGCCAAGGAACTTTACATGGGCTGGCAGAAGGCAATGGTCCTTCCCTGCTTCTCTCTTGCATCTGCCAGGGAAACCAGCTGCTCCATGGGAAGCTTTAGGGAGAGAAATATCACTTGGTTAATGGCTTGAAATAATCAAACTGTATTTGTTCCTGTAGCTTCCTACTCTGAGCAAGTCTGCAGTGTTGATCAGCATTGATCCCAAGTCTCTGTGCACAGTTTCTACTGGAGCCTTTTATTCATATGTGGATATTCAGCACATGCAGCTCTTGAGAAAACATTTAATTTCTCTGAGTAGTTCCCCTTCCTCCACTATGGCTTTGCACTGACTTTCACGATCTTGTTTCATTAAATACAACCCGCATTTTTCTAATATTTTTCTTTTCTCAGCTTCCCTGTTGTCTCATTCCATGTGGTCTCACTTGAGGCTCGGTTTAGCTATGATAAGTTCTTTTGTTTTCCTATTCATCTTATCTTCACAGCCATGTTTATTTTGCTAAAGACAGGCAAAAATTTCTTAGTGCTACAGAGCTGATGTAGAAAGCCAGACTTCTCAAGAGTCCCAAGTCACTTGGCTTAGGTACAAGTGAAGCTGCATGTACATGGAGTGTGTGCTTTGCTGGGCTGGGGCCTTTCCTTGGTGCTGTTTTGCAATGTGTTTGAGCAATTAGTTAGCTGTGGCAAAGGGATGCTGAGCTATCAGCCCTTCCTCATTCTGTGGCCTCCTGAAAAACAACACGGTTAGGAACTGTCTTGGAAGACTACGATTCTTTTATTTCCAAGACTAGGGAATACTGTGTTCTGTTGGTATCTGCTGGATTTTAGTTTTGCAGAATTTTGTTCCAGCTAGTAAAAATAAAAATTATCCTCAATATTTAGTGCTCAGTTAGGGAGCACTTGAGAGGAGAAGTGCTTGGTGATGCCAGCCTGCTGGGGGTTTAGTTGAAAGACCTGATGCTCCTGGAAGTTTTCTCCAAAAGCGCTTTGGTCGCTTTGGTCCCGGCTCTGCCCAGCAGCAGCACCAGGGCCAGGCTGGTGCCCCAGGGAGGAGAAGGGAACCTGCAGAGAAGTACAGGGCCCAGCACCTGCCAGGCTTTGCTTTCCTCTCTGCATGTGCTGGGGAAAGGATAAGCACTGGCAAACAGGACAGGGAAAGGTGGCAAAGAGCTTATCTTCCTTCACAGCGCTGTGCAAGTAGGTGATGGGCTCAAGCCTGCACTTTTCTGAATGGAATAGTTTTGCGTCTGCACTTCCCATCAAGTGGCTCACTGGGGGGAACCCCTGTTCTCACTTGCTAATTAAGCATTAGCATGCAGGTGTTGCCTTGCACAGGTATGTCATGACTCTCACAGAAATTAGAAGGCTCGTTTTCCATGCACTTTTTACCGGTGTATTTTAGCTTTTGGACTGGATGAGGATGTTTCCCTCTCCTGAGTAGTCACACCGTTACGATGGAAAAACTGAGGAGCCAATTACCGACCTATGTGATGTTGTTTGTGAAGCAATTAGAACTGACAGAGTGTGATTAAAACCAACAAGTTGTTGTTGTTTTTTTTTTTTTTCTTGAAGCAGGAGGGGTGGCTGTTTACAGATGAATATGCACCAAATCTACAGTGGGAATAATTTCCTCACCCACTATGTAGTCTCCTCTACTTCATTACTGGCTGGACGTATATAGCTGTACAGTTTTTTGCGCATGAATTAACACTTGTAGCTAATAGCAGTAAACTCACAAATGGACTATTACTTTTTATAGCCTTTTAGCAAAGTCAGCCTAATGGAGCAAAACCGTTAACAAATTAAGATACATTTGACAGGGCTTCAAGCAGGAATCATAACCCAGGAGTCACCATTTGGGACTCAAATGCAAAAGTCTCTGCAGAACGTGGGTGCATCTCAGCTGGTGGCTGATGCCAAGTGCTAAACAACAACAAAACAGTTAAGGCAACAGGTTTTTGTTCTTCTCGGTGAGATTTTCAGAGCGAGGAACCGACTTCCTGTAATGTTTGTAAAGAGCCTGTCACATCTGGAGTGCTGCAGGATACAAAATAATCGTAATAATAGGCATAGGAATTGTGAGTTGAATTTGTCCACCTAAAAGCCCCTTATGACACTGTAAATATCTCAGACATCATATGATTCTGAGGCTACAGGAACATCTGATCTGGGGACAGTTTTTAAGCCACAGACAATGTGTTTGACAGTGCAGATGCAGGGCTTGCGGTGTTGGCTGCCGGAGCAAGAAACAAACTGGCAGTAAGGCTGGCTGTAAGAGCTGCCAGATGTGTTCAGAATGAGGTGCCTGCTATAGCAGATGCCCTGCAAGAGCCTGACACGGCATGGGTTTTTCTGGGGGAAGCACATGGCTTCAGCTGCTGGTTTTTAGTGCAGAAGTAGAGGTGGCTCGGCCAGGGCTGCGCTTGCAGCACGGCTGGACGTGTGCCGGAGTTAACACAGAGCAGCTGCCAACCTCGGAGCAAGCTTTCTGCCTCTCCGACTCCAGCATTCAGTCCTATAATTCTGCTTTTTCTTAGCGATTTTTGTAGTGCTTAATCTCTTTTACCTCATCAAACTCCATCTCAAAGAAAATCAGTTGCCTCTAGCCTTTTCCTTGTTTTGGAGCAGGCTGATGGGGCACTTGCGTCTGACACTGCCTTACTCCGCACCTCACCTTCGTACAACTCAGCCCTGCATTTCATAAGGCAGAGATGCAACATACGCAGGGCTCGAAGCCCCTGCATAAGCTACATGCTGCCAGGGGGCTGTTCTCCTGTGCGTTCTTCTTACTGGATCTTGTTGACTGTATGCAGCATCACATCAGGCACCTACCTGCATGTGCTCCTGTTAAGGAGGTCAGCCTATGGCACCAGCTCCCTGATTGCTATGCTAATTGCAATCTATGCTATGTTAACTTGCAAAGCCCAGACACAGTGACATTCAGACATTTTTATTCCTTCTTCTATCTCAAACCTTTGCTTCCCCCTAGGCTAGCTAAAACTTCATTCAATGTAATGTGAAGGCTTGTTCTCCTAATACCTTGTGATATTCCACTAAGAACATCCAGTGTTACAATTCCAGCATAATTATATATTCCCCATAGGTGTAAAAAAGTGTCTACATCAATAGCTTATTAAAAGAGTGTAATAAAAATTATGACCCTGCAATTCTGCTATTAATATAATGATTCGGAGCCAAGAAAACTCCCTGATCCTTCTTACGTATCTGCTGTAACGTGATATGAGAGCAGAACACCTTAAGCCAGTATAATCCCTTCTTTTCACCCCCTAGCAATATATGTTGGCCCATAAGAGTAGCGTGAATTGAAAGTTTAATTTATTAATACGCAATAGTGATAATGTCAAAAGAACAATATATAAAAACCCATACAGAACAGGATTACGCAGCACATAGGGGAAAGCCTAGAGCTAATATTTAATATAGCAAAACAGGGCCAAAAATAACTTCTCATCCAAGGAGCAAAAATGGGAGAGCTGTGCGAGTGACGGAGCCGCGCGGGAGCCTCCAGCCAGCCCCAGCGAGCAGCCCTCAGCGGAGCCGCCTCTGCTGGCAACCCGCAGAGATCGTGGCGCTTCCCGTGAGTGCCAGCTGTTGGGGCAGTGACTGAAGTTCCCAGCTGTCGGCTTGTCCACCTTCGTCCCTCGCAGCGCCGATTTAACAGCGCACACAGGAATCTGAGCAGCAGGCACAAGTGGCATGCGTGGAGAGCAAGCAGTGTCCTGCACAGCTAACGGGGAGCCTCGTGGCTCGGAGCAGCTCAGTAAGTGAAGCATGAAACCAACTGTTCAGCTAAATTGTTCACTTTAGCTTGGATGATTAAACTTTCACCAGCAGCCAAAGTATCCTGTAGCCCTAGCAGGGATACGGACACATTAACGTTTCACGAGCTTCGCTTTAAATGAGCAATTTGCCATATAGCCTTAAACCATTAACATTCTTGTGAGTGGAAAATGTTCCAGCCTCCAAGGGGCTGGCGGGTTTCAAACGCTTTCTAGAGTTTGCTTTCTTACCCCCTACCCTAAAAGGAAGAATAGGAGAGGAAAGAACAGATGTGGAGGAATAAAACCCAGTACATCCCCAGCATTACTGAGCATGCAATGCGCAGCCTCTACCAGAGAGCAGGACTTGCTCTTAGTGGAAGAGCTGAGAGGAATGGGGTGGGGATAGGTGCCAGCCAGGAGCTGCTGTCCTGTTTCAGTTTCCTGCTCTGTTCTTGAGAGCTGGGTTCCTTGAGAGATGGGCTGATGTCCAAGCTGACCCTCCAGCCATGGACACATCCCTGTGCACGGCCAAAGTAGCTGCAACAGCAAATAAACAAGTACATGGCCAAAATGTGGGACCTACTTGTCTCTGCTGATTGAAGAGTTGGCGTCTGACAGCCAGGGCTCTGTTAGCTGTTGTAGCTGTAGCTGTATCCCCCCTCCAGTTTCTCTTCCAGCTTTCTCTGGGACTGAGCTCCTGGCCGTCCTTCCCTTTGCAGGAGTTGATGTTCCCTTCATGGCACAGCCTGAATTAGGTGAGCCAGGTCAGCTTGGCAATGCTCTGCTGCTTTAAACTAACTCAGCTGCTCTTAATAACACAGAAGATGCTCAGCTCTCAGACAGCAATAATCTCTAAAAGGCAGGAGGAGGCTGTGGAGATGAGAAGTGAGGGCAAACCAGGAGAGCTGCCTCTCAGCACAATGCTGCTGGCTGGAAGCGGGCGAGTGCCCACAGCCTGGCCCTGCTGCAGATCGGAGTCCACAGGCTTGATGGGAGAAGAAAAGGAGAAGCAAAGCAGCTGGGACTGCTGGTCCAGCCCCTTCCTGCCTGACAGGAGTAGGTAGAAGAGGGCGATCATAGCAGCGGTTCTTGTACAAGTCAGCAGTCGCCTCCAAAACTCGTCCCACTGGTATTTCTCAAGTGCCAGATCCTGGCTGGGTTAGCACAGGTCACAGCTGGCCTGTGCGGAGCTGTACTGCCATGCTGCCTGCTCTTATACATGGGGCTTCTATGGTTTATTTGATATTCCTTTCAAAAGCTTTACTTGTAGCTAGTTGGTTAAATCAACATCTCTGTTAGCACCTAGGATGGGTGAGGAGCTTCAGACTCGGCCCTGGCTTGCTTTCTTGCCTCTGCAAGGAGGGTGGGGTTGGGATGAGCACTGTGCTAAGCATGGTTGCTGCTGCCTTTCGAGGCCTTCGTGGTACTCTTCTGCTTTTCTCTTGTGGTGTCATTGCTCTGCAGTTCCCTATACTGTGGTAATTTTTGAGTTTTATTTTGGTACTTGTTAAATCAGTGATGATATTTTGTTCTACTCAAAGCCTTGTGCAGTGCGTGCCAGGGTCGTGTTAGCAATGTCTCCTCATCTGACTGCCACTTGCTCCAGGGAAACTCAGGGCTGCAAGGCAGTTTGCAAAGGGCTGTGCATATGGGGCCAGTGCAGCCATGGGCTGGTTTTTGGTGTTGTTTCAGGCAACAACCATAAGTGCAAACTCTAGACCAAAATGAATTATGTGATTCCTTCTGTATGATGCTAATGGTGAAGCTGATCTGGTTTGGAGACACAGAAGATGTAGACAAGAATGTTAATAAGGACTGGACTTGTAGGCTGCGGCAGAGCAGTTGCGCTGGATCTTAGACCAGAGTTACCTGCTTGGTTCTGCACACTCAGCTCCCTGTTGGAGAGGAAGAACATCCTCACACAGAGGAGCTAGAGCTGGTGACAGTGCGGAAAGCATTTGTCTCATGGGTATCTTTGGAGTCACTGCAAGGTAAAACCAAGGTATTTGAGGACAGAGTGTGAAGGTCTCTTAGAGAAGGACATAGCATGAAATGCATCTGCTAGCCAGCCCTGGGATTTGACATACAACCGGGCTGCCGGCAGGGCAGCCTCTGCATAGGCCTTCCTTTCTGCAACTTCTGTTGCATTTTGATGGTGTTTGCAGCTTTTAGTGCATACACCAAGGCTTGGGATTTCACTTCACAGGATGTGTTTGTGACTACGGGCCTTGAGGTTTGGTTGGGTTTTTGATGGTTTGTTTTGCCCTTGAATTGATTCAAGAGAGACACTATGTCTTTGGGCATGTTGAGTCTGAAGGTGGCAGCGTGTGTTTCAAGGACCTGGAGCACAGAGGTACGGTAAACTCAGGACTAAGTCACCTTGAAAGGGCAGCTGTAAATGTGTTCAGGGTGATGCAGTTCCGAGCAGGATAAATGGTCTGGCAGCGGAGGTATGCCCAACATCAGAACGGTATGGAGGGAAAGGCACTGTGTCCCTTGGGCTGTAAGTGAAGGGCACTGGGTGACCTGCCTGATCCCCCTCCATGGCTTTGTATGCTGGGTGAGGTGGCTGCTGGATTGCAGATAGAGTGGTTGTATCTGCTGTGTGGCCTCATGGACCAGAGGAACATGAGGCTGGGGTCAGATAAGTAAGTCTCACTGGTACAGGGAGTTTTATCCCACTTTTACACCAGTGGGTCTTCAGCTGACATCTGCTCTGCCAGTAGGTAAGCGGGGAACAAAAAAGAATCTGGTTTGCGTGGGCACTTCTGCAACAGTTTCTGTGGTTTTAAATATCGCGTTGTATTACATCAGTCAGATGTGGGGGTAGAGCAGAAGGGAGGGGGGAAGAAAAGTGAGCAAAAATGAAGAGAAATGCCATCGTGTTCAGTACAAATGATTATACCTGGGGCTGAAGGGGACAGGAGGAAAGAATGACAGACAAGTTTTTGACCAGCAGTTGAAAGGCAAACCCTAAAAAGAGCTGAGAGGAAACAGGAGGGAGTGATTCTGTAGTAAAGGGGAAAAAAGATTAAGATCTGACCTAGATACAAAGATCCCACCATTTGCTAGGTCAGGAGAGGTAACGAGGAGAGCAAGATGTTCCAAGGATCACTACAGAATTCCTCCTGGGCTTTGAGCCCCCCTCTGTGAGGCTCAGCGGGACACAAGGTATCTGCTGCACCACCTGGGTGCCGGTGGTGTCGAGCTCTGGGGAAGTGCCTTGTTCGCTGTGTCCCCATTCCTTGGCTCCTCACAGCATTGGATAAAAGCTGAGAGGTGGAGGATGATGTGTGTGAAGCGATAGGTGAGCATTAGATTCACCCACAAAAGACATGGTTTTGCTCAGCATTCAGCTTAGCAGCAGCATCTCAGCTTCCCCCGGTGCAGGATTTGACCTCCTCAGTTCTTTCTGGACACTTTTCCCCTGCCCTGTGAAGGGTCAGCTCTTGCTGTTGTCCTGAAACAGAGGTATGGAGCTCAGCCAAACAATGTAATCCAATGATAACCTGCCAGTAGGTGAAGGGTTTAAAAATATCGAGGCTGGTTTAGGAGAAATGGCAGAAGAATAGAACTAGGAGTAATAAAATGAAGTTGATAAAGGAAGAGTCACCCGAAAAGTCTCTTGGGAGGTCTGCTATGCTGAGGCATGGCCTTTTAGGATAAATGTGAGCCTTCCTATGAAACCATTCATAAATTATGTGAGCTGTTTGCTTTTAAAAGCTTTGTAGCAGAGACAGCCATCCATATCAAGTCACCTGTTAACTCCCAATATTTCCAGCCTCTTTTCTTTGCCTGCTGTGCCCGTACCCTGATTACAAGGCTTTCTTACACTGATGAATTAAGCCTGGTTCCCCACGCGATCTGTGCCGGCAAGGCTTGCTCTCTGTGGAGTTTATTCACAAGAAATTTGACAAAAATATTTCTTGCTCTAAATTGAAGCTCTTTTACCTGAAGGTTGATGTCCTATATTTGTATGTTGGACTTGAAGTAAATTTTAAAAAGTGCCCTAAAATACTGCCAAGTACTGATTTAATTTTTGAAAGCGACTTGGGCACCTCACTCGTGGGCAATTTGACCCATTTGAATTCGGGTCCATTTAAATTCTGAGCAAGGTTTGGATCATACATTCCTCCAGCCAGGCTTGGATCCCTGATTGTAACTGAATCCAGACCTTTGTACTGAAGCTCTCCAGTGTGAACTGTGAAGGAAGAACACCCACGTGGACTCTGTTGATAAAACCTTTGGGTACTTGTGTGAGATAATTAAGTGATGTTAGGTTTTTGTTTTTTTTTTTTTTTGTGGAAAAACGTATTTGACATTTGTTTTTTACTGGTCTTTAGAGACTGGCATTGAACACAAAAAACCCCACATGCAACATGAAAATAAATCTTTTATCTGTTGGCTTTCATAAACAAGGCACACAATGCTTTTTTCCACTCCACAATTTGAGAAAACATTGATTTGATCCATTTAAGTGATGAATGCCCACAGAATAAAACCTTTTTTTTTTTTTTATGGAATGATGACCTTGGGCAGATTAGAGCAGCTAGGTAAGAAATCCAGCAAGTATTTATCAAAGGCTTCTAAGACAGTGCAAACTCTAGCGAGTTCAAAAGCGAGAGACTTTTAGTCTTCATACAACTGACAGGGTCATAACGTTTCAAGAATGCCAGGAATCCGTGTGGCTGTTCCATTAAACACCCCTGATTAGTGAACGTGCTGATAAACTTCGAGAGTCAGAGGTCAACACTGTGGAGCCGAAGGTACCCCAGGTATCTGAAAATGTCTCCAGGATTCACGATCCTCTTGCCCGGTTAACCCCTTCCATCACTCCACCCATGGAGGCTCAAAATGGAGAGTGAGTGTCCTTGGCAGTGTCTTCCAGGCAATTCTGCAGAGATGTTAAGAGTTATTTTGAAAACGATGGAAAAATGACCTCAGGCACCTCCCATGGAAACGTTCTCGACAGCTGGCTGTTCTTTGATTTCAGCTCCAGCTCATAGTTAATATATGTCTAAAATACCATGTTGCCACTAGCTCATCCAGCCTCTCTCCCATCAACTTCAGGTGATACAATGATGGCAGCAGGCTGTGCATTAAAATACCTCCAGAGCTATCAAATTGCAAAGAGGAATGCAATTTCAAAATACTCAGACAGGAACAGTCGCACCACCCCGTCACCATGTAAAGCTCTCTGCTTTGTTCGGGTTTCCTTGTAAGAGCTGCAGCTATACTCCCGCCAAGTGCCTGCAATGAGAAATTGGGAAACCCAGCAAATACAGGCTCTGTGCCCGACTGTCGCTTTCCAGGACATTGGTTTATCTGCAGCACAGTCAGGAGGGTCCCAGGAAGGCTGAATTATCCCAGCAGGGTCTCAGCCCATTTTTCAGGCTATTGCCCTAACTGGCAAGCCCACCCCGATGCAGCGTGGATGTTGCTTCTGTCTCAATCTCCCAGCCAGCAGCACAGGGCTCAGAGTTTAACCAATCCTGCAATATATGGCTTTTCATTCCACGCTCTGATTATGAGCTGCTGGAGGTACTGAGGATTCATCTCCTCCGCTGAGGGCCACAGCGTGACCCCATCAGTTTCTTTGAAAATCAATAGGAAAATGTCGAGGAATGCAAAGGAAGCAGGAACAGTCAAAGTAAAGACAAGTGATGTCCTGTAATGGCGGTAATGATTCTGAAACACGCAAGGTCACAGATAATTAGGAACCTAATTCTCCTTTGAAAGAATCTGTCAAGTTACTTCCCTACCTCAAAAACAATTGCTGATTGATGTTATTTCTGGGCTAACAAACTCATTGAAGGTACTCTGAATGGAGGTTGTATGGCTCTTACTATCCAGGTGGGGTTAGGTAGTTGCAGCTGGAGAATAAAACCCAAGTAAGAGATTTTCATTGTTGTAGTAATGGTCTTAATGGGACCTGTTTCACAACGATGCTAACTCTGTTGCAAGTGAGAGCCACAGCACAGCAGTTCTGTTAATCAAATCCTGAAAGGTTTCTGTGGGAGAGATCTCCACATTTAGATTCTCCACTGTGCCGCAGATGTGAAGTGGGGAGAAAAGACAGGAGAACGGTGAAGCTGCACTGGGACCAGGCAAAGGCCTGCAGAAAGCCTAGGGCAGGTGGGGAAGCTGTGCAGGCATGAGCTCAAGCTTTAACAGACAAAAGCAAAATCTGGGGTCTCGTTCTCAGGGCTCTCAGTGTGTATCACAGCTAACCCATCAGGAAGGGTGTACGCTGCTCTCTAGGCTGCATCTGGTAGGACTTTGAAGCCAGTTTGTACCAATGTAGGCTCCACTGGGCTGTTCAGAGCCACAGAGCTGGCGAGCTGGTAACTAACGCTGTCAGACTTCTTCTCTGCCACGTTTCTACCCTATTGCATCTTTTTGTTTGCTTTTTCACCTGTAATTGTAAAGAGTGAGGGAAGTGCTGGTCTCCTGGAGGAGAGAGGGAAAGGGTCTTATAATGCCCAGAGCGAGTGAGTTGGCTGAGACGTGGGGCTCCTTTCCCCAGTCTCTGTGTGTGCCCGGTGCTGGCAGGACGGTCGATGGAGCTTGCGGCGAGGGAGCTGTGGCGTGGGTCCAGAGCCAAAGCAACTTCCAAACAGCAGAGATGCAAGGCAAATGTGGACTTCGGCACAAGCGTGGGTGTTAGCTCCAAATATATAACAAAATTGACTCACGGCTCAAAGGCCAGGGCCACAACCAGTGAAATAGCAACCCCACAACTCAAAGGCAAAAATTTGTTATTAGGGTAGGTGATGGACACAGGCAGAGCAAGGAAGAGGCTCTCATCGAAGTGTAATTTTAAGAACACAGTAATTCTGAACTAAGTTCTGAGAACTTTCTGGTTATAAGGTGTCTTCATTTTTTTCCAAGGTTCATTCTTCTGCTTTTCACAGCTGCTTCAATCTCAGCAAGGTCCTAGACTTGAGGGGAGATAGGAGGTTATCCCTGAGCAAAGAGCAGCCCAGCTATGGTTCTTTAGGTCATTTTAACTTCAGAGACGTGGAACAGAGAAAAGCTATAAGAAAGGACAGAACATAAAAATGCAATTAAGTGTTCAAGGTCCTGAATTCGGCCCCATCCTGGTTTGAGTGAGATGTGAAATTCAGGCAAAGATGAGCTTTTGGCTGGTTCCATAGGGGATCAGCTAGCAGAGCTCTTGGCAGTGAGGGTTAAACCCAACTCAGAGCAGAAATCTCGATTTCCAAACCCAGTAAAAACTGATTCAACAGCCAGCTGAGATTTCTGCAAAGTGACAGCAAAGAATTTACCTCACCCCTAATTTACACAGCTCAGACACTTGGAAAGCAGACATGAGTAATTAGGTATACAGTAAACTTTACAAGACTGTCTAAACATGCCTCTATGGTTCTGAATAATAAAACACATATTTCCTCACATCCAGGTATCAATTTTAGCATTTTTTCCCCCACATTCTTTTTTATTATCTGTGTATCATTTGAACAAGAATTTAAAAACTGCAAACATTATTTATAAACATAGTTATAACCAATACCCAGTGTAGGCATGGTCAGGGCGCATGCCAGCCTGTTCTGCCACAACATCGTTGGGTTTCTGACAGGCCAGCTTGCATGTCTCTCTGTTGCCATATTATAGTTGGGAGAATAGTGTATGTATAGGTGGAGGACATGGAACAGAGACTCCACGAGTACCTTCACGTGATCTAGCTCATCTGGGCATTTATGAGCTTGGTCTTGGTGCCAGCACCACTTGAGGCAGTTTATAGGAGGGTAGGCAGCAGTAGCAGGTCCTCAGAGTGGAAAATGAGAAGCAGGACACAGTGCAGGGCAAGAGCAAAGCCAGGTCTCTCAGGTGAAATTCAACCACAGCTGGGAAAAACGTGCAGGAGTTGGGGAGCTAGCTCAGCTCTCAGAAAACTTGCACATCAGCGTCCCTGTGGCAGTGACTTCCCTGACATGGTGTGAAGACAGCATTACCTCCCCGGGAGGACAAGCTTTCCAGGGATGCTGAAGCATGCTGAGTCTGCTGATGGTTGGTGATCTTAGGGTATGTCTACACCGAAGTGGTGAGATTGCAACTTATGCAGATCTTTCTGCTCAGATAGGCTCCCACATGGGCTGCACTACCCAGATCTCAGCTACTTGCTTGGAGACTGGGGCCTTGTGCGGCCACGGGTGGGTTGCTGTTAATTTGCAAGTAACCCCATGAAAGCAGCTGGGGTCTGTTCTCCTCCAGCCATACCCTCAGGCCTGCAGTACAATTACATGCGTGTGGGGCACAGGTTTCAGATGGTCAGCATCATGTTGCTTTTTTTTTTTCCTGCTGTTTTGTTCTGTTATTGCAGACTGCATTTGGAGAGGAGCCATGTTAGCCTACCTGGACTGTGAATTGTTGTCCATGCCAAAACTGGGCTGGGTTATACAGTGGCTGGTACAAAGACCAAACCTGAACACAATATGTGTGTTTGGATTCTCTTGTTCTGTCCCTGTGGATCAATGCCCATTCACACTGATCCCTTCTGCAAACCCTTCATCAATTTTAAGAAAGCCTTAAAGTGAGAAGAAGTGCTGCAAATGATAAATGGGCACTTTTAGCTCCACAGTCTCTTTACTCTAGTGTTTTTTCCCTATCATTTTAGTAGGTGAGCCTTTGTCCCTAACCAGTACTGCGTGGATTGACAGATGCACGTTGGATATATATGGGACTGAAGCCTGGATATTTTCTCATATAGAGCTTTGGTTATCTGTAACTTTTCAATTTCTCTTTGATTAAGGGGCTGCTACCTAAGGGGAAAATTAAAGCCAAGATCGTATGGTATGTCATGTGTGTCCCCAACACCAGCAACTAATAATATCCCATTTCAGTCAGCATTCACATTCTTCTGTCCCTTCTGTTATTCAAATATATTTATTTTTAGTGCCTTATAAGGAGCACAAGCATGACTTGAACTCCAGCACAAAATACCGAGTGCTGTTATTTCTCTGTATGCGATCGACTCTATCTCCTGCTTCCCAGCACTGAAGTATCTGGAGCCCAGATTTGTAGTCATGATTTCAGGCACATTTTTGTGGCCTCATAGTTCTTGCTTAGTTTCAGAAGACAAGAAAAACTATTTTAACAATTCGACTTGCATTTTCATCATTTCTAATGTCTGTGGCATCCTTCCAGATGTGTTTCTGCCTGCCTGACCCTCCTGTCAATACTTATTAATTTCACGGCTATCTTTTCAAGTGTGTTTGGAAACAAACAGGAAAAAGTTACTCTAGGGTCAAGAATGAACCCAAGGAAGCGGAATAGGAATGATCACGCTCCCTGCACAATCATTTGTATTTCTGTAGGTTTTCCTATCTTGCTCTTACAAATACGGATCTGTCGACCATCCCTGCTTTAGCTGCTTAAATAACTGTACCCTGAAATAACCCAGGTGTTGAAAAACTTGGGGCTCCACAACCAGCAGCACCAGCGTACAGATGCTTTCCCAGCATTGTAGCATCCTTGGTTAAAGATGCTTATCAAGTCAGCATAAAACAAAATCTAACTGCTGCTTTAAACCTAGAAACAAAACTTGCTTTTCTCTGAGAAAACCACAGAAGAGTCTCCTGGCTTTATTTAATATAAATATATTTAATTTTGCCCCCGTCCACGCGTCCGCAGAGCAGCGTACGCGGCCTTCCGCGCTTCCAGACGGGAGCCTGAAGGAGCAGCGGGCAGGCCTGAGGAGAGCCGGGCGCGGGGAGCGGGGACGCGGCGCGGCTGAGATGCGGGCCCGGGGCCAGGCCCCGCGCGGCCCCGGCCTGGCGCAGCCACCGCCGCCGTCCCGCCCGCGGGCCCCGCCGGGCGCCGCCTGCCCGCGCCGCCACTGCTCCCTAGCGGGGAGCTGCTGGGGCTGCGGGGCCTGGCTGGCGCCGGCAGGCCGCTCTGCTCGCCGACGGGCTGTATAAAAAAATAAAAAAAAGGCAGCTAGTGGCACAGAAGGGCTGAGGGTGGCAGAGACCTCTGGTCCAACCGCTGCTCCAGTAGGGGCACCCAGAGCAGGGTGCCCAGCGCCGTGCCCAGGCAGCTCTGGGAGGTCTCAGAGGAAGGAGGTTCCGCAGCCTCTCTGGGCAGCCTGTGCCAGGGCTCTGGTACCCGCGTGGCACAGATGTGCTGCTGGTGGTCAGGTGGAACCTCACACCTTCCAGTTCATGCCCATCGCCTCTGCCCATCGTTATCGTCTGAGTAACATGCTGTAGGTGACCCTGCTTGAGCAAGGGGGGTTGGACCAGAGGATCTCTGGAGGTCCCTTCCAACATCAACCATTCTGTGATTCTGGGTCTGCTCAGCGTTGACCTTGGAGACAGTGATGGGGCAGCCCAGCACACAGGCCTCCTGCTGCTGTGGTGGAAGCGGCCTCAGCACGGGAGGTGGAGAGGCAGAGTGAGAGGCCATGAGTGTGAGTGCCCAGGGCAGCACCAGAAGTCTCATACCTATGCTGATCTGTGGTTTGACCCTAAATGAGCAATAACCTGTTAATTCCCCACATTTGGCGTGCAGGCCACCTGTGTGTTGCACACGCATCTGGTTTGGCAGCGTGTGTCTCCTCAGCATGAAGGAGGCCAACCTGCTCGCATCTTGCAAAGCACCCAGGCTGCCACAAGATGCCCTGTTCAGTGCAAGTCTGGTGACAAAACTGCTCAAAAAGTGTGGTAGCACTCTTTGGCTCCAAATCTGTGGCAATTAGCTGTTACAGAGATGTCACAGGAACCAGTGCCTGCCTGTTTGTGTGCGTACCCAGCTGGCATGGGGAGGTCTGCAAGGAGTGTTCACATCGAGCGTGTGCAGGTGGGAGACTGTGGAGCCGCAGTGTTTGCTTCTGGGGAGCGTGAGGGGGCTGGTACGTAGGTGTCTCTTAAAATAGCACATGGGCCAAGGAGAGCTGTGTGCGTGGACTGCCTGGTCAGCAGGACTCCTTTGGCAGGGACGGTCTTGGTGTGTTTCGTTAAACCAGCTACACACGTGTGTGTACAGGGAAAGTGGAGCGCAGGGACCCTGAGCACCCAGTCCCTCAGCCCCGCTCAGGAGAGCCCCAGCTGCCCCTCACAGGTAAGCACAGGTCGGAGTTTGCACGTGACATTGCGTGTTAAAGAAGAAAAGAGGCGTTGGATTTTGTACAGGGCTTTTAGTAGAGGAAAATGAAAAATATGTATCTGACATATCTGAAGACTCGGTTCCAACTCGCATCCTGATTATTCCAGCTGCTCCCCAGATGTCAAAGGGAACCAGGCACTGAAACAGACGAAGACATTTGTTTTAACAGGTTCTAACTTCAGTCATGGCAAAGAACAAAGAGCCTTGAGTTTGTCTCGACTTTTCTTCCACTAGTACCTTGCACATCTATTAACCGCCCACCAATCTATCCGCAGGTGAGCCGGTTCCTTTCACTCAGGGCGGCGATGGGCTGGCTGGGACCGGGCTCGGGGCCGCCGGGCCCCGCTGATCCCCCGCTCCGCCAGGAGTCGCTGCCGCGGGGGGCGGCCCTTTCCCTTCCTTCCCTTCCCCTTCCATCCCTTCCCTTCCCCTTCCCTTCCGGAGCCGTGCCCCGGCAGCGCAAGGGGGCTGTGGCCTCCCGTCCAGGTGCGGGGCGGCCCTCACGGTGCCTCAGCGCCCCCCGGGCCCTCAGCTCCCGCCGCCGCCATTTCCTGGCCCCGCTGCGTTCCCCGGCCCGGGGCACCGGAGCCCCGCGGAGCTGCGAGGTCCGTGCGAGTGTGCGTGGCCTTCGCGGTTATTTGTTGCTGGGCATGGTTTTGCAGCACACCCGCCCTGTGTTTTCTCCCCGCAGGCCGAGGGCGGGTTTCCCCCGTGAGCTGCGGGCTGTGGCTGCAGGAGGCTGCACCGAACCGCTGAGCGGTGTGGGGCTCACCAGCCGAAGATGAAGACCGTGCTGATGGTCGCGGAGAAGCCTTCTCTGGCTCAGTCCATTGCCAAGATCCTCTCGAGGGGTAGGAGAGAAAATAAGTTGATTTCAGGCCTTCTGTTCTGCCAGATTTCACGGGAGGTGAAGTGAGGTTGAGAAGTACCCAGGTCGGCTACTTGGTTGTCTCTGGGGCAGCGCTCACCTGGGAACGGTGGCTTAGCACAGGTTGAGGTTCTGGAAATAACCCTATGGTGCTCTATTCTCTTTATTTTATTCTTTTTATTTTAACGTGCTAATGCCTGTTCAATTTGAGTAATGGAATCTTTGTAGCTGTAGCGTATGGTAGTGCACGTGCTTTCTGGAAAGTGCCAATCAAGCACCTAGTTTCTTTTCAGGGATTTTGAAGCTATGGTTAATGTGTTATAAATCATGTGGAGAACATAATGATTTAATTATTAACTGCAGTGATCGAGAAAACTGACTGTATTTGCATAAGGATTTCCTGGTGGGAGGGAAAAGTTAAAGGAGATTCTGAATAGTTTCAGTTAAAAATGAAGATCCCTAGAGAAGTTCTAAAGTGATAATTGACTAGAAAAAAGCCTTGATCAAAGAGTAGAACTTTGTGATCAGGAAGACCCTAGCTGTCAGACCTAGACAAAAGGGGATGTCGTTTCACAAGAAACAATGGCTATTTCAATAGGTTATTTTTGTTTGCATGTTTTAAATCCCATTGATAATTACCTTATTCTTACAGGAAACATGTCCTCTCGCAAAGGACTGAATGGTGCATGCTCTGTGCATGAGTACACTGGATCATTTATTGGACAGAGCGCCCATTTCAAGATGACATCTGTGTGTGGTCATGTCATGACTTTGGATTTCATAGGTATTTGTTCATGAAATGTTCTAACTGATATGATTTGTAAAATTGTTAAGGACTTAACTGTTTCCACGATCGCTGTTTTCTTCAGGAAGAGCATTAAAGAAAACTAGAGAGGAAGGGAGGGTGACAAGGTTGCTTGTGGTCAGCAGTTCCTGGCTTGTTTCTAGTTCTCTGGCTGACTTCTTGCATGACTGTAGGCATGCAATTTATCTCTTCAGTACCTGAATAACATTATTGGAAAAAGAAGGCAGATGAGGTCAGTTTATTAAGCATTAAAAATTTGCTACTGTCAATGAAAAGTAATTCAGGAATAGAGTCCAAAAGCATAATCTCTAAAGCACCATAGTGAGCTAGTACAAAATAGAAATGTGGTAAGGATCACGTGCAAGGAATCCTGTCACTAACTTGCTTTGAAGTGTTGAATTAATCACGTGAGTACTCTATTTTCTCTGATCCTAACTACCTCACAAGTTTTAAGGACTAAGTTCTGAGTTATTTACACAGTGCTTTAAAGAGGTACGGTGTCATGTAATTGCTAACCATTATCACCAACAAGTACTTTTGGGAAATGGAAATGAACAAATGCAGCGATATGAGAAGGTGATGACACAGGATGCTCCATAGCATAACAAGGCTGAGACATAATAACTGGCCAAAAGTAATGAGTGGTAAAACAGTCTGCAGTGCGCACGTTTTATGTGTGCTGTGAAAACAAGGAAAAATAGACCCCCCCTCCACCCCCATCACGACCGGTTAATTGTACAAAGAGTTTTTTTAATAGCTCATGTTAAAATTTCTGAAAGGTGAATAGTATTTTGTTTTTCCTTCTATCATGTCTCAAAATTAGAGCTGCAATTCACACAAAAAGTTAAGGGGTCCCTAGATAACCAGTAAAGCAAGATGTATTAGGGCAGAAAGCTTTCCAAGACAAATTTTGAAAGCCGAGTGTTTTATGAAGTAATGTTTTGTTTTGCTTTTTTAAATATGTTTATAACTCAACTTAATACACTTCTGCTTTTCAGGAAAATACAACAGTTGGGACAAGGTGGATCCAGCAGAACTTTTTAGTAAAGCTCCCACAGAAAAGAAGGAAGCTAATCCCAAACTGACAATGGTGAAGTTTTTACAGGTATGCTTTCTTATGAGGTGTATTTGAGATGCATCTTTCAGTTTTGTCATTCTTTTGTTTTATTTCCTCTGGAGCATATTTTCTTCACGGATATGTTGTCCTTATTCTTCCTCTGTTGAACACAAAGCGGTGAGATCTATTTTTATGATTCCAAGAAAAGTGAAATAAGTGAAACTATTCTGTGGTTCTGGAAAGCAATAAAAATTACTACTAATTTCCAAAAAATGGTGTAGCATTTTGCTGTGAATTAGCCTGGCTTTATTAAAAAAAAAATCTTACAGTTTAGCTAGCACTATTTAAGAACTAGAAATGTAATCTTCTCCCAGCTCTTAGAGTGGATCAGTTACCTTCACTAATATAAGAAAGAGAGTCTGTTTTCACCATAGATAGTTTTCTATTGGAGGGTAATGTCAAAGGATTCCCTGTACTTCAAAATACTTGCTACATACCTTCCCTCTACTAAGGTAAACAGGCCATCAGAAGGTACTGTTCCTCACATTGTAGGCTGTTGAATGTTTGATTTATTTATATTCTCCTACTTCCCTGAAGTGGGCAGCGTTTGGCAGTACGTTATACAATATTCTAGAGTTGTTCTAGAGTCAAAGGTAAACGAGTACATTCCCAAATGAGAGCTTTCTTCCCTGCAGAGAGCGGCTTTTTGTTAAAGATTAGATCTTTTTTTTAATTTCATTGTTCTTTATGCCTTCTGAAATCTTTGCCTTGTTGAATTGACACATGCCTTTGCTCTGTTTTCTTTTTTTTTTTTGGCTGTCAGTATCTTGCTTCTCAAAATTTGGGATGTTGGATACATGTTTGGCTCGTAGCAGCACATGCAAGACCTAGCTTGTAAATGCTTTAAAATGTCTCTGATTATTGATCACTTCTCACATGTGCCTCTGAGAGGAAAGTGGCCATTTGGATGCCTTTGCAAAATAATAGTCTTTCTGGAAAGAGGTATTTGTAGTATAAGACTGATTTCTGTAAGATAAGTTTAGACTTCATGGTACCTTTACAAGCTAGGAAAAGGGTTCTTGGGATTTTTATATATATATATATATATATATATATATATGATATAATAAATATATAGAATATGTATTTATATATATATATATATATAACAAAAATAAAAATATATGTATTTTTAAATTATCTGGGAATTAAGACGCAGAAAGAGTAAGGAACTGTGCCCGAAGTTGCACACACAGACTGGGCCAGGAGTTTAGGAGACTTCCACTGTTGTAGAGCTGTGCTGATTTTTGTTCATATTCTGCAGAAAAGTATCTTGTAGGCAGGCTTCTGGTCCCTGGAACCACAGCTTGCTTCTCTCTTCAACCACTGTTTAAGTACAGCAGACTTGTTGTCACTTCTAATATATTCTTCCAACCCTTTTTGCACCAAATAATTTACCTTTGAAATAGAAATAAAAGCTATACAGTTAGTGAGAATTTTTTGAATTGCTGAAGAGCTGTGCTAATTTCTTTCACAGGTGGAGGGAAGAGGCTGTGATTGCATTGTCTTGTGGTTGGACTGTGATAAGGAAGGAGAAAACATCTGTTTTGAAGTAAGGTTTCTTTCTAAGATTCATAATACTGTAATATATTCGTTTGTGGCATACAGTACTACCATTATGTTCTGATGTACTGATATACAGTAAAATTTAAACTAAGTTGAATAAAGATTTAAAGGCATGGAGGGCCTTGGTGGAAATAAATGTTTTTGAGCTCTAATTTGTCAGTTAAAAAGTATAAACAATTTCATAGGTGTTGCTCATCTGAGGTGAATAAGAAGGTCTCTTAAATGTTCAAACATTCCAGTGCTTTAAGAATCAGACTGTTTCAAAGCTGGAGTAGTTATTTTGCCATCCTTATAAAACTTAATTTCTATCATACTTGGTTCATTAGGTGATTAAGACTCTTTTGAGCTTAGAGGCTGCTTTTAAGCAGCAAGAGTTTAAGCAGCTTAGTGGCTGCTTACAGCAGCAAGAGTTTGGACTCTGCCCACAAAAAGTATAGAACTAAAATTTTGCACAATGATTATTTTTTAAACATCCTATTCCCAGAAGTCTAAATGAAAGCTATTTTTTTGTCTTTTTTTTTTTTTAAAGAACCTCATTTTATCAAGTGTTTAAGTTCTTTAAATACCACTGTTTCATAACTGTGCCCTGGTAATACATAGAAGTAAACTGGGATAGAAGCAGATACATACTTACCAAAAGATGCTGCAGCTGCACTGGTGGATTTATTTGCCCATAGTTAAGAATAGTGCTTCACTTCCGGCAGTTGCTGTTTAATAAATAAATCCTTCAATTTTGCTCATTCTTAATACACTTCTGAGAGTATGACAAATACTGTTCTTATCGGTTAATGTATTGCCATGACATCTTCCGAATGAAGAAAATAATTGTGTCAGCAAACGTTTTGTGGGGAGTGTGTGGGTTTTTTCTCCTCTAAAGAGAAGAAAATGACTTAAGCCCTTAGCTTTCAATTACTTACAAAATATGCTTCTGATCTTCGTTAGGTTCTTGATGCTGTTCTTCCTGTTATGAACAAACCTCGTAGCAGCGAAAGGACGATTTATAGAGCTAAATTCAGTTCCATTACTGACACAGACATCTGCAATGCCATGAATCATTTGGGAGAACCCAATCGCAATGAAGCTCTGTCAGTGGATGCCCGCCAGGAGCTGGACCTTAGAATTGGCTGTGCATTTACAAGGTGACAGCATAGATTACAGACGGTTTTGT
Source organism: Anser anser (assembly GCF_964211835.1). NCBI lineage: Eukaryota > Metazoa > Chordata > Aves > Anseriformes > Anatidae > Anser > Anser anser. Next base: position 9,328,969 of record NC_139739.1, on the reverse strand, counting down.
GAAAGGTTCAGCAATACAGCACTGTCCACAAAATATGCCTTAGACCTGTAGTGGCTAATTCTGCTGAGCACCAAACCAAACAATTTTATGCATGGACAAATAAAAAGAAATTTGAAGAAAGTGTTATGGCTTTAACTGAGCTAAGATAAAGGACATCAGCAGCTATTATATACTCTTCCTTTATGACTTGCTCCCACATTTCTTTGTGAATAAACAAGATTCTGTGAGGCAAATGACTTCTTTAGCTTTAAGACTTGATGTTTCTGAGATTGTTTTTTTTTTTTTTTGACAAATACCTGAATGACTTAATAGATTATTCATTTATGTCTATAAAAGTTTGTGATTTTTTTTGCTTTTCGTGGGAATGAGGATAGTAATGTACTTGTTCCTGTATTTTTTTTCTTAGATTTCAGACTAAGTATTTTCAGGGGAAATATGGAAATTTAGACAGCTCTCTCATCTCCTTTGGGCCATGTCAGACGCCAACACTTGGATTCTGTGTTGAAAGGCATGACAAAATCCAGTCATTTAAGCCTGAGACTTACTGGGTGCTGCAAGCTAAAGTAAGCTTTACAATACTTGTTTGGTAAAAATATGTGTTCCTCATATACAAAGAAATGTGCTTATTTCCATTTTGTCCATTCATAAATTTGTAGCTGCTGACAAGAATTCACAATGCTTACAATTTACTTGTGTGCTTTTATTCAGTTCACGTGTGTCACCACTCTCTCTAGAACAGATTCCAGGATGTCAGTTTTTTGTATTAAAGTGGTTATTGTGTGCTGCTTATAAGAATTCTTCAGTGTTAACCAGCTAAGCTTAGACTCAGCCAGAAAGACTACTTGAAACGGTTTGCTTTTGTTCCCTGGGGTCCTTGGACTGACTGTGGTGTTAATTTGAATCCAAGAATTAATTAGGCTGCCAGCAAACATTGGCATTGCTGAGTATTGGAATTTTAAAGCAAATAAAATGCTCATTGTGTTAATTGGCAATTGAGTCCTCTGAATACTTTGGCAGCTTATGGCAGTTTTATAGCCTTACTGCTGTCCAAGCTCTCAGAGCAAACTAACATGATTTTACTGCTTGTGATGACAAGGATTGTTTAAACAAATAAAAGATAGATGGTAAAAAGTTGCCATTTTTAGATTTTAAAATAATAATAATAGAAAAGAAATCTAGCATCTACTCTCATCTGTTTTCTGATACATCTCATTCATGTGTGTCATGCCAGGAAGTATTTGGTGGCTGTTTTCAGAGTTTCATGCTCTCATATTGTCTGGTTCATATTTATTTTTGTATGTGGGACTTGAAACATGACCTAGTTACACTTTACTTTTAATACAAAGAATTAGTTTTGCTAGATCAAAATGATAAACTTTAAATTTCTGCCTGCTTTACCTCTTGCTATTCCTAGCACTAAAATAAGTGTGGTATTTCAATTAACTGCAAGAATAATTCTAGTCATTCTCATGGCTCCTGAACTCAACATACTCTATCTTTCTCAGAAGTCCCTGGGAAAAAGAGTATAACTGCATGTTTGGAGCACTTGTGTTGCAGAATGGGTATTATTAGGGTTTACTTGCTGGATTGTTGTTGGAAATGTGCATTCTCACACTTTCGTTAATAGTGTTGGTGGCAATTAAATTTTTTTTGACCATTAGGTGAATCCTGAAAAAGAAAGTTCTCTCACTTTGGATTGGGATAGAGTGCGGGTGTTTGATCGTGAGATTGCTCAAATGTTCCTGAATATAACGAAGATGGCAAAAGAAGCAAAGGTACAAATATGTATGAAGTGTTGATAGAGCACGTTTCACATTAATGAAATACTGTTTAATATCTCATCTACTGCATTTTGTTTTCTGTTAAAGAGGGGTGTAGAATATCATCTGTATCTTCTTTTTTATTATTATTTATTCCATTCAACTTTATATAAAATAGAATAAAAGTCAAGAGATTCTTGATTGTAGTTCATATTATGCTACTGTGGTCATCTCAACAGAAATCCCATTCTTAATATTGACTTTGGAAATGGTCATCATTCATGATAGGAAGTCTTCATTACTAAACCTGCTGAGAAATACAGTTCAGAACTCTCCAAGCAGACCTCTTATTTCCCATGAGACACTGTATAAATCAGAATTTAATTACTTATATGGCAATATTCCTGCAGTTAAATTTTTAATCATGTGTATGGTACAGTCTTTATAGCCAATTAACTTGTAATTCTGTTCTGTTCAATACTTGTTTGGCAGTATGTTTGGATTTAAGTGTTTACAGCCATCAAGGTTCAAAGACTGCATGATGCTTTTAAAAATCTGGATCCTTATAGTTAGGACCATTACTTGGATTAAGCATTAAATCCTTGTAGCACCGACATATGTGCTGCTTAGTTAAATGAGAAGTAAAGATAGCAATAAGCTACCTTGCTGCATTTCCAGTTGCAGGTCTAATCACATAGCACAAAGGGACCTCAGGACTATAACTTTACAATTTGGTAAAACTGTCTCCAGTCAGATTTCCTAAAGTAGAAATATATTGGTGGTACTGCTCTAAGAAAAAACCCACAGATATGATGGCAACAGGTAATGTTAGGTATACCATGTGGTTCTAGTCACAGTGGAAATGATATATTAATCAGTTACCAAACTTCAAAACTTTTACTGGAAAAATACTATTTTCTAGGTAGAATCTGTGAGTAAAAAAGAGAAGGTGAAGCAGAGACCACTGGCTCTGAACACGGTAGAAATGCTACGAGTGGCCAGTGCTGCTTTAGGTATGTGTACAAGTTCAGATTTTCACACTGATATAAAGCAAAATACCTTGGCTTCTCAGCTGAAATAATCAAGCATATACATGTTTTGATAGCCTCGTTTCCCTATATTGTATCATTTTTGGGGAAGGAACAAGTTTAGAAAGCTTGTCAGAAGCAAAGTGCTGGGTAAGATCAAGGTGACAGAAGCCTTATAGAAAGGCCAAACTGATTTATTTAAATGCTTTGATAATGAATACTTTTGGACACAGCAAACAAAATGATCTACACATCACTCTGATTATGATTTCATTCTCTCCTATTCCATCTCAGGAATGGGTCCGCAACATGCCATGCAAATAGCAGAGCGTCTTTATATGCAGGGTTATATTAGCTACCCTCGAACAGAAACTACCCATTATCCAGAAAACTTTGACTTGAAAGGATGTTTGAGACAGCAAGCCAATAATCCCTACTGGGCAGAAACTGTGAGTATATGAAGCAAAACCTGTACTGTTCAACAGATTGTTCTCTAGTCAGTGTTTCAGAAATGTCTTACCTGGTATGTCTTAATCTAGATTTTTGCAAACAATAAATGTCTGTAATTGCTTTTATTTATGGACATTGTATTGTTACAAATTTGATCTGAAAAGTTTCTTAACCTGATGGTAGAGACCTGTTATCCACTTCAGTCAATTTTCTTTCTTGTCCTTCACCAGGTAAAAGCATTGCTATCAGAAGGCATTAATCGTCCAAGGAAAGGCCATGATGCAGGGGACCATCCTCCCATCACTCCAATGAAAGCTGCAACAGAAGCAGAATTGGGTATAGACAAATTGAATAGCATTAGAACACTATGATGAAACTGGTTCCTTGAGTTACAGGGGCTGGGTTGAAAATCCCTCGGTTTTAACATAAAATATAATTATCTGAATTTCAGGAACTGGAGAGAAAGCAGACTTAGTCTTAACTTTAATTTCTGATGACAATGAAGATCAGAGCTGGTCTGCTCTTCAGTAATTGATTCTCAGCACCCTAAAACTGTTGAGAACAAGGAGTAGTCAACTTAACACAGTATTTCTTACTTTCCTTTAGAGAAATTCGACCCACAGTAGTAGCTTCTAAGTATTGAAATTTGATTGTATGTTTTTGTTTGTAAATCAGACTTTAACTGCATTTTTAATTGGGCTGTATGGTTTGTGTTACTTATATTAAAATGTAAGATTTGATTCTATGCTGTAATCTCTGAAAAGAATTTAAAACTTAAAGTATACTAAATGGATTGTGCTGTTCATTAGGAATAACTAATTGTTGTAGAAAACGGGTAAATTCTGATTTTCAGGAATCAGTGAAATAATCTCTGATAGAAAAACAAAGTACGTTAAAAGTTTGAGTAACTGTAAAGGTTATTAAATGGCCATGTAAGACTTTTATTATACACAGCAAGATGGAATATTGAAAGCACAAGAGTAAGAATTAGTTTCTGTTCGTAGCAGGATAACCTCCCTACTATTAGATTTTGATGGACTTTTAAATTTTATTTTCTTTCACGTACCAGTTTCTCCTGTGATAGCCACGGAAATCTGGTGCAAGTTTTAGTGCAAATTTTATGTAGAGCTGCAGGACTTGGTTTGTGGGACTAAGATTTTGTTTATCTTCAGGTGGAGATGGATGGCGACTATATGAGTATATAACTAGGCATTTTATTGCCACTGTGAGTGCTGATTGCAAGTACCTACAAACCACCATTTCTTTCAGTATCGGCCCTGAACGGTTTACCTGTATTGGAAAAGTGGTAACTTCACCAGGTAAGACTAACCAGGAAGAAAGTAGTCAGCTACAGATTATTATTTTTTCCCATATATTCATTGGATGGATATAAAAGTGAAGTTTTGGGGACAAGTAGGATTTTGAAGACTTTTTATTTTTGGAGCTATTGAAGTCACAAGGACCAAACCTTTGTCTTCATTTCCATACTTCAATTACAGTAGAAAAAGTCTTATTTTTCATGTAGTAGTTTCAAGAGTTAATGCGACACTCGCCAGTGTAAAGACGGGTTTTTTTTGGACAGCAAATGTCTTTTGTGGTTTAGATTATACAAAGATGGATTTCTTTTTTTCCACAAGTGTAAGAAACTCAGTTTCCAGTCAGTAGGAAGAGTGTAGTACCTCACCACTGAGATCTTCATGGCAAGCAGTCCCAGTAGTCTTTATTGCATTAATACAACTTCCTATTTGCATTTTCTTAACAAGCTCTTCCCATCCATTTGGTGAGACTTCTGGAACTGTGCTTTCATTCAAGGAAAGTTTTTTTGTTTTTTTTTTCACTCTCCATACATCATCCTGACGCAAGTCACCCACAAAACAGATTTGATGCGGTGTCGTGGGACATCTTGTCTTTTGATATAGTATTTCAAATATTGTCTGCATGGTATGGCAAACAGTCTGTATGTATGGCAGCGTATGGCAAACTTTGATCTGTATAATGTAGCCCAAGGTAAAATTAGAAACATATATCTTGACCTTTTGAAAGCTGTGAAGATAATCTCTCATTACTTTGTTTACCTCCAGGGTTCACAGAAATTATGCCTTGGCACAGCATACCATTAGAAGAGAGCCTTCCGCACTGTGAGAGAGGAGATCTTTTCCCAATTGGTGAAATAAAATTGCTGGAAAAGCAAACCAGTCCTCCTGATTACCTAACAGAAGCAGAACTTATCACTCTGATGGAAAAGCATGGCATTGGTACGAACTCACTTAAGTTACTTTATCCTGTAATGCGTCTATCAAGAGAGCAAAGGGTCTGAATCATTTCTCTGAGCTCTCTCTTGTCAGCAGTGACCTTTCAGTGTTCATTTGAATAGGTTCAGTAATGATCTTTTTCCCCTCGAACCACAGTAGCACCTCTTAGTGGATAGTGGATTCTCTATTCCCCAATATTCCTTTCCCCTTCTTAATTCTTATGCCTAGTTTCTGGCCAAAGCAACGTTCTTTCATAATCCATCATTGTTACTTCTTTGTTAGAAAGAGCTGGTGTTGTGTGGAAGGATGCAACTCCTATTCTTAGGAATGATTTCCTGTCAGAACAGTGTGCTTCAGCTTTGCTGGCTCCAGTAGTCCTTCTGTATCTTATTACACAATTTATCACAATATTATTTTTCTTTTTCGATCTGACTTGCTTCCTTCAATACATTTTCATAAACAAGTCCAGTCGAGAAGAACATAGTCTAGAACTCCCATGTATTTTTCCAGAACAAGTGATTGTGAGAATAGCTATCTTTCTGTCACTAATTCCTTGGAAGAAATGAAAGGATTAAGGTTAAAATACATGTTTCAGACTTTCCAGAACTGCAAAGGAACATATGTGTTACTAGGTAGAGAAATTATCCGCTGGAAACAGGGTAGCAGTAAGAAAGTATATGCATTTTAAGCTAAGAAGTGCTGTAATATGATACAAAACCAGAGAAGTCAGAAATAAGTAACTTCTTGAAAGCTTCAATGGATGTATTGTCTTCCTTTGTGTGGCAGGAACTGATGCAAGTATTCCAGTCCACATCAACAACATTTGCCAGCGAAACTATGTCACAGTAGAGAGTGGTCGGAGACTAAAGCCTACAAATCTTGGAATTGTTCTGGTTCATGGTTATTACAAAATAGGTCAGTCAAATAGTCCTCCCCCCAAACCCATCCTCTTATATTTTGTCCCCTTCAATATGTCAAAGGCGGTTGTTGCTGTATAAGTAATGTTTCTGTCTGAAATGATGCATCTAGGAAAATATCACTGATTTGAAAAGCTATAATAGTTAAAACTTGTTTGTTTATTTTGATGTCACTTTAGTTTGGGCAGTTTCCTACTGTTTTTGGTATTTCATTACTGCTTCTCTGTTGCTGATATCTCTGTTTTTCTGGTAGATGCAGAATTAGTTCTTCCTACAATTCGCAGTGCTGTGGAAAAGCAACTCAACTTAATAGCTCTGGGTAAAGCAAATTACCATCAGGTCCTGGAGCACACCCTTGACATCTTCAAAAGAAAATTTCACTATTTTGTGGATTCTATTGCAGGTAAAAGTTGTTTTACATGTAAATTCTATGCAACTACTTAATTGTTGTAAAGACGCTGTTAGAAAGTACTTAAGTATTAGGTTGCTTTTTCAGAGGTTTAGGCTCACTGAAAATTGTGCTGTGACTGGGAGTTTCCAGTCATATGAATTTGCTCTCCAGAGGGAAATAATCATGTCTCTAAAATTCCATTTCAAATTTATTTGTGACTGTGTAGTGTTGAGTTCTGAAAAGCAGCAGACTAGCTGAAGCACTTACCCTAGTGTGTTCGTGTGTGCTTATTACAAAACTCTTTAAATAAAAAGTCATCTTAAACAGAGAAGAGAATTGTGAACAAACTGTTCACAATAACTATTTGAAATAAGCTGTTGACTATTCTCATTACTTCTTCACAGGTCCTGTAGATGATTTTGTGAGAGGTTTCCTCCTAGGAATTAGAATTCTGACATAAGTGTGATAATCTTTTCTGCAGGTATGGATGAGCTGATGGAAGTGTCTTTTTCACCCTTAGCTGCCACGGGTAAACCTCTTTCCCGCTGTGGCAAATGCCATCGTTTCATGAAGTATATTCAGGTAAGTTCATGTCACACTTGTATTTTAAACTTCACTTGCTAGGCGACGTTGAGTAGAAACCCTTTTTCCATTACTGAATTTGGATTCAAATGTGGTTGTCAATAATGAATTTCTTGGGTAGGGGTGGAAAGGCAGGAAGCCTGATGGAGCTTTTCCATGGGTAACAAACCAGAAAGTGGTCGCAGTTGGATTTCCTGTGGGTTTTGAACCCTACTGACATTACAGATATTCTGGAGATTTATATTCTCTTTCCAGGCGAAACCAAGTCGTCTGCACTGCTCTCATTGTGATGACACCTACAGTCTCCCACAGAATGGTACAATTAAACTCTACAAAGAGTTGCGTTGCCCCCTGGATGACTTTGAGCTGGTGCTCTGGTCTTCTGGATCCAGAGGAAAGAGCTACCCTCTCTGTCCATACTGTTACAACCATCCTCCCTTCAGGGACATGAAAAAAGGTAGGAATTTTGTGAACATGCAGGCATCACCTTCACTTGAAATAAGTTAGGTGCAGTCTTATCGACTGTGCTTTTTTAATAGTTTTTAATGAGGGTTGCCTAGTATAAAGTGCTACTCAAATTATATTAGATACCTAAAATTCATATCAAAATGGGTGAACAAAATGTGTTAGTTAACTCACTTCTGAACACTATTATTTTTTGCTTTAATCACCACTAGCAAAGATGTTAGCATCTTTGCAGAAGTTTCCTGTGTATTTTATTGAATACAAGAGAGGCTACTCTTACTACATTTGCTGTAAGACAGAAGAGAGAGGCTAGTATTTTTTAAACTATTCTTGTTATTTCAGTAGCCCTAGAATTTACTGAAGCTGTTTTCACTGAAATAGCTGTGTTTTGTGCATGAATTCAAATATTTCAAGATTGGCTATTTTTGAAGTGATTTTCTAAAATGGCTTATGTGGAGTGGCTAGAGAAACACTTTACTGTTAGTCATATAGCCATGTCTTAAAATTTTTAGAGAAATGCTCAGAATGTTGAATGGACCACAACAGGTTTTATAAAAGCAAATAAGAAATTAACTTATTTGTATGTACGTGACTTTTCTAATGCATAATATATGGACGGGATATAGTTTAAGGCCCTCTCTGAGAGTAGGGGGATTGTATTTTGATGCAGAGATATGTCTTCCAACAACTTGTAACACACTAAGAAGGGAAAAAAGTAGCAGTTAGTATGATAAACGTGAGCTCAAAACTAATTTAAGGTAGCACTTGGAAGCTCTGACTGCATATCAGGAGCTTTTTGGCATCATTTTATTACCATCTTTTAATTAAAAATGTGTTATGCTACTAGCATACAGTGCAAGTATTAAATGAAGTAGCTAGGAGCCATATGTTTCACTGAAAACAATTTCTTTTAATCGCTAATATATCCAAGCTTTATGTACTGTACAGTGGCATTGTCTAGGAATTCTGAAAGCCATTAATAAAAAAATTTAGAGCAAGGGTTTATTCTGAGTATCTGAAAAGGCAGATTGCCTTTTGGGAATATGTTCCTTTGTGCAGTGGTTTAGAAAACCTGTAATATACTAAGCTGTCTTTCAGTTCTGTGTTTCTCTTCCTGCAAACTGAGCAGTGGTGATGTAAAGGGTTCATTGTGGTATAGTTTTACTCTTCTTCCACCAGGAATGGGCTGTAATGAATGCACCCACCCCACATGCCAGCATTCTCTTAGCATGCTTGGAATTGGGCAGTGCGTTGAATGTGAGAATGGGGTTCTGGTGCTAGACTCGACATCAGGTCCCAAGTGGAAGATGGCCTGCAACAAATGCAATGTGATTGTGCACTTCTTCGAGAATGCCCACAAAGTCCGAGTGTCACCAGAGACGTGTGATTTGTGTGATGCAGCCCTTGTGGATGTAGATTTTAACAAAGCCAAATCTCCTCTGCCTGGTGATGAGACCCAGCATTCAGGCTGCGTATTCTGTGACCCTGTGTTTCAAGACCTGGTGGAGCTGAAACACGCAGCCATGAGGCACCCCATGCACCGTGGGGGACAAGGAAGAAGGCAAGGTCGAGGAAGAGGTAAAGGCCGGAGGCCTGGGGGAAGACCCAATCCAAAGAAACCCAAGGACAAAATGGCAGCTCTGGCTGCTTACTTTGTATAACGGCTGCACAATACAAAAAAAAAAAATAAACTTCTTATAAAAAAATTGTTTCTCTTTAAGTTCATTTTAAGTATTTCTGATCTTTATCACTTTCCTGTTCTTAGAAAAGTTAAAGCGGTATAACAATCCAAGATTTAATCATGGTTTAATCAGCAGACAAATTGTTCTGGATGATCAGTTAGTGACTAAGCCTTTAAGCTTTTAATTGGAATTCAGTTGTCCAAGTGGACTTCACAAACAGGAAGGAGACTGAGAAAGTCTACCTACACTGTTACTTGTGGCTAATTGAAAGGAAATGAAATTTTCCTCTTCTGTCATTTCCAAAGCCTTTGTCAGCAATACAAATGCCAGGAGTATAATAGATGATTAAGATCGGTGTTATGCTGCTGTAGCTTTTAGATGTGGAATGGGCTTTGTTTTCTCTGACTTCTCATCTTCTAGTAAATGATTAGTAGCCTCAGATTTTTAAATTACATCTGCAATAATAAGAGCACTACAAATCTGCCTCTCTGCTGCATGTAATAATATATGAGAATAATGCCAATAGACATACAAATTGGAAATTCCAAATATGAAGGGGAATATCTGTCTTGAGCAGTGATTCCCAAATAATGGTCCATGCAGCCAAGTATCTTTAGGTCAGTGAGTCACAGTTAAGTGAGACCTCCTCCCACTGCTGGAGGACAGGTAGAGCTCTCATGCTCTTCTTTTCCTCTGTTCACATAGCTGATCATACCTGATCAAATACAGTTTGTAATGTCTGCACCCCACATTGTCATTTCAGTGTTGGCTAATTAGAGGAGTGTCCTCGTGGTTCATTATATGGAGCTGTATCTAACCACTGGGTTCCACACTACAAAATCTAGTGCTGTACAAATATGTAATGCTCTCTCCTTTCCTTCCATGTGCACATAGCCGGTCCATCTGATCAAGTACAGTTTGTATCATCTGTATCCCCAAAACAGTTTCAGTGCTAGTTGTGGTTGGATGAGAGGATCCCATTGGTTTTACTTACTGCAAAGGCTGCTGCATTTGAACGCAGAATATGCAGAGCAACGTGACACGTGATTGACTCAGAATGGAAAGATGAGTCCCTGCAAAAGGTATTGTACAACCCTGCTGTTCTAATTGGCACTGTGTGCAGTTACTGAACAAGAAAAAACACAAAACACTGCAGCCCTCTTGTTTCTTTGATCAAATGTTTATATAGTTACAGCTCAAACATGACCTATATTTTAACAGTATTACTTAAAAGACACTGATTTAGGTAGAAGCTTTTTTTCTGTAGTTTCTGTTTGTTTTTATCCCAAGTACTAAATCATCTTTCTGGTAAAAACAAACAGTTTGTATCTCCCTTAGCATAGACTGAGTAGTTTATTCTCTTGAAGTTCATCTTGCTGTAACATCTTAGGCCATAAAGCTTAGCATAAGCTATAGTAGTTTTCAGAGGGGATTGTATTGATTCTGTTGTTCAAGCCCTTTCTTAACTCCTGTAGCCTGCTTGGATACGCTAGGATACTGCTTTAAAAATACCTGTGTGTTCAGCTAGCTTCTGCTGCTGTGTATGCCTGGCTGGGATTTCTGCAATACTTACTGTGGGAAGCCTGTCATTAGTCATTCCATGTGGCATTTGACCTGTGTGGCAACCATTTCTTTTTTATTTTAAAAAATATATTTATTTATTATGTTTTTATTTTGGCCATTTTCAGGCAAACATTTCCTTGTAAAATCTCTTTGCTGAATTAGCCCCAGTAGAAATTAAGTGCTGGGAACTTTCTGTCATGCATAGAACGAGCCACTTAAGTGTTCTGGTGGAAGGTTTGAGTAGCTGCCTTTTAACTACCACAAATGGCAAAGGTCTTCTTTCTGCCTGTGCCTGAGGAATGAAGGCATTGCAGGATGTGCCTCAGCAGGCTCTCAGTGCTGTGACCTGGCGCACAGGCTGGTGGTGACGATTGTCTTCAGAGTGGAGCGGAAAGAAGGTGGAGATGACAAGTGCTTCCAGTTTCTGTTTAAAACTTAAGAGGCGCATTCCTGGGATTGCTTTATGAGGTGTGAGAGAGCAAGAATTTTCTTAAAATGCTGAAGTTGCTGGAGATGTTTCTAACAGTAAGGTGAGCACTGTGTGTATCATGTCTGTGGTTCTTACTGGAGAAACAGGTGTTACAGCTTATGAAATAAATCTCTTCTACTTTTGGTTTACATTCCATGGAAAAGACTCAGGAGAAAGCTTTTACAATTTAGGAAAGTTGCTTCATGAAGTAGCGTTAGTCACTTTTGAAGAGAGGAGATTGTTTTGGCTCCCATAGGTGATGAAACAAAAATGAATTGATCTGTGCTATATGGCTGCATGCTTGTCCATGTCTGAGATGGCACTAGCACCTCCTAGGATGCTTGCTTTTGTCAGCTTGGGGCGAGAGAAGTAGCAGGTCTCCATGGAAAGTTGATGCCAAAAAAGGGACAGACGGTGCTCGGGAATATAGAGAGTATCAAAATACAGATTTTGATCTAATGATTATATGGAAAGGAATTAAAAAAAGAGGGTCAGGTCTGATAGAAACAGGGAAAGGGTACAATGCAGACAAAAAACATTTGTCTGAAAGTGATCAGTGGCGAATTTGGGGCTAGTAATACTGAAGGGGTGACTTCATCCCGTACCTATGGTTGCTCATTTAAATCATTCAACTTTTAAAAACTTTTTTTTTTCTTGGAAGTGCCAGTAAGGAGTGGTCATAAGGATGCTGCAGCTTTCCCTCTTGGCTGGTTTCCCAGCAGTCTTTGAAAGTACTTTTTGGTCTTTCTTATGTGAAGCCACTGTAGGTCTGCACAGTATGTACTTGTTTTTCCAAAGATAATTGTATGTGGGATACATCTTGAACAAGACTCATGCTCATGAATGAATTTTGGGAGGAATGAAGTTGGAAGTTGTTTTGAACCTCGATAGATTTTCTTCTGCCAAATCCACTGGGGCCGATGCTCAAACAGTATATGTTTGGTAGAACCTGCTGTGGCTTTCACGGACTCAGTTGGGAACTCATTTTGGGACTCATTTTTGGGACTCAACTCAGTTGGGACTCATTTTGTTGTGTTCAAGTTGTTATGTCAGGTTGTGACAAACTCCTCAGTGATTTTTGTCATCCAGATCTAGTCTGGATCTGGACATCAGGACATCAACCCATGTGGGGGAAAAAAAAACATCTTGATTCACCCAGGAAGCAAAGGGAAGAGCAATGTTTAGATGCCCATCCTGCCAACTGCATTTGAGGAAGGCTGCTGTTGGCTTCAGCAAAGCTTTGCCTGCTTTCCTGGAACTGGTAATAGGATACAGACCACTGCAGTTTAGCACGGGAATACAAAGGGAAAGGGTGGGATAAGAATCTCCATGACAGTAATGACTTAGGAATCTCTAAAAAACCTCAGCAGTCTCTGTTGCTGAACACAGTTAACTTAGTGCCAGATGCTTCAGCCTGGCATGAGTGCTAAATACTTAGCAGTTTCAGCAGGAATTCAAAACACTCAGATCCTTCACAAAACTGACCTTCCTATCACTGAATTAAAAGCCCACTCTAAAAAAAAAAAAGTTTAATAATGGCTCTCTTTTTCAAAGTTGATGATTTTTTTTTGCAGGATCCCCTCTGCAGTGTCTCGTTATAAAAAGAATAAGAAAGTTTTAAAAGCACTAACTATGCTGCTTCTTTCTTTTCACAGCTCTCTGGCAATTAAAAAAAAAAAGTGGGAGGTACATTGCTTACTAGCTTTTTCAATAGAATGGTGAAGAAAGAACATGTGTCAATGCTCTGAAATAGAGATGTCAGAGAAGGAGAGAACAAGAAATTGAGGTAGTGCAAATGCTTGCAGCAATACTTCACTGAATGTGAACTAGCACTTCTGCTTAATCCCTTCCTCCTGTGAAAGTGTTCTGTTATAACCAGTGACCACTGGAGGCTGTTTTAATACCAGGTGAGAAGTCTTACTGCTCTTAATATCTGAAGTAAAAAACTGTTTCTAATTGTACCTGCTGGAAACTGCTGCTGTTTGGAAGGTTTGTCACCTGTGCACATCTGGATGTTTGAGTATCAAGGAGGGGATGGGGGATACAAAGTGTTAAAGACATTGATGCAGTGCAAGGAGGGGAGTGGGTTCTGAAGTGTGTTTTTTTTCCCAAACGAGTATCTGGGTTAATGTCTTGATAAAACACTTTGAACGTGTTTAACACAAACGAAAGTCGTGAAAAGCCCCTGTATGTCTTATGGTATTAAAAATCAGTCGGTAGACGAAGTAACAAACTACAGTTCTGTTTCAGTTGGTACGCTGTAAATACCCAAAAGGCCCCGGAAGGTGTAGGGCAGAGGTAAGGCCGTATTCCAGACCGACTTCCTTGGGGTTTTTGACGCTACTACCTTTGTGGGTTTAGGATTCGGGGCTTTCTCTCACCGTGTGCTTGGGATATTCCGGCTAGAGACGAATATGGTCCCATGGGGTTTATTGACGCTGTCTGTTCTTTGCCAGAGGTGCTCTTACGTGAGTAAGGAAGGGTCCCAGGGGATAAGTGGACGCAATTAGCAGCAGCCACTTTGAGAGACGTGTAACGGGTGCACCCCGCCTCCCCCCGCCTCAGAGCCCCGCTCTGAGCCTGGGCCCGCGCTGGGTCCTAGTGCCCCCCCCCCCCCCCCCCGCTCCCCCGCCCCGTCCGGCCACGTGCCCGCGTGGCCCCTCCCCTCCGCGAAGCCCCGCCCCCTCCCCGCTTAAAGGAGCCGTCACGGCGCCCTTTCCCCCCTCCCGCCGCCCCTCAGCGCGGCGCCGCCATGGCGCTGGGAGCGGAGGCGGCCGCGGCTCCCCTCGGCGCCTTCCTGCGGGACTTCCCCGCGCCGCTGGGCCCGGGGGAGCCGCCGCCGTGGGGCGCGGCGGGGAGCGGCGCCCTGAGCCGGGCCGAGGTGCCGGGGGCGCTGGCCGAGCTGGCGAGGAGCCTCCTGGGCGGCAGGTGAGGGCCGGGACCCGGCGGGAGGTCGGGGGCGAGAAGGCTCCGGGCCCCGGGGGGCTGCCCCCGGCCGCGGGCCCTGCGCGGCTCCTGCCCGGCGGGGTCGCGGGGGAGACCCGGGGAGAGGCGGCGGGAAGCCTCGGGAGAGGGCTGGATTCGTGAGGGGTGCGGGGGGGCAGCGTTGGTGGGCTGAGTTGGCTAATTGTTAGAGCAGTGCCACGAGGTAGGGCTTGTCTGCAGTCCCAGCTACGCTCTGGTGGTTTTATGGACGGTCAGTAGGTTTTGTTGTCGCTGAAGGTGCAGGTGATCTTCAGGTTCTTAAATTGCCTTGAAAAAAATCAAATCGCTTCTGTGCATGTCAATGCTCCAGGCATAACGTTAATTATGTCGTTCGCTACTTAATTACGCGGTGTGCCTAGACCTAAAGCTGAGAAATGCGTTAAAAAGGGCATTTTTAGGTTGTAAAACCCAAGTGATCCGTCTGTTACTTGTGCTCTGACTAAACTGCTCCCAAACAAAACACAGCTGCTGCGTTCCTAAAAGAGCCTGCACACGTGTCGTGTGCGCTGAGGTTTTGAGCTCTCTGGAGCTAGAGGGGTTCTGGGTGAGTGCTTTAAAGAACAGCGATGCCAGGCTTGAACACACACTTATATGGCAACCCACCTGCCACGTGGACCAAGGTGGTGCTTTCCAAAGTTATTTTAGAGGAAGGCATGAAGCTGTAGAGGTACAGGATAGATTCTTCAAACTGTAGTGATTTTTAAAGTAGCATTTATGAGTTACCTACCTGTAATACTGCGTTGTTCTCTGGCATGCACGTTAACAAGTTAACGCTGCTTTTGCAATGCTTTCATCTCACCTGTCACTTCTGGTGTTTACCCAGAAAGGGGCCTGCCCTGTCAGAAGCTGCATTTTTCACATACCTGCCCTGCAGCCAGTTCTGATTAGACAGCCTGCTTTGTGGGGCTTCTGAATTCCTAAGCTGGAAAAAAAAAAAAACAAACAAAGGGGAAGGCAGCAAAAGAAAGCAACCCAGAGTAAAAATGCAAAAATCTACTTTATGCTTCTTTTCACAAACTGGACTTGGAAAACAGCAGTATGTCAGGTTAGTGTTTTTACATGTTTTCTTGGCTGCCAGTAGGCAAAACAGAATCAGCCATTTGTGCAGCTATGTGCTTGGCCATAGTACAGCATGCATGAAGTGTCAAATGTAGGCATCCCAACAGGGTTGCAGCTCAGTTCTGGACTTCTGATGCAGACAGAGCTTGTCTTACAATCGCAGAAAGGCTGCAGTGTCATCCTGGGTCAACTAAGTTCTTGCACGTGGAGGAAGAGCATGGTAGAGACCAAGGCCAAGACAGGAATGTAGTAATTTGGAAGTGCAGACCCTCTTATAATTCACGTAACTAAGAACCAAAACTGAAGTCTGTGACTGTGTGAGAAATTGCCAAATGTCAACTCAAATGCAGCTTAAGGCTAAATAAATTTTGCAGTTAATCTGACTCCCCCAAATCTTTGACAAAAAAATAGGTGAGGAAATGTAAACAAATAGGAGAAAGAAGATTGCTAAAAGTTCTAAGAAAAGAAAGAAAAGAAAAAAAAAAGGGGGGGGGGTGGATGCCTTAGGGGAGGCATTTAAATGTTTGTGTAAAACTTGTTGAAGATGCACAGGTGATGCCAGATTAGGAAGCAAGTTCCAAAGAGGTCACTGTAGCTTAGGTCCAGGGTTGTGCTGTTGCAGGCTATCATGGTAATATCCCTAACCCACAGATGGCAGCTCAGTGGAAAACATGCATGCTGAGATACTTCAGCGTCAATATCGCCAGGTCTCTCACACTGCAGATGCTGTTAGGTGTACCTTGCCGACTTCTTGCATTGAAGCTTGTTCTGAATTTGCTCAGTTTGAGAGTTCTGTAACACTCCAGCATTGCAGAATGTATTTTATGTGATGATTAGTAATGATGAAGGATTTGTCTATAGATCACTGTTACTGGGAGTTGAATTTGGTGCACAGTTCTGCTGCTTATTCCTGCATTGTCAGATACTTCGTTCACACCCGCACGGATGTGTGGAGTGTGCCTTGAGCAGCCCGAGCTAATAACGGTCTGGCAATATCCTTAGCTTGTGAAACAGCATGTGGTGATGTTTAGCTCATCTTCTTGTTGCTCGGAGGCATAAAGCTTTGTGTCTTTACAAGGAGAAACATTCTTCCTCGGCCACCGATCAGGATTGCATTTGAGAAGAGAACAGGGTAAGGAATAAGAGTTGTGTCCAACGACAAGTTTCTGAACGCTGTTATTCCTCTAAGGCTGCACATGACACTTGTGTGGAAGGAGTTGGATGTGTCCAACTAACCCCTTGGATGTCTTTACGAATCTAAAATGAGTTATTTTAACTACCTTCTGCAAATGTAGCTAGCGCTCCGAGACAGCCACGTTTCTTCCTCACAGGGCTTGGGTTAAATTGCCAATACAACGAAGCTTTGCAGATGCTTCTACTTCGAATAATTAATTTAAATCAGTGGAACTGCCTGCCTTGTATAGAATTAAATACTTGCATAAAACTCTGAAGAATTGGGGCAGGCTTAAGTAATCTTGCTTTGCAGAATTTTAATTAACGCACTTTTGGATAAGAGCTGTGTTTTACAACAATCTGAAAATGGATCAGCATGAGTGAAAAGTCCATTAATTATTTCCAAAACTTCAGAAATTAACCTGAAATTTTACTTTTACTGAAACGGAACACAAGGTGAAGTCAGAGCTCCAATACAGAACTTTCTTCTTTGCCTTGATAGGAGCTGAAACTTGTAAGACCATCCTGTCACATAGCCAAAGAACAATACGAAATTCCAGCAGGCTTCCTGTTTGAGGAGACTTTACTACAATAACAGTTGTGAGCTGT
Organism: Anser anser; assembly: GCF_964211835.1. Classification (NCBI taxonomy): domain Eukaryota; kingdom Metazoa; phylum Chordata; class Aves; order Anseriformes; family Anatidae; genus Anser; species Anser anser. Next base: position 9,311,584 of record NC_139739.1, on the reverse strand, counting down.
GGCTTCCTGTTGTGACCCCTCCCAAACGAGTGTTTCATCTCTTAGTTGCCTCAGCATCCTGTTTTGTGTCTTTGTTTTACACTGTAATGTGTGCACCCAAGGTGTTGCCCTGGTGTCTTTATTTTCAGCATTTCCCTGCTTTTAGAATAGTTAATTTTGCAATTCTGATGGTTTTTTATGTGATGCCCACATGGAGTGGGATTGGGACGGGACTTACCTTGCCTCTGATTTATCCAATCTCTTCTAAAAACTCCCTTTAGTGCTATCCTCTCTGGAAACTACTAATAACCCAGCTACCATGACCTCTGCTTGTAAAAAGTTGCCTAAAATTTTCTTCCTTACTCCTAATTTTTACCATTTAGCATATGTTACTGTAATGTACCAATACTTCTTTTTGCTAGGAACTTGTTTACAGTGTCAGTGATCTGTTTGTTTCAGGAAAGTGAATTTCATCTGCCAATGCCTCCAGACAAACTTCCTGCTTTTTGTGGGACCGGTTGTGCTTGGTGGTGGAAGGGTACATGCATCAGCCTTCGTGAAAGAGAAGGCCATTCCTGCCGGAGTTCTCGTTAGCTTATGATTAATCATGTTAGAATTGGAAGCCTTGATAAAGTTAATGCACAAGAAGAATGTAGCACTTTTGCTGTTTACTAGTTAATTTAGTCAATGATTAACAAATTGGCTCTGGTAATTTTGGGTGATGGTCAAAACCAGCTTGATTTCTGTTGCAGCTGGTTTGCCCACTGGTGCTTCAGAAGCTCCTGTCAGGCTGTATGTCATCCTGCCAGGAAAGATGTGGAGCTCACGCTGGATGTGTGTATGCATAATAACATTTTTGGCAGTTCTGACCTGCCTCCAACAATATATAGAGGCTGGACAAACTCTTAATTTTGTGCCCAGTAAATTGGCTTTCAGAATACAGTTCTTAATTTAAAACTGACAAGGAGATTTCCCTCTTAGAAGATACTCTTAGCAGTAATTTTGCAAAAAAGAAAATTAAAAAAAATACCTTGCCTTCAAAAAGAAAGCATGTGTATGGGGAAGTCTGCAATGCAATACAGAAAAAAACTTGAGTAAATGCTGAAGAAAAAAAAAGATCAAATCTATGATGATGAGGAAACTTTTTGGTGACTTGTGGGTGTTTAAATCAATTTATTTTGCTCTGCTTGAAAAAGTGAAATTGTCTTTCCCTTGAATTTGCATGTTTGCTCATTGCTCATGCATTTTTATTATATTTGTTTGGTTTTATTTTAATTCCATCAGTGTTCATCTACTAAAGACCTGGTGTCGTTAATGCAAGAAATGACTTCCCATTCATTTTGGGATTTTAGATGTTCTCTTGTTTACAGGAGACAAAAATTTTATATATATATATATATCCTGATACATAATCTGGGGGAGAGAAACAAAAGCAGCAGATAAGGGAGAAAACAGTGAATACAAGCAGCTTTTGTTTATTAGGAAACTTGTGACCTGGTATTATTTCAGCATTGTGAGAGACTTGATAGAGAACTGCTAGCATCTGCAGACCTGCGTTAAAACGGCTTTGCTGATGTGGCTGCAGTGTTCTGCAAACACACACTGAGCCCACAGTGATGAGCTTTTGCTTTAGTGGCAAAGCTGTAGTGTATCTGCTTTTCTGGTGTTACAGACCCTGTGTAGCAAAAAGGAGCAAGAATAAATCTTCCCTGTGCTCCTGCTACAGCTGACTTAACTAGAAGTGTTTGTTAGCAGATACAGCATCTCTTGATCGCACAGCCTTTACATCCCTCTGTATGTCTGCGTGTGTATATAGCTATATATACGTAATACCCTGAAAGGGAGAGAGAATTGTGCAGTGGTGCTGTGGCAGCACTTTAAATATCTCAAAAGAATGTCATGCAATTTTTTTTTCTTTCAAAGGTGGTGGGCGATCATCCAACGTAGGCAGCACAGTCGGTAATCTCTTATGCTTGTCCTTGTACACACAGAGACTTCCTGGCTTCGCCGTGGAAGAGCGTGTGTTAGGGAGCATGAATTATTTTCCTTCCAAGAAAAGTAAATAATTCAGCAGGCTTTGTGTAAACATTGGGTGTTTGGTAGGTTCTCCTGGGGCTTCGTACCACCCTCCACCAGGTTACACAGAGCTTGCTTCTCTGCTGGAAGTGCTTAAGAGCAGCTGTTTGGAGTCTGCCGCCTGTTGCAGTACTCCCTGCTTCCTCAAAGGTGCCGCAAGCTGTTGGCACAGCACAACAGAAAGCCTGTTGTGTTTTCAAGCCTTTGAAAGAAGCGCAGCCGTAGCTGAGGCTCTGGGTGAGATGGAGGGGCCTGACCCCTTGAAAACGCAGCTGTGTCCTGCAGGCTACTGAACGGGCTCACTTATATTGGTGGGGCAGAATGGAACTGGTTGCAACGCTCACTGCAGGTGTTCTGGGGTATTTGAAGACCCAAATAAAGTGATCTTACTAGGGTTTCTGGTTCCTGAAGAAGCCTGCGTGCGTTGTCTTTTATTTCCGAAGGACAATACGTATGGGTCAGAGACAGTTGCTCTTTTCATGTGATATAAAATAGAGAACTAAATTGTGCTGCAGTAGAAAAACAAAGTGAACGAGGAGAAAAGTAAGTTCACTTCTGTAACTCATGCCAAGCTGAGGCTATGCAAAATGTCATAATTGCTTTCTGCTTCCGTGTGTAACTTTATTTTGGCCGGAAGGTATGGATATCGAGAGAAGCTTTGCAAACCTTCACATAGGTCCTTTTAACAGTACAGTATGTGTCCAGTTGTCCAGAATCTTTCAAGGAGGAGGATGGCATATAAATTTGTGTTATTTATTAGCAGAAGCATGACTTTACTCTTTAACCTAATGCTTTTATATGTGCTCAAGTCTTTAAAACGAGGCTTATACTTTACCATGGAGTACCTGGAGGATACGAGCTCTCTGCCCCAGCCACTGGTGTTCTGACTTAAGCCTGTGTTGAAGCTACAATGCCTCATCTCCACTGTTACAACATGTATTATTTTTCTTTTACATTTTTGCTGTGGTCAAAACACACCCTTTTTGTTAACAAAGAGCCTGTAGCAAAGAAATTCTGAGGCTGTTTACTGCTAGCCTGTGTGGGCTGAGGCTAGTTAGCATTGCATGTGTCATAGAAATGGGGCTGACATGTTTCTTCTGGGACTCTTGCAGGAGAAGGTAATTTCCTTTCCATGTAACACACCCTGCCAGCTTCCCTCTTCCTCCCAACACCGGTGTTTTCCCACTTAGGAAGCAGTTACAGTATTTCTTCTGATTCATGAAAATTAAGTTATGCTTGGCTCAGCCCATCAGCAGGGAGTCTTGGGCTTCCTGGGCTAGGGTCACGTTTTTTAAACTTCTATTTTACCTCGTGTCAGTCTGTCAGAACCAGCTGCCCACCGTTCTTGCTGGCTGCGCAACAAAATCCCAGTAAGCAGCCATTTTTCTTCCTTGTTTGTTTGCATTTGTAAAACTTTAAAGGAGGATAGGGAGGAAATGCATAGGAAGCAAAGCTGAATGAAGCATATCAGTACTGAGGAATCTTGGATTTCCTCCTTAGGAACTGGGTGGCAACTGGACAAAGTTGAAGGATGTGACCTAATAACTTGTAAACCTGTTCCTAGTTAAAAGCTTCCTGTAAGTAGAGGTTTACATGGGACTCGTGAATTATGGCATTTAGCACGATGCCTCTTGTTTAAGGTTCTTGCTAGGGACCTCGTTCAGCAAACTGGGGCTTTGTAAAGCAGAAGCCTACAAAGTGACAATCAGTTCTGGTGCTGAACTGGAAACCAAGGCTAGATTTGAATTTCTTCTCCCATAGAGCAGAAGAGTTCTGTAGGTGGCTGAAGCTGTTGCTTTCTATGCATTTAAATGCATAGCTACTTCTCTTAATACTTTTGTCTCTGTTCTTGGAGCTGGAACCTGCTTTAACTAATGCTTCTGACTTACAGGAACATCATCTATGCATCTGCTCCCGTTTGTGTGGCTTGTATTCTCATATTTGTTTCTTTTCCACCTATACTAGGAAAAACGGGACTTTGTTTGTTAGCCATCTCCATTTCAGACGTATTTCTTGCCTGACCTTTTAAAAGATTGTCTGTTGGTGTCATGGTGATTGTATTGCGTTGTTACTTTTAAGTAGGAAGGGAACTGACTGCTAAATGCATTAGTCTTTAAAGAAAAAAAAAGTCAAATAATGCCAATTTCTGGTTTCCTGTGATGATATGACTGCAGCTAGCGCTGAAAGGACTGCAAACACGTTGCCATCCATTTGAAGTACTGAAATGAGTCATTAAAGTAGGCCATCACCACTACCGAATGCGGAGCATAAAACACGCTTCTGTTAGCAGCCTGCTGACTAACACAATGCTTTTTGTTTGCTGCCACAGGAGGTACTCGTACATGGCTCTGAGGATATTACAAGGCCTCTCTTTCAGGAGCACAATGGTAAAATGCATTTCAGATTGTTGTCACTGGGATCTAGCGGCTCACAGTCTTCCCCTCCTCTCTTCTGTGCACACAAAACCAGTTATCTTTGTTCAGCCTTTTCAGAGACCATTTGCTTCCACCATTTCTTACTCTATAGCCTGCCAGTTTTATGCAGGAATTTTTAAATGTTTCCCTGCAAAACAGCTTGTCCTTGACTCGCTGCAGGTGCCTTAATGTGTTATTTGCTTTGGTTGCATAATTTGGTGCTTTGTGGGCATCAAACACTCCATGAACAACAGATAAAATTCTTTTTATGGATGTCCACACTTATTCTTCATTGTGCTCATGGAAAATGTCTGGAATGTGTGTCGCATACTGTAATTGTTAGTGCCTACCATGGGAACATAGTGAACATAAAAGACTCATTTTTCTAGCAGTCCCATTTTAAAGTTGAATGGAGCTTATTTTTTCACAGATTCAGAAGCACTGTAACAAGTATGTGTTTCGATAAAGCAGATAGCTTGTGTAAAACATTGAGTAAAAAGGAGAGTTTGTAGGTTGTGTAGTGTTACTGTCTTCTAGAAGCTCACCTGAAAGCTTCAGTTGAATATCAGGTCTTGGAGTCTCTTCTTAGCCTAGTCCCCGGTGCCAACCCTTTGCGCTTTCTTCCCAGGCGATTTCTTTGGAGAACTTTTCAGGAGAAACTGAGCGTGACGGGTTTGTGGGTTAGTACTGAGCATGACTTTTTTGTGGAGGGAAGGGAATTGCAGTCCTAAGTAAACGTTTTCGAGATGCACGTGTGCCACAGTGCAGAGATCTCTACACTGCCTGTGGTGAGAATGTTGGCTGCAAGTGAGCTGTGTTCTGTAGTGAATAGAAAGAAAACGTTGCATTCAGAGACTGGAATTGGAGGTAGCCATTCCCATCGGAGAGCTGAACGTACCATCTGTGGCTGAAGTGGGAGGCAACAGTTTGAAAACATGATTCATGTACTTCTCCGCATTCTTGAGAAAGCACTTGTCTAAGTGAAGATCACACCGAACATTTCTATGAATAAATATCAAACATATGGTTTCTTCTACAAGTTTACTAATAAAGTTGGAATTATTGATTGTGTTTAATGCTTTCTAATTCTGAGCTGAGGTCAGCAGTCATAAACAGTGAGGTTGTAGCTCAATTTAAACTAATGGTAGTTTGTCTTTTCCTTCCTTTTCTTACCAGCAGAGGTTTTTCACCACTTCTTGCAGCATCGTTGATCCATGCTGCAGTTGATGAAGTTCTCCGAACAGACTTGACTGAATTTAAGAAGCAAAGTGTGGAAACAGAGGGAGAAGGAGATGAGGAAAGGTTCACCTGTAAGTATACTTTTTCCTTCTGTGGTTTTCCCAGAGGCTGTCTGTTGGAAGACTTCAGTGTTTTGAAATGTTTCCCAGAATATTTGGTTAGGTGTGTTGCAAACAGTAGTGAACAGAACTTGATTTGCTCTTGCTGGGTATCTGTGGAATAAAAGATAGCTGTGCAAATGTGTCACGAGCCCCAGACTGATTACGTGGGTTGGTTTTCTGGAAAGGGAAGAGCGTTTCTCTTCCCAAAAATAATTAAGGACTGAGTATGTCCACAGTGCTTCCTGAACTGAACTAGTTAAGAACTTTTCCTCAATGAACTACCACAACTTGCAACTGGAGTTGATAACCTTGTATTTTCTAAGTGCCCCATCTCCTTTGGTAGACTGACTTTAGCTAGTTATACACTGATGTTGGCATCATCGCAATTGCTATTGTGCAGCCATAGTAACACCTTAAATTCATCCATGTGTTCCGTGTTGCTTTTGTCTGTTCTTGGAAACTAGATTTTGGGCCCTCCAGAACCTGAATATCTTAAAACTAAAGGTCTTTTTCTTGGCAAGTTTCTCAAGTCTCTGTGTTTTATCAATTATTCCCTCTTCTCTCCCTGCCCTCTCCCATGAAGATGGGATTATGAAGAATTTCAATCACGTATCTTTTACCTGAGGCTTGCATTTTCTCCTATCTGACTAAATCAGGGAGAGAACAGACTGTGGTGATTGAATACTGGGTTTGAGCCTTCTCTAACAGATGGTCATATTGCATTTACACACTGAAGTACTTAACATTAGGCTTCACTAAACCTTCAGTCCCAAAGACAAGAATATAAACGGAGCAGGATGCAGCTGAAGATTAAAAAATGGAGAAGAGAGATGTCTTTGACAACAAGTCTATCTTGTAAGGGGAAATCCTCGTCCTTACATTGCCCTAGGATGACTTCAAAAGCAGTTCAGTGTGCCACAGAGGGTGCATCTCCAAACAGAGCTCTGGTAGTGGCCAGGACACAATGCTTTTGAGAAGCCTGCTTCATTATGCATTTACAAACCTGAAACGGGGTGGGAAAACACAATTAAATCCTGCTGCACCCTGAATATTTCTTCCCTTGCCTGATGTTGTAGCCTTTCTATGTCTGGAGAGATTTAGCGAGTTTCTAGCAGTGTGCATGAGAAGAGTTGGCTTCGTATCAACTTGGCTGGGGTCTAAACAACATGCACTGTCTCTCTTCCTCCGGAGATTCCCAGGGAGAGCAGGATTGGGCTGGGGGCGGTGGGATCGCACCCTCTGCTGCCCCCCAGTGGGGCTGGACCCTCAGCATGCCTGACTGCCACCCATACGCTTGTGGGTATGTTCTGCAAGCCTTCAGAGGTTCTCCTTGGGTGCCTTTTGTAATCACTTTGAGGTTAGTCTTACGGGCCCAATATCTGTGCTCTGTGTTCTACATGTTGGTCTGCGAGCGATCGCCCCAACTTCAGTGCTAAGCTCACCTGGAGGAGAGGATACTGCCTGAGATGAGGAGCGGACAAAAGAAGAGCTTTGTGCAACTAAATCGTTGCAATTGTTAGAAAATAAAAAGGTAGTGCTAGTGCAGCAGTGCTAGAGCACACCTTTGGGCAGGGGAAACTGAAGGACGTTGAAGTACTGATCTTCCATAAACAGAAGTTCTATATTGTGGTTGCAGCAACAACCATAAGGCACAGTAAGATCTTCCCTTGTCAAAAGTGATATAAAACTACCTTCTTTACTGTTCTCCTTACATCAGGGGGAATTGTGCACATTGTGACTATGTGCTTCAGTAGTGTGTCTTTTTTTTGTACTATGCAACCTATATAGGAAAATACAAAATAGCATATTGTAACCCACATGTAATAATTCTGTAGTTTTTCAGCACAAATATTTCACAGAGCAGCTGGAAACTGGTCATCAGAGCATCTTGCATTCTGTTGAGCCTCATTATTGACTTCCATGTAATTATATTTGATGTGAACTGCAGCAGTAATACGTTATTGCACACATGAACTGGTGTGCATTTGTACAGCTAGGAAGAAAGATGTTCCTAGTGCTACAGCACACTATGGACTCTCTTCCTGCATTGCAGTAACAACTCTGGCAAAAAGCATTCTTGGAATGAAAGAGAAGTGACTATATATGAGTAAGGTATGTATGTGTACCTATATGAATACTACTGTTTGATGTGGTGCACCACAGAAAAATTTCTGGCATTAAGGTACTAAAGTCTATGTCAAATTTCACAAGCTTGGTATTTAAACAGCAGTATATGTTTGAATCTTCTGGTCAGTATTAGTATACATCTGTAAATGTCTTGACTAATAGCTGTAGACAAGGCTGTTTAGGGTACTGTCCTATTGAATTATATTCGTACATGGGATGACTTAATATTTACAAGTTTTTATGCCAGCTCATGTCTGTATATTGAGCAAATCAAAAGTAATTTTGGATAACGTTTAGTGACTGCTAATCAAAGATCTGTGCTTAAACTTAAGCTTGCAATTCTCCAGGCCCAGAGATGCATCTGAAGATGGCCATCCAGCATTGCTGAGGAAAAGAAATGCTTGAGAGCTAGGAGTTATAAAATAAATTCTGAGGAAGCTTTAATGCTAGCAGTGTTAGTAGGAGTAAGGATAAAACAGAAATAGAAAAGATAGTTCATGCACTGCAGTTCTTCAGGAAATGCTTTAGTGGCCAGCATATTATTTTTGCTGTATAGGTGATTTTTTCAATGTTTTTTGGAGTTAGTTGATTTAGCATTGAGGCAGGGTTCATAAATAACAGAACTTCAAATTATTATCTATTCTGAGAGATGCTACATTGCAAAGCTAGATACAATGCCAAAAACCAAATCATTCAGTCTGATGAAGAATAAGTTTGGATTAATTGATCTTTGGGACCTATCCAGAAAAGGATTTGAGTGTCTGGCTGGAGCTTTTCACACTATGCTCAGTAGGTCTTTATGGTTCTGCTCTGTCATGACAAAGCAGGAAAGTTGCACAGGTGTTCTTCTGTCTTTCTGTTCTTCTACAGCCCTGTGTGTTTAAAAAGATACGGACAACAGATTAAAATTTGATTCTGTTCTGTCCAACTAAGAGTTGAGCTATTGACCTCAATAAAATATTCTCAGACTTCCTTGATGCTTCAGTGGAAGTGGTTCAATAGGACATAACCTGACCCAAAGCCTGGCTAATATTTTTTCAACCCTTGTGTCGAAGAGAACAGCAATCTGTTACTGAGTTGGAATTTCTGCCCACTTGATCTTTTTTTTTTTCGTAGGGATGTACTCCTACCACTATACCATGTGCATTTTACTTACATAATAATCACATTTATGTCTAGCTTGCCAGACTGATTTTTGGATCCATGTTATGATTGTTTTTTGATGTAGTTACCTATTTGATGAGCCTCTTTTTGAAAGAGAACCAGTAAGTACAAGAAGCTTTTCTTGTCCTTAATGGTACCCTGTTCTCCATTATTGCCACTTTCTTTCCACATGATTCTCAGGAGCCTATTTTAATTCTTGCAGCGCTTGTAAAGGCAGAGTGGTGGATATGGGTATGCAGCTGTAAGGAGAAAAACTTGAAGGAAAGATGGGGTAAATGATGAAACACAACTTACTGTTTTGTCTTTGTTCTGTCAGTGCTGGATGGAGAGTCACTGCAACGCTGCTTCTTTAACAAGCTTCGGGATGTCTGCTTTGAATGGCAGAAGCAGTTGCCACCGCTGAGACCACTGAAGCGGTTCCTGCTTGTTTCCATCCATGCCATCCGTAACATTCGACGGAAAATGGAGGACCGACATGTTTTGCTCCCGGAGTTTAATCAGCTCTTTGGTTTATCAGTAAGTCTGGACAAAACTGGGGAGGTCAATTTGTTAGCTTTTCAATGTTCCTATAAACAGAGTGATCTAGTGATGGATGATCTGGGAAATGGTAAGAATTTGTAGCCACAACATGTGTATCATGTCTGCTGAAGTAAGTGCTTACTAGCCCCATTTGCTAGGGGCTAACTAATGCCCTGAAAAAGAAAGATCTTGGGACTGGGTTTCATGTTATAAGTGATGTAGAGAGATGGGAAGTTACGTATTGCTATGTTGCTGGAGTTGTAATGTTCTTGTGACTCGGGTAACTTTAGGTAGTTTTAACTAAAAATAAAAAAAAAAGACTGGGAACAGAACAGCAGTTGAACAAGGACAAGTGCCAATGAATGAAGTGGCAGTGGAACTACATAACTAACTGCCTGCTGTTTCAATTCCAAAATATTCAAGGATATTAAATGACAAGCAACAAAGAAAAGTAATGCCCCTGTAAATTACCCGTTTTATCCATTTAGCACATGGGTAAACTGATTTAAATTGCCTTTACCTATGCAACATCATATGGAAGAAAGCCCAGAACAGAGAATCTTTGCTTACTTGCTGGTACTGCTTTAGGAACTATTTTATTTTTAACACTTGTATTTCTTCTCCCTCCCTCCCCACAAAAGGATGACATCGATCGCGCTTACTTTGCGGTATTTGATGGACATGGTGGAGTGGATGCTGCCAATTATTCAGCAACCCATTTACATGTAAATGTTGGGCTACATGAAGAGATTGTTAAGAATCCAGCAAAGGCCTTGAAATGCTCTTTCCAGAAGACAGATGAAATGTTTCTTTTCAAAGCCAAAAGAGAGGTGAGTGGGTAGAGATTAATTCCGTTGTATTTAAATAACAGCAAGAACTGTTGGACAACACAGTATTACCCAGAAAATTCTGGCAGTATAGCTTCTTTGAATTGCTGACTTCTTTATGAAATTATGCTACATGAAAAGGTTTTATTTTGATCAAATTATTTCTTTCTTTGAGGAAAACCAAAATGACAGTGCTTGGAAGTTTGAGATGAGTGATTGAAAAGAAGTGTTATGTGGTTTAAGTGATCCTGACATACCAATTATTTGAGAGAACACTGCTGCCTCTTTGCCGGAATTAGTCTCTAGGTGTTCTGTTGTCCTACTCCCTACCTCCAAATGAGGTTTCTGTTTTTCTGATGCTGTGGTCACCATCTTCTTCCTCTTTCTTCATATCTTTAATGTCACAAGTGGTAGCAAGATGAAAATGTATTCTATAGTTATAAAAATGATCTAGAACAGACTCTTCAGTTCTTCAGTGTTATCCGTCTGCTTTGAATCAAGTTGGTATGATGAATGTTCTTTCTTCAAATCTGTACAATGGAAGGATGGTTTATAGTAACAGTAATTGTAACAGTATTGTAACAGTGCTTGTAATGTGAACTGTTATCTTTTGTTTAGCAGTAACTGATCAGTCTGGGAACTAAGAGCAGAGAGGGAAGAACATAACAGTCGGTATCAGCTATCTGTATGCTAGAATAAATAGTTTATTTCAGATCTGTCTGATATCATGTACCTTTTTCAGGTACTTGAGTTATGATCACAGGTCTACTGAACTGCATTTCAGTTTAATTAAGCTTAAGTTTGTAATTTTGCCAACAAGCAGAGCTTGTTGAATATTCACCTAACACGCCTGCTTTCTTCTGCAGAGGCTGCGGAGTGGTACAACAGGTGTATCTGCATTGATCGTAGGGAACAAGCTACACATAGCATGGCTGGGGGACTCGCAGGTAATGCTTGTCCAGCAAGGAAATGCCGTGACATTAATGGAACCTCACAAACCAGAGAGAGAAGTAAGTCTTTTTGTGTGTTTGCTGTCAGAATCTCTCTTGAAACCTTATGGAATTGAGCCTGCTCAAATGTTTTGTGCTTTACATACTTCTGTGTAGTGTGGTAGGATTTACAGAATGACTTTTTTTTTTCCATCCACTCCTGTGTTTTGAAAAGCTGTTTCCTACAAAGTACTAATGGTACTGGCAGGCTTGACTTCAGTTCCTACTCAGACTGTCTTTTCAAAATTTATAGTAATTAGAAAACTTTCACAGGATTTTTTTTGTGAATGTGTAACTGCCTGTTACAAATGGACTTTGAGATTAATAGCTATTTAAAATGTTAACATAACTAGCACATAAGGCTTCCATAATATGCTATACTGTCATCCAAAAGCTAATGATAATCTGCTAGCCTAACCAGCTTAAAGTATATTGAAGTTCCTATATATTTTAAATAGCCAGGAATTTTATTACACAAAATTTGGTGGGGATCCTGCGAGTTTAGATAGCATTGTGTGACCATCTGCCTTCATAGCATGAATATCTGTAGTAACTGAAGTAGTTAAAGTAGTATCAATGCAAACACAACATTTAATTGTGACATAGCCTAGCTGTCTTGTCTTTTATTCTAAATGTGTATATTTACCCAGCTGTATGGGATAGAAGAAAGTGACAGGAAGGGTACTCTTTCATATGGTACACGATGATACAGAAACTTAATATTTATGATTTTTTTTCTGGACAAGCTGTGACACGTTTGGGAAGTAGGTGGATTGTTTCCAGTAATTGTATTAAGTGCATGTTTCTGAAGTAGATACTGATATGTACTTATTTGCTCTATTCATGCTATAAATACAGAAGCTAAGGCAGTGCTTGGTTTTGGGTTTTGTCTTTTTTACTTGAATGGATAACAATAAGGTCAGTAAACAACAAGTAGACTCTCAGTGTAAAATTTGTATTCTACTGTTTTTCAGGATGAGAGAGCACGTATTGAGGCTTTGGGTGGCTGTGTAACCTATATGGACTGCTGGCGGGTTAATGGTACTTTAGCTGTCTCCAGAGCAATTGGTAAGATTAAACCATCAGAATTAGTACAGTTCAGGTTAAATTTGATCAAAATGCATCATCTGAGACTGTATGACTATAAATAACACTTTGCTCAGCATCAATCGAATAGTAAACCACTCTTACCATCTATCTTGCATGCTAGCCTTGACAGTTCAAATTTTACACTTCTAAGGCTTTTGCTCCTTGGAATGTCTCTGACACTGTGTTGTTATCCAGTAGCTTAATAAACTTGGAGAATTTCACATGTAAAAGTGGAGAAAGTAGGAAAAATAAATAAATAAAAAAGTTCATCTAGCTTTCTTTATATTTGTGTGTAAATGTCTGTTGTGGTTTTTTGGTCCACTTTATCTTTCTCCTGACTGCAGCTCTTAAATCAGATTACCACATCCTCCTTCAAATAGCATATATCCATCAATGTAGGGCACTTCAATTGTAGTATTCCAGAATCTTATTAAACGAGGTTGCTTTGCTACTCACAAGATACGGCAAAAAGACAACAGACCTTGGACAAGTACAGTAGATAACTGTAATATATGACTAGAAGCAAATCAGTATAAATTTGTATAATATTATTTGGATCAATAGCAACCCATATTTGATTACTGTGTCTACGAAACTGATGAACTAAGCACAACAAACAGATTCTTGTGGCATTTTGCTGTATATCTGGATAGCTAAGAAATATCTTATTTTCATATCATTCTGGAGGCTGTGCAAGAAGTGCGCTTGTAAAATGAAGACCTGAGTATCTCCTTCCATAAATATATTTCAAAGAGAATAAACTTTGAAAGAATTTCCTTTGTTTCCCTGCAAAATTAGGAAGACATGAATTAGAGTAACTCTTTAGAAATTACTGGATTTAGGTAGGCCCCAAGAGTTCTCAAAGGAAACAAAACCCTTCTGTGCTTATTATTCCATAGCTTTTCACTACTCTGGTCCTGCATCAGGTCTATCTGATCTATCATCTATGATCTATCTGTCCTTTAGGATGGTGAAAGCAGGTGTGGATGAAGAACCATTTACATTTGAAGTAACAAAGTCTTTGTTTTGATTGTTTGTCTTAGGTGATGTGTGTCAGAAACCCTACATCTCTGGCGATGCAGATGGAGATTCATTTGAGCTGACTGGTTCTGAAGATTACTTGCTCCTAGCCTGTGATGGATTCTTTGATGCTATCAAGCCATATGAGGTTGTAGACTTGGTCCTAGATCATTTAATGCAAACCAAAGGAGTGGGTCTCAAAGCGGCAGAAAGACTGGTGGCTGCTGCAAAGGAAAACGGATCCAATGACAACATCACTGTTTTAGTGGTGTTCTTGAGGGATCCACAGGACATCTTGGCAGACTGTCTCAGAGACACTAAGAGCCTTGGGGCTGGTGATGATGCTCAGGGCTCACCTTTTAATTTCCTCAGCTGTGAGGCAGCAGCCACACAGTGACAAAATCCACAACGTTCAAAAAGGTTCTGTTAAGGAACTGCTTTCCACTGAAGAAGCCTCTAATACAATAGGCAAAACGTGTCAGGAAGAAATGACAAATGGACAAACATTTAACAAAAAGTCAAGACTCCTTTTACGGAGTTCCCATTTGTCTTTTCCTTCTCTTCCCCTCCCTTCAAAAACCACTGAGCAGACATGGAGATTGATACAGCTATTTTGTCTCTGGGAGCAGAATTGTAAAGTGTGTCCCAGGGCTGCTGGTCATTTCCCTCTGCCCTGGAGGTGATAAGAAACATATATATATATATAAGCTAGTGGGTGAGAATACCCATTTGTGAATTTTGAGTGAAAGTTTAAATTAGTGCTTAAGAAGAATGCTATATGTTATATTTAATTGTGATGTTACTTTGGGAATTGGGAGGAGGGAAGCTGTCACTATCAAAGAAAAGCTTGTTACTGTGTGTGTGGTCTGTAGGAATGGGCTTGGTGCGTGAGAGAACTGGGTGACCAGAAGTAGCACACCATTGTGCTGTGTAAGTTACTTCTGTTTTGTACCAAAGATGATATTAAGAGAATGATGTGGCCTCTTTCTTCAGAGACATTTAATTTTGTCTGTATGGAGAGGGGAAAATAAAACTGAATGCTCCAGAGAAAGAGCAAGAAAGCTAACTAGAAATATCCCAAGGAAGAATGGTAGAAAATCATACGCTTTCTGGGATGCTCTGGTTTATAAACTGGAATCCAACATTTAACTGCACTGGATTATTTCTCTCTAACAAACACATTTTATTTGCTATCTGGCAACCTGAAAAGAAAGGACTGTTTTATAATAGAGAGATCCTTACAGTGTGTATGCTCTAGCAGTTAAATATGCTCTATTTCTGCCACTCTTTTGTGTGTGTGTGCGTACTATAACAAATGAGAATTTTAATTTTAATTGTTTATTTGTTTACTGAACTTTATGGATGGAGCAATTTTTTGCAGTGTTACTTTATTTTATTGTGGTTTTTATTTAAAGTAGAAGTTTAAAGTGGGTGTATCTTTATTACATGGTTTTAAAAACTGACTACCCTCAAGTGCCTTAAATATTTCACCCAAGGATTGCTGGCTTCCTGTGGTACTCTGGTGAGCCAGCTTATAGTGTTTTTAAAATGTGACTTTTCTATTTCATTAATATTAATGCGTAATGCACTTAACTCTTTCACTTCTGTGAATGATTTTAGTGGGAACTAGTTTTCAAGAAAACATCTTGTTCATTGTTGCCAAGTTGGGTGGCTTATAGTAAAAGCCTCACAATGCTTACTGTAATTTGCCCCTGCCACATGCAAGAAGCCCTAGCTAGTTGATCATAAAGTAACAATCTGATTTATCACAACTTTCATTTAAAAATAAATACACTTCCAACCTTCACAAGAAAATTTAATAACACAAACTAGAAACATTTTAGTAATCGTTTTTGATTAATATATGGTTGATTTGACCATATTTTGTAAATTTTCAGGGTCTAAACTTTCTAAGGAGATGTGAATCTAAGGTAAGGATGAAAGAGTCTTAATGAATGTGTATTTTGTTTTGCAACTGTTAGATCCATTACATGCTAGAGCCCCTGGTTGTGTTTTATCCTGCTTTGCTAGCCTGGCTAGCAGAACTCAACAAGATCTGAAGGCTCAATGGCAAATGTGTTAGTAATTTCTGCATCTAAACAAGAAATGTTTTACATCTGGCAGCAAGATTGTATGCCTAATTTAGAAGGACATGGTATTGCAATATGTCAGTCCAGTTGATCAAAATGTGTTGAAATGTAGCGTTGCTTAGGGAGGTAGAAGAGTTGAGACAACTAAACAAAGGCAAGAACAGCAGTGTGCTTATGTCCATACTGTCTCTGAACCGTCAGCTGGTGTGGGCAGTGCAGTTACCCGGGTGACTTGAGCCTTTTGCCAGATTATTGTGGGTGATCTTACAGTGTAATGCAGCGTCCCTTCTGTGAGCTACCATCTCATTGCATAGCAACCCAGACAATGACTTTGTTGTTTTGCTGAACAACAGTTGCTTTTCCACTGAGAAGGTTGTAACCACTTTTCCATCCTATGTTTTACTGTCCTATACTACGTGGTGAAAGCCTTCTGTGAGGGTAACCTGGTAGGGTAGGTGTTCATTTTTGCAGTGAACCTACTTCAGTTAAAGAAGCCTTCAGTCCTGCATAATAATCCCTTTGGATTAATCTCCCATTACTATGATTTCTAACCCAGATATTCAGAGTCGTGCTAAATTCTGATGACCACTAGTGCCTCTTGGTGTCTTGGAAATAGAGTTCTCATTGTTAGTATAGTAAGATTCATACAGAATTGTTTGATTTCACAGCTATCTGAGGTTTATCAGGAGAGGGGGAAGCTATTGTATTCATGAAGGGAGGTATGTAATGTCAGTAAGTTCATAGTATAGTTTAGTTTCTGAAATTTGCCAAGTTTCCTGAAGTATGGAAGGAACTGAACAAGTCAAATTCTTTGTAATGAGCCTTTTATTTTAATCTCTTTGGGCAGATTTGCAATACAGAAGAAACAGTCTTTCAGTGTGGGCTTACAGCCATGTGAGAATGTCCTATCAAATTTGGAATTATTTTTTTTAATGGGAGAAAAGTAAAATACACCTTTACAAAGCTGTCTGTGGTAATCATAATCTTAATCTTAAGCTTAGAATGCAGAATTTCTCCTCTAAAGCACAGAAGTTGTTTTCGTTCTGAATAACCAAGTACATCATTTCTTTGATCCTTGTGAGCAGGAATAACCTTTGCAAATTAGTACAGATTTCAGAAGGGGTAGAAAGTATTTCTCCAATTTTCAGTGACTTCTTACTAGCTTTAAAAAGACTGGTCAGATCTGTAGGAGATGTAACCAGGGTGAAAATAGCAGTTTGTATTTTACCAGTGGAATAAATAAGTCTTAGCATGTCATCTGCAGTAAAATTTGATTTAATATACTATTTGGGGGGGAGAATTGCTTTTGGAGATGTCTTATCTGTTCTTGACAGTCTGATTAAAAACTATGGAAATTTTTTTATAACTGAAAAAATATTTCAAAGTTTTGACTTGTAAATCAGTAAGGAAGGTATGAGAAAGGACACAACTATAGATTTTGGAAGAGAGCTTTCAAAATGTTATTGAAAATCACAATGGATGGTCTTACCCTCCTTGGGTTGGCATGAAAGCTCCAATATTTGTTTCACTTGTGACATTATCATCACTTTTAGTAGCTAGCAGCTATAATGCATAATACTGTTAAAAGAAGCCTCACTAGTATGGGTGGTGAGGAGACGGGTAAGAGCTCTAGCAGAAGATTATGAAGTTGAACTAAATATTCCGAAATATGGAATGGTGCTATGTTTAGTATTTTAGTTTATTAATTTGCAGTACTAATCTGCTACGTTAGCTTTTCTTATCGTTCCTCTTAAAATTTCCTGGATTTCAGGTGTTGGGTGTTGTTTTCTTCTGTTGTTCTCTCTCCCTTGGGTTTCAGCAGCATGTAGTTGTGGTGAGAGAATGATCTCATCTCTCCAGGCCTTCCCAGCATCATCTACAGTATATTAAGACTTGCCTACCAGTGTTCAGTTGACTAATTTGCCTGTCTCCTTGTTGTCTTTCTAATGGGCATGAGCCTTCATCAAAACCAATGCTTGAGCCTAGTCAAAATCTATGAAGCTGTAGAAGTTAGCTGAAGGATTCAAGACAAACGTTCAATGAAAAAGTATTTTCATATTTTACTAGACTTCAGTTAGATGTCTGTTGCTGTATTTTAGCACTCAGCACCAGAAAAATTACCTTTTAAAGGAGCCTGCATTTTTGAAACATAGCATTGTTAAATTCTCACATTGTGCTTGATTGAAAACCAGCTTTAGTCATGCTGCTTAGCGGGTATACAACATCTCTTGTGGTTCTGGGTAATTCATACTTCTACCTTTCTTTCCTTCCTTGCCCCACCCTCTCCTGCAAAGAAATATGCCTAAGACAGTAAAGTCTTCTGGGTGTGACATAGATGAGATTACAGTTCTACAAATTAATTTTGTATGTTTTTTTTTCTAATACAGAGGATAGAAAGGCAGAAAAAATTTTAGAACAGAGGGAGATTAAGCAAAATCCACCCTCTAAGTGATGGAGGAGTGAAAGAGAGAGACAGGAGTGCATTTAAGTATTATTAATGCCTATTTTAAAAAGGAAGTGGGCTGGAAAATAGAGCTACAAATGTCAGTTCTTTAGAGTGAAATACCAGTGCTTGAAAGAATTAGAAACACACCCATTAAAAAGGCAACACTCAGATGCGGTAACTCTGTCTTCAAACAGCCAGGGAAGAAATCACAATAAAAGCATCCTAGGTGACTTATGCTGACCCCTCGGCACTGTCTTGGATGTTAATGGATTTTTTTAAAACGTCTTTACGTGTAAGGGAGTGCTAAGAGGGAGCATTCGGTATATGCAGTCACTGGTCACTATGCAACTGCTGCCATGAGTAAACGCCATGAAGTGTGTTAATGAATTGGTGCTGCTGGTAAGCTCTCACGAGATGAGTAATTGGGCACAGAGTAGTTACATCAGAGCTGGCAGTTGAATAGTGTTAATCACAGTGATGACTTTAATAGCATTTAATAGACACTTATCTGAATTCAAAGTCAGATGAGATACTGCTCTTTTTAAAAGCATTTCCAGTGCTATTAGCTTTCTGTCACGAAAAGCCACTAAAATTTCAATTTTTTTGTTGGATGTTGGGAAAAGTGCTTCTCTTGCTTTCTGTATTCTGGAGATAAGTTGGCTGTCTGCATTGGAGAGCCCATTCTCAGTTGATAGCTTAAAGCAGCTGTTTGGGGTTGAAACTTCCCTTCTAGCAGTCCTTTAAAAACAAGCAAAAATGTGCTTCCAGAACAAGTGGCTGAGGAGCATATGTGTTTCTAAAGGGTGTTGCACAAAAAGCTGTAGCTTTAAGGAAACAGCAAATGCCCTCAATATGTAAAGGAGAGAATCAGTTAATTGAGGTGCTTAAAGCCTAAATTAAGATTGCAGCTCCACTCTTTGTATGATTACTTGGGTTCTCGTGGACACAGACACTTAATGCATAGCACCAGCTGTGGTATATTTCTGTTCTTAAGAGTACTGAAGTAGCAAGCAAATGCTTTAGGGAGAAGGTGGGGGGAATGTTAGCCACAACAGAGCAGATTGCAGATGATTCATATGTAATTTATCTCTAGTTAAGCCTGAATTAAATTTCCCTACTTAGTTCTGTTACTGTCCGTTTTACAACTGGGCCTGTGCTGTCAGACAAAATCCTACTGGGAGGTAATGGTCTGTTCCCCGTTTTTGAGGAGCAAACAACTGATGGCTGGAATGTCTTTCAGGAAAGGTTGGAGAGGGAGAAAAAAGTTTTCAAATGAGTGCAAAACTTCCTAATCTATGCAAAGTTGCGTGTTCTCTCTAAAGGCATGTGTAGCATGGCTGCAGTTGTGCTGGAAAGGGATTGATTTTCTGCCAAGCCCGTCATAACCTTTAAAACTGACAGCACCAAAGCCACGAGGCTGGTCCTCCCTGCTTTCCTGAATCCTGCCACTAAAACAGCCGGCCCTGCTGAGTATTTGTTTTGTAGTGGTGACAGCTCTAAGAGCTAAGCCTGTCACTTTCTGCATACGTTTTGTTTGGTTTTAATATATTTAATGGATTTCACTTTAGATAAAGTTATTTTGATTGATTTCAGTCATCTCAGCTGAAAAGTAATCAAATGGAGGGAGACAGGAGGGAGCGAATCTGCACACATATCTGTCACAGACACTTCTTAAAATACCCTAAAATAAGCCGATAGGCTCTTGTCATAACCTTATCTCTCCAAATAGAACAGGAAGCCAAAACCTTTCGAGAGAAAAATCACTTAAACCTTAATTTTGGTGTGACCCACCAGAGCCCGAGCAGGCATGAGCCCTCCCTGCAAGCTGTTCAGTGCTGCCAGTTAATGTGTTTTCCAAGCTGTGCATGCTGCTGCTGGTGCACACAAAAATAAACAAAAGACAGCTGTGTTGGCAGCACAGAAATTTAGCAAGACACAGCTTTTGTCAAATAGAAGAGGACAAAATCAATAGGGAAAGAAGTGTTTTCAAGCTTCTTGGAATGCAAACAATGGAATAAAAAAATGCATCCTAGAAGAGTTGGCAGTGTGCTGTCAGTTTAAAACCACTGTTTTAAGCAAATAAATTTGGCTGCTTTATAATGTTTGCTCTATTTTGTTAACAAACTCCTCTCAGTCAGGGTTTCATGTCTTGTTGATATGTGCTTTTTAGTTTGAAGAGAGAAGATACATTCAGCTCCTTAGAAAGTTAAATTTATGTGGGTTTTGTGACTACTCTAGTTGAGAGAAAATTCTGTAATCATACTCTAAGCTATTAACCTGATTACTAATTCCCAGGAGATATTCATGTATCAAGCACTGAACTTACAAATGACTAAGTGGTTCTGGATATCCATGCACAAGAACATCAGTCTTTCCTAATCTAGTCGATCACTTCTTGGTTTGTTATCATTTGTGTGGCAGTACATTTGGCACGTGAAGGGTTTGTCACCTCGGCAGGTGGACCTGGAGGGTTTGATGATCACTCCCTGAAGGAAGTACTTATCCTTTTATCTAAGGAATGATTATACCTTTTGGATATCTAAGGCTAAAGAGATAATAGCTAGGAAACTGGGGAGATCTTAGAGGGACCTTCTCAGGACAATTAGATACTGTGGCTTCTCTTTTTCATGTTGCCCTTTCTAACTTTGTTAAAAGGCATTCTGCTTAATACTGGATGATTAATACTACTGTCGTTTTTTTTTCTTCAGTGTGTTTGAAGGAATGTCGGGTTTAATAATAGCCAGATGTTAGTTTTGTTGAGGGTTAAAACTTTACACCTTTTTTTTTTTGCCAGTATAGCATTTCTTACTTCCTCTTCTTAAAGTCAGTCTTGCTCTCTCTCCTCATTCTCTTCCCAATTTTCTTTTTCTTCTACTTTTTATGGCCTTTTACACTGTCAGCCTCCTTCTGCTACCCCTGCCCCCACAAAAAAATCACTGCTTAAACAGTAAACCCTGTTGGCTGTTAAGTCAGTTTAGTTGCCTCTGTATAATTCTAATTTCATCTGTGTTCATAGTGAAGCAGTCTGATCTTTGGAGGCCTGCAACACCAGGAGTGTAGAAAGTACCAGGTCAGCTAGGAAGATAAAAGACTAGAGCAACTGTTCTATTATTGGCATAGCCAAGTATTGGATGGTTAAGAAGAAAATCCTGTTACTTGCATGCTATTACATAGGAGTACTTGAGCTTTTTTCAGGTAAGAGTAGCTCTCACTGTGGATACAGGACTCGAGAAGTATTCTTGTCTCTATTTTCTTGTTCCTGCAGACTGTCTGTGCTTTCAAACATTTGCACTGTTTGCTGGGGGGGAGTGGGTGGGAGGGGGGAAGCTTTCTAAGTTTCTTCAGTGCTTCATTTCTATCTCTTTCCTGCGCTAGTTGACTGAACAGACAGGCTGCAGCATACCGCGTGGCTAACCAGCCTCTCAGCCAGTGTACCTCTTCAGTGTCTGCTCTATATAACAACTTCAGTCCTTTGCTTGTTTAGTGGTAAGTTAGACTTCTGTAACTACTCCTGCTGACATAAAAATGTGTCCTTATCAGTATTAAAATAGTCTAAGAGCAGAACTGTTGCTTTAGGCACATTTCTTGCCACTGTGTTGGCTAATGAACCTTGAATAAAAGTAAGAATGGCCAGTGACTTTGAAGTAGGAGCTGTTAGCCAAGTGTTGTAGAACTGTAGTCTTTATTTATTTTGTATGTTAATCTGCACTTGTGACTCTGAGCAGAAAAGCTGTAACACAGCAGGTTTTATAAGCTGTGGCTTAACCAGTTTCTAGTATCTTAAAACTCTTTATTTAAACTGACCGGTTCTGCTCACAGCTCAGAAACCTGTTGTCATTGATCATTACATGCTATGCATATTTTATGTTCATTTATATGGATTGTTCTAATAGTGCTTGTGTGTATTATCCTACATTACCATATTATATATATATATGTACGTATGTATTGCATGAGGTTTAATTTTTTTTGTATTGTCACTTTTGTATTCACACGGTGCCTCATGTATCTATTTGCATATTGCAAGAAATTGTTTCAAAGCAGTGATTGGAAACAAGTGGGGATAAGAATTCTTCACTGTAGGATCTGATGTTTCCGAAGTATTAATAAAGCATAGTGATTTGAAGTGTTGTTTGTTTCTTTTCTTCATTGTATTTATTTTTGTAATCCTTCAAGTACCTGGCTCTGTTGCATTATCTTTGAGGGGGTTCCCTGTCATACTAACGAATGTCACCAAATCCTCCTTTCTTCCATAGGGTCTTTCTGGGAGGAGAGACCAGTGGAAGCGCTAGAAGGAAACAATCCTTGGGATTACAGAGCATGCTTACTGGAAAAGGTGGTGTTGCTAAAGCCATGTTAGAAATGGCCTGTGTATCTCTAATTAATTGATCTGAGCTAAGTTTTCTTTCATCCTTCTTACCAGCTACCAACAATAATAATGCAGGGTAAGTTATGGGGTAATGGTCAGAAAATCCCTGTTTCAGAAGAGGTGGTGAAAATTTGTTGTTTACTTGCCTACTTGTTAAAGAAATGGTCTGGAAGCACGTAGGGATAATTTACTACAGAGCGTAGAGAAAGTTTTGAGAAGGATGGTAACTTTCAAAATATAACGATGGGCTTGGAAGCTAAGCTGATCTGTGATGGTTTCTGCAGTGCTGGTATTCATTTGCTCAGGAAAGGAAGTTGTAAAGACAGCAGGACAGAGATAACAGTTAAGATGCAAGCTCTAACAGACTTGGGAATCTGAGATAGGCAGTTTGTCTAAATGCTGTTGCATTTATCCTAGGGAAGAAGAAAAATAAAGTCTAGTAAAAGACCAGGATGCTGTGTCAGAGGGAAGCAGATAAGGTATTTCTTGAAATACAAAAATAAGGATCACGATATTTGAACATCAGATCAGATCTCAAATCTCCTGAAAATATCTTCCTTTTCATGGTTCTAACTGTAGTTGCTTTTTAAATTTTATTTCAACTTTTTAAATAAGAATGCCAGGGGTGAAAATTCGCTTGTAAGAATTTCTAAAGTAGTAGTAAATTCTCAGGAAAGCATAAGTTGGGGATTTGCTTGACTAGCTTTAGAAGCAGTTTCCTAACAGGTGATTTTCTTAGCTCACCAGGGAACATACGCAACAGTTAACTGCTGCTGTTCTTTCATGGGTATGCAAAGCAACTATGGGAATCCATCATCCAGGTGGATCCACAATCCAAAGGCAGCTACAGCTATTCTTTACTGATAACAACACAGAGCTGAACTAAATCACTCCAGTGTGTTGTAGGCATACTTGGTACTTCCTATAGATCTGAGGCTCATTCCAACTGCAGTTAGGTAGTATTTGAAGAGAAAAAAGTGAACATGACTGTTCTTTCCTTGCTGGTGTCCAACATTGGCTTTTCTGTCTCCTTTTGATTAGTAGAAGGTGAAAGCCAGACATCGCTGAATCTTTTTGGCTGTGCTATCTTACTTATGAATGTTTTCTTTCTCATATAACAAACCTCCAATAGACCATGTGCCCAAAATGGGGCTCAGCCAACCTTCTGCTCTGTGCTATCAGTCATCCACAGTTCTCTGGTGGATTTGAGCAAGAAGCAATCGATAAGCCCATGGAAACAAATATAAAACTTTGATTTAAAACTACATGAGGCTGGACTTGGATGCCGTTGATAAGGTTCAATGTGTCTAACCATACAGTTAATGACATAGAAGCATTATCTGCCTCAATTGTTTGATGAGCAATAACAAATCTTCATGTCCTGTTTAACCGCCTCCATTTAATGTATGTTTCTTTGCAGACAATGTGCAGTAAAATCTGCTGCCGCTCGTTTCCCAGGCTGTAGAAAGTAATGAAGTAACAGTGGTGATGAGGCAGATGTTTCTGCTTCAGCCCGAATTAGTGATTATTACAACACAAATGAAGACCATTTAATTCTCATAGAGCTGCTCAGTTTGCCTTAACTAGTTTTTGCTGGTTTCATCCAGGTTCTCTAGGAAACGTTACTGAGGGTAGTTAATCAGAAATCAATTCTTCAAGTCTGCCAGATCAGTGTGGAAATGTCTGTCCCCTGTACCTGGGAAACAGTGAGCAGCAGTGCTTCGTCAGAGACGAGAAGAACTTTAAGAAATAAGGGCTTTCCTGTAGGAATGCAGGCGATTTCACAGGTCTCTCTACTCACTGGCCAGGGCCAGATGAAGTATTTTCTACATCTAGATCAAGACTGCTAATCAACTAGCCCTGATACAAATTACAGGCTTTCATGTTAATCTCTCTTTTTTTAAGAAATCAAGTGTAAGCTTGAATATGTCATGCAGAAAGTCACTTGTAAATTGTGTAGAGACTGTAATAAGTACTAACCACTCATTTCAACAAACTGGTAGTGCAGTTTTATATATGCAACCAATGTCTTATGGTGGACATCCCTTATATAATCTGTTTTTTCAATGTGTTAAACTGTTCTTGAACTTTCTTGTGTTGGATATCTTACAGAATCTATTACCTGTTGCACTATAGCTAATTCTTTGTTTTGTTAGATGCTTTCTATACTTTCTGACTCCAGTAAAAAAAAAAAAATGTTTTGAAGTTTGGATTTGCCACATTCTCATGTTGTTATGTTGAGCTGTTTGGAAAGAATCTTAAGTTCTCATTAGAATGAGAAAATATTTAAATGTTTAAATGGTGCAGCTGTTATCAAGCCTTGAGATATAAGTAGCTCTTGGAAGGAAATATTTTGAACATGCCTTGACAAATGTAAACCTGCTCACTTCATGCAAGAGTTCACCATATGCTTGAGGCATATTATAAGGCAAAAACAAGTCCTTTGCATAGCCTAAAAGAAAAATTGTAGCTATGCTGTGGTGGGCCAGACTAGCTATAGTACTTGAGTCTGCAGTTTGGTGATCTGTCTTTTCTGAAAAAGATTGCACAAACAGTAGAAAAAGACTTACTTTCCCACGTCATGTTCTAGGCTGTAGAGTAAGCATTCCAGGAGCCAGCCTGTGACCTTCTCCTCCTCGACCTGACTTTTCTGTGTAGATCTACGTTTCTCAGTCCTTGCAAGTGACAGGAAACTGCTCCTATCTCGAGGTAAGGCAGGAAGGACTCGCTGTGGAAAAAGCCGGCTGTTCTGCTGGTGTCTGAATGCTTTCAGGTTTTTTTGTTTCTGCCCCTAGAGGGCTCCCTCCTTCCTTTGGCCAAAGCAAAACAAGGGCAATAGGAAAAGATACCTGATGTTGCCTTCACCACAAGTTGTTCCCAAGAGCCCTCTGAGTGCTGTGTCATTCCCATAATATTTTTACCTTGCAGTTAACCACTGGAAAGCTGAGTCAGAAAAATGTGTTTGCATGGTAATACCTTCTTTCCTACTCCATATCTTTTAAGAAGTTGCAGTGGTTCTGGCACTAATGCTGTGTTTTCTTACTGGCTAAATTTCAACTAGTTGGTTCAGGATGGGATGCAGCTTGTCCAACAACAGAGCTCTGATAATGGCCAACAGCAGCAATCTGGGGAGAGTGCAAGGAGCCTCTTACGTGGGAGGCAGGAGAGTGGTAATTCATAAAGAATGGGACAAAGACATCATGGGTTAGAAGTAATGTTCCTTTTTGCATCTCTTAGACAAAATAATAATGATAAAAATCTGAAGTCTTGTTTCTCTTTACATAAGATATAAAAGACATTTCTCTGTGTGTGTTTATCTGCCTACCCAAGAGACCTCACTTTTAGTCTAGAGCACAGCTTCTTTACAGAATGAAGTTCTGGTGTCAGTGTGGGGAAAGGAGGGGGAAAAAAAAAAAAAAAAACACAAAACCAACAATGGAACAGAAGACACTTCAGATTTTCTGTATAATTAATTATAGTCATTTAAAAATCTTGTGCACAGTCTTTGCTTGAAGAAGTTCTAAGTTATAATTAAGCCAAGCTGCTAACGATGGATCTAATTGTTGGGTTACAGACAGGCGCAGGTAATGCGAGTTGGGCCACTGACATCAGATATTTCACCCAATTGCTTTCTGTTGATGCAGCTAATTCCACACAACTGTTCCAGCAGCTGGAATGATTGGCATGAGGTGAAGCCTGGACGCCTGTCAAGAGTTTTCCCTGGCAGACTTAACTGGCCAAATGTCATTGGTCTTTAAAGGTACCGTGTCCTTGGTGTTGGCTCTGCAAAGATTTCTGGGAGCAAAGTTGCTTTAGCACTGCTCCTCTTAAACCCCCGATATCGAGGGACTTGAGATGGGAGAATGAATTAGATGCTGAAATGGCTCTGCAAACTCTTGCTTTTTTATTGTATCAGTCACGTGAAGTCGCACGTGTTTCTGAAGAAACGTGCAGTTGAGGCAAAGGTCAAGTCCAACGGTGTAGTCAGATACTGCTGTGGCATTGGCAAGTCAGCTTTTAATAATAAAAAGAAATCCTTGCTTCCATCTCTCTGTCCCATCCTTCAACGGATTTTCACCTCCAAGATGTGGAGAACATCACATCATACATGGAAAGAAGTTTCTTTTACCGCAGAACTAAAGCTGCGTGCCTGTATTGGTAGTTGATAAGAATACTGTGTAAATATCCAACTCAGACATCCACTATTAAGGTTACATTTAAAAGCCTAAATACAGGGTGCTTGGAAGTTACCAGCTGAACCATTGAGACAACCTTCCTGCTACGCAGTGCAGTGTATATTTATTAGGGGATTTTGAGGAAAGTGTTTCACATTCTTATTTTTCAGCTGACATTAAAACCTGTGAAAAATATTTTCATCTAAATTTATTTTCCCATTATGTTCTTTCTCACAACAATGTTTAAAAGGCTGTTTTTTGCCTTAATTGTGGCATCTCAATTTGTTTTGGTTTTGTCTGCTGTCTAAAGTAAAAGAATTATGGATCTGTATTCTCAATGTTAAACCCATTTTGTAACTGCTGGCTGTTACTTAATCATTTATTTGATAGTGCTAGAAAGAAATTAGGAAATGGCTAACTTCTGCAGGGTTAAAAAGAGAGGGTATCCAAGCAATTTAGTATCTTTAAAGTAGTTTAAGAAAAGGCTAATGATTAAATTGTAGTAGAAATACTAATGCAAACCGTTCATTTATTCCCCCTACTAATAATCACTTTTTGTAATGGGAAGATATGTTGCAAAGGCCTGCCCTTACCCTCAGAAAATTGTCTTCTAATATTTTCTTGTTAATGAAATTTTAAGTCAATGAGCTCCTCCCAAATAGTAATAGGCCAAGCCAGGATGTGCATTAGCAGGCTAATGGCAGGCATCCTGCCTCGCTGAAGGCAGTGCGGCTCACAGCAATCCTCTAGGAGTTGGCTGCACCACTTGGAGCACTTAATCCTGGCTCTGCTAAAGCACTTCTTGTCCTCCCATTGTCTCCTTTGGGAGACTACTCTATTGACTAATAGATCTCACTGTCAGGATGTCTTTCCTCTTCTTCAGTCTTCCTGATCTCAGTTCCAATGCATATAACTGTAACTTCTTTGACTACTCTTTAATGAAATATTAATAAAGACAAAAAGCCATCACATTTATATTCATATCAAAAATGGAAACTAATCTGGTTTTCAGTCTTCATTGTAAAGCTTGTAGAACTAACTGTTCTACAGATTTTAGTTAAATGCTGCCTGCATACATTTCGGGCTGATGGCAGCAGGATCTGGAAATCGGCTAGCATAAATCCACTCGTAAATAAAAGTACTGGGATTTGGAATCTGTCGGTGACTGATGTGTGCCTGTGACATGTAGAAAAGCTGGCAGCTAATGAAATCAGAGCTGAGCTGCTCAGGACTCAAGGGAAGTTTGTGAAGTTGCACAACGCACTAGTTGAGGTGTCACAGGGAAGCCAAGGGCCTAGGGGTGTGGAAAGATGACCACCGGGGCTGCATTTTGCAAGGAAAATGGTGTCAGTGTGACAGCAGCCTGCAAAGCTCTCTGGCTTGTGCAGTGCGAGCTGCTTGCAGTCATTGCTGGCTGCTGAGAGAGGCTGGTGTGCAGGAAGTAGCCGGGGAGAGGTTTTCACAAGGACCTGTTGTTTGGTTGCTCAGATTATATCAGTGTTCTGGCTATTGAGAGGGATTTGGCCTTTTTGCTTGCAGCTTTATTTATTTTTTGCCTGTTCTCAATTCTCTTTGTGAATACCAATATTCTGAGTCACCCAGAACGATTTCTGCCTTCATTAGAGATTCCTTCCAGCTCCCCTTCAACTGCCTGTAGGCTGCTGCCTGCCCCTGCCTCCCCCTATGCACTTTGCTGCACGGATTTAGCTCTCAGTATTCCATCAGTCATCCCTTCCTGCAGCTCTGGCAGTTGAATACCTTCATCCATATTAAACTGGATTGTACCCTTGGTTCTTTGCACAACTTGCTTTCTTCACCTGACCTCTTCTGTACTGTCCTTGCTACTACTGGAGTGTTTTCAAGCGTTTGAGATGTGGTATAAGGCCACAGTTTATCCTTGGCCTACAGCAGCTGTGCTTGGAGCTAATCAAGTGAAATGGCTAGACCAGGGAACTGGGCATCCAAACCCTTTAACCCATTCCTGTTACACTGTGTTATCCTGGAATAAAACAGCATGTTTCTTGATATACTTTGGTGTTTTAATTGCCTACAGTATCTACACCACACAAACAGGATTGCGTTTCTAAAAACCTAAATTAAAAGATCCAATATAAATTAGAAGTAATTGTATAGTTTTTTAATGGATATTCCTACATGAGTTGCTGACCTCTGTGGTACTCAAAAGCTTGAGTATAAGAAATCTACAAATCAATAAGAAAAATAACCTGGAATGGAGGAGGGGTCTCATTACAGCGCTAAGTGTCGATACAGTAGATGTCTTAATGCTAGTTAATGACTGTCCCTAATGGTATTCAAACAATGTACATTTGCTTTAGCTTTTTTCAAAGTCCAGATAAGCTGCTCTGAGCTCTCTTAATGATGCGAATTATTTAACGCTCATTTGTATGCAGTATGCTCCTGCTTTGAAAGTACTTCACAGAATTCAAGCCAAATTCAGCCGTGCAGCTCCACTGAAGTCAGTTGTTGTCTGTGCATCTGCTGGTAGCTTTTCTTTTTGCTTTTGCTTGAAGAGTTAACTTCTTGTTGCACTGATTTTATTTTATTTTTTTAAGTTAATATCTGCAAGGGTTTTTAGTCACCCTTCTCCCCTCCATGGTAGAGTGGCTGTAAATACAAATGCGGTTTTGTTGATTTCTCTCATCTCCCTCTTAAACCATGCAAAAGGAGGACAAGCTAAGCAGAAAATATTTTTCTGTATTCTTTCCTTTCCACTACCTTGCGCTTCCTAAGCACGGTTCTGCTGATATATGGAACTTCTCCTAAAAATCATCCTGCATAGAATCTCTGCCTGCCATCAGATGTATGCAAGAAGCTGAGTTCCTGTCTGTGGCCCATTTCTGGGTTAACACGACGTGAACTGATGGAGGCCAAGTCACGTACAATTCTGCAGGTTAGTTCTGCTCAGTATAGCAATGTAAGGATGCGTTTTCTTGTGGCTGATAGCAATATGGTGTGGGAGCCTGGGTTAATACTTTGAATAGAAGTAGCTGCTGGAAGGTGGAACAGGTATTCTTAGTTCAGACACATATTTTTGTGTTTGACGTTATAACTGCAATATTCTTTTAATGTAATTTTTAACTCAGCCCCACTATGTTTTTAGCATGTACAGTAAAAGAAAAAAAATCATCTGCAATCATATCATTCACTCCCCCTGGGTAATGGGTAGGGGTGTGATTTTGAGCTTACAGCACAGACCTACAACTCTACTGCCTGCACAGAGTAAGTAGGAGTAATGGAAAAGCATCCTTTCTAAATGTACGTGTCACTAGAATGGGCAGAGATGTTTCTTGTCAGCTGTTAAGATATTTTCTGGCAGCACAGGGATGAGTGTTGAGATGTGGGAATAATGGGTTCATTTCCAAGTTCTACAGCGGATGAATCTAAATGTCCTGCTGCCTTATTCCGTATAACATTACAGTGTATGACTGCTTCCCCTCTCCCTGTCCTGTAGCAGAGCTCTCCAGCTTCTGGCCTGTGTTCATCTTGATCTCCACAACATGGTTCCTTACCCCCCAGCTCCTCCCTCCTTGCTGCTTGCCCATCCCTTTTGGCCTGCATCTCTCTTCCCTCTCTCCTGCTGGGGATGGCTGTAATCCCCGGAGGAATGTGGCCCACAGGCCTCTGCAGGACCTGGGCGTGTGACTCCAGAGAGCCTGCGATGGGGAATGCAAAGCAGGAAAAAGCAATCTCGTGTCACCTGGCAGCACGGGGTGGGGGGGAGAGCTGGGGATCTGCGGGCTGCTCAGTGTGCTTGGCTCTCCAGTCGTCTCATCAGACAGAAAAATAGAGGCTAGACTTTTCGGCTGCATGTATTATTTCCCTATTCATTGTGTCTGGGTGATGTATTCTCTGCCTGTGGTTTTAATAAATGTCTTTCTAAGCTACTTTCTGCTTCAGTCCCCCTTGGGATAGCTCTTTCCAACTCAGCTGCATCAGTATGCTGAAGATGTTAAGTTGAACGTGTGGAACGGGAAAAAGGAGAACTTCCCATAGAGCATCTAAGGCAGCTTTAACTTTAATAATATCTCTATGAAGCTGTTGTATATTACAAACCTCACCTGAATTTTAAGTTGCACAAAGCTCTCTCAATCATATTAACTCCTCCTCCCTTTCCTTTTTGTATTTATATGTCCGCAGAGCACTCAAAAGCGTTTGCAAGGAGAATCCCAAACTACTGTTAGGACACAAACTTGTGCTGGGTTCTAATAAGGCCTTGCAGGTAGGATGTTGCTGTGTTTTAGAGCATCCTGAACATTTCAACAGGGACATAGGGGGAAAAAAATAAATCATTGTTCTGTGTTTGGAAACTAAGTTTTGTTCTATGTAGTAAGCACCCATCTTAACCCTGCTAGAGCTAGAGCAGAACAACACCCCTTTTCTAGCAGAAACCAGAGTTGTTGTTAATTAATGTCTTGCTGAAAACTAAGTCTTTGCCATCTGTTCCGCCCCCTCACTACGAATGCCACTCTCATTATGTTGATTATGTAATTAAAAATGAAAATATATTTTGGTAGTGCTGCATAGGCATCTGTGCTGATTCTTCTGTTCCTATTCACTGCCCCTGCCCCCAGCACATACAAAAAGGAAAAGACAACAATTGTTTGGCTCGCCAGGAGCTTTATGCTGAAGCTGTGGCACTGGCTGCCAGACTGGTGCACGTCATGGGAGCAGCCACTTGAACCCTGCTGTGTTTGAGCTGCGAGTCCTTCGGAAACCCTGGTTATTAGGTTCATGAGAAATCCGTGGCAGGAAGCTGCCCCTTAAACTGAAGCGGCTTTAAGTTCTTGTGATGGGTTAACTTGAATCCAGATCAAGAAAAGTGAAAAGAAAAAAGGCCTGGCTACTTTATAAGTGATAGTGTGACCTCTGAGATCAGCGAGGCTGCTCGTGTTACAAATATGGTCTATGTCTAAGGGTGGAGGAAGAGAAAAAGAGGAGGGGTAGCTTTCCTGTAAGTGGGTTAGAGCAATTACTGAGGTCTCTTACAGCAAATGAAGTTGTCAGTGTGAGTCACATTCCCTTTTTTTCCTCTCCCTGCCAAGTTTTAAGCAGTAACCAGACGGAGAAAAAAAAAAAAACAGGGAAAAGTAACAATGGAGAAAACTTGAACTGAAACAACCCTTCATTCAGGGTATTGTTTGACATTTTAGTTCTGATTGTACATAGAGATAAAGGGTCTATAAATATCCTGTCTGCTGAAATTCCTTATCACAACATCGCCTGTCAGCTGAACAAATAGGTTAGGTTCTCCAAATACTACCTAATTACATATGTAAATACAAAATTACTGATTATATCCTTGCACCATGTGGAATGAAGGCCTGATCGCTGGAAGGGACGTTAACCTTTTCTGTTTTGCTGGGAGATGCCCCAGTCTCAGGAGAGCAAACAGCAAGTACAGCTGTTGCTGCTGAATTGGTGCAAGCTCCAAGACCAGACTGAACGAAGCAACAAGATATTTATCTGGCTAACGAGAGACTAGATGAAAGCATCTTCTGATGCTTTTGAAACTATCTTAGCATTTAGTTCTGTTTAACAAATGGCTGGAAGCTTTTCTACTCTGCTTTAGAGCTTTTAATGAAGCATTGTGATTCCCATTGTGGTTGATTGTTTGACACTTTTATTATTACTGGTATGCATAGCGTTTTTTAATGTTTGACAGCTGGAGAAAGAAGTATTTTGTGCATTCAAACTTTTAGTACAAAGCTGCTGTTTTCCATTCTGCCTTTGTCTTTTATTCTTGCTGATGCAAATCAACGAAAGACAGAACTGATGAAATTACGTTTGTTTACTTTTTACTTGATAATAAGACACAGCCAGCCTTTTATAAAAGACAGAAATAGGGGATGTGAATGTTTCTACAGTATTTCTAGAAAGGTTTTTTTTTCTTACAATATAAAGGCATTTATTTGTTTCATATGTTTTGATTTATAAGATAATGTGCACTTCCTAATGCATGTGGAATAAGAATGGAGCAATGAATGACAGTTAGCAATGGATTCCATTTGAAAAGCTCATAGCTTGTTGTTTTTCTTAATTCAACAGTATAAATGATCATAGCACATCACAAGATAAACACACCAAGATACCTCTGTCCTTCACAGTAGGACTGCCTCTGATCATTATTGCATATTTGTATATAGCTGTACAAAAAATCCACTCCATCAGCTTTGGCTTTATACACATGTAATTGATATTGGGTACTGGCTTTGATACATTGGTATGATATTGGAAAGAAACAATCACTGAGAGGCAGGGCTGCAGAAATCGGATACCCATGATTGTTTTGGTGAGTAATGCGCATGTCTTGTGGATTGTGTAATACTTCTTTTTTTTTTTTTTTTTAAATGCTTGTCCTGAGAAAGAAGGCCTGCATTTATCTATCTGGTTTGTGAGTGTGCATGCAAGCAAAAAGGTCCTGGATTGGGAGTACATTTCTAGATGTCAGTAGCTGCAGCAGAAAGATTTTGGAAGGAGTAAAAGGCAGAAACAGGAGAGGAAGATGATGAATGGAAAGGAGGTAGTAAGAAAGGCACTATAAAACTGCTGTCATGATCACTGTTTCCTGCATTTTGGCCAAAAAGGGCAAAAGGGCAGCAAAGGATGGCAAAGGCAACAGAGGTGTCTGAAGGCTTTCCAGTAGTGTAGCCAAATCTCCCTGTTCCACAGACAAAATAGACTGACAGAGTGATATCACATGGCAGCTGAGCCAGACCTAATGAATTGCTCGTAACAAAAAGGGCAGTTCTGCTCCCGGCCTTGCTGCTTTCTTTATACAGGTCTGGTGTTTGTCTGGACCCTTTGAGTTTATGCAGCTTGATAAACTGTAAGAAAATGAATTCAGCAAAAATTAGTGAAGTACCAGCCGAGGAGGGAAGAAGGGTTAGACACTGTGAGAAGCAAAACTGGAACTGCAATGAGTGGGAGAAGCATGGATGTCAGATTTTTGCTGCAGATGTGGGGTGTTCTGGAGGATGCCTTGCTGCTACCCTAGGCCTAACCTCCCACTTCGTCTCCTAGGTGGTGCCTCACTAAAAAGGGCATGAAATGAGCATGAACTGATCAAGAAAGATGCCTGGACAGGTGAAGGGAGGCAATCCAGCAATGCCAGTCCACGTGGCAGAGAAGGGAATGAACTGCTGCGGGACTGCAGGAGCCCAGGAGGGTGTTGTCATGGGTAAGAGTAGTGAAGAGGAACCAAGAAGGAAACAGGACGTGTTCAGAATGACTGCAGAATGCTGCTGCAACAGCACTGAGAAAATGCTGGAATATGGGGCAATGGTCCCATTTTGCTAATCCAGCTCTCAAACGGTTTTTCTAATGTATCCAGGTAGCAGGCCTGGAAGGGGGAGTCCTGTTTATCTCCATTATTTAGGTATACATTTCTCCAAATTGGGATTTGATAAGAGGACAGCTGCTGCATTTTTATTATTTGAGACAAGCGGCAGTAAAAGCTATTCAGAGTTCACGATGGAAATGTATCCGCATATTGGCATTTATCCAGCTGCATTTCACAAAGGTAAATGGGACGTGAGAGTGGTATGCTGCCCCCTTTTAATCCATTTTCTGTAGAAGGGGGTACTTTGCTTCTCTGCGGGAAAGGCCAGCACAGCTACAGTGCTAATAAACGCTCATTTCTCACTGCAGCATATGGGCTTCCCAGACAATTGCTTCCAAGCAATTTGTAGTTGAATTACAATTAAATATCCACGCACATTTCCATACCATGGTCTGGTGCGCAAGGCATAGGCCTAAGTGGCTGGACATCTGCTGTCTGCTCTCCCATACATAGTGTTTGGCAGAGCCTAATTGCTTAATCTTACCCTACCTCCATTAACGGTACCTGTAAAATTGGATGCAGAGCATCATTCTACAGATGTTTTGGCATATTCTTCAAGAAGAGCAGCATT
This sequence comes from Anser anser, assembly GCF_964211835.1. NCBI lineage: Eukaryota > Metazoa > Chordata > Aves > Anseriformes > Anatidae > Anser > Anser anser. The sequence goes on along the minus strand of NC_139739.1, from coordinate 9,277,029 downwards.
TTCTTTCTTGCTCTTTTTTCTTCCCCTCCCCCCCTTTTTTTTAAAGCATCCCTTATTGTCAAATAGTCAAAAATACTTTTCAATGCTGTTGATCTTTCAGTCAAAGGATATCCAGGTCAGGGGTTCACTTTGGCTCTGTTAATGACAGTGGGAAATAAGACATCATATTAAAAAGTTGGTTGAGATGCAGGACACTCATAGATCCTCTCAACAATTTTGTGTCATTTGTACAAGACCCAGAGACTCAGTAATGCAATAAGATAAATGTAGTGCTTGATTACAGTGGATGTATTGCACTTAAAAAGGTATTTTATTGTTAGGCTCTGCATATCTAAAGTAATAACCACTGTATGTCAGGCAAGACAATGGTAAAGTAAGCCAGATAATTTTCCCATTGTTAAAACTTTCAAAATCCAAAAAGCTATAAATGTCTTAATTATGTTCAATTTAGCTAGATCTAGTGCTGGTGGCTGGAGGGAACATCTTTCTGAGGTTCAGTCTTTCCCCTGGTCTAACTGATAACACTTAAAATTCTGTCACTTACACTGTTACAGCTATTTAAAGAAGAATTATATGTAGTCATTACCCATCCTGAGTTTCCATGCAGCAGGGTTACCATATGAAACTGCAGTTTAGTTGTTCTCATTTGTCCCAGAAAGCTTGAACAAAGATGTACAGTCTGCTCTGAACGTAACCAGCATCCTTCGGTGCTGAAGCTCTATGAGGCACGTGGGCTGTCTTCTGCACTGTTGTATAGTTACCTAACAAAATGCTTATTACCTGTGGGTTTGGTAGAAACTTTGAATTTTGCCCCCTTGACTCCAACCCCATGTGCATGTCAGCTTCAGACAAAGTTCTAGCCACGATCACAAGAACATCCTAAATCAGTCTCAGTAGTTTGTATTTCCTTGCCAAAGATCTTATCTGCTCTGGGTGCAAGTTGCACCATAAAGAGTGCTGGTGTTGAAAATTTTTCACCCTTCTGTTTCACAACTCTACCTTTTCAGGCTAGGTTAATTTATCTAGAAGAATTGAGACAAAGCTGTCAAGTGAGAAAGGCTGCACAGCAAGACAGCACTGCTCCGAGCATCTGCACAATTTGTATATTTGATTAGGTACCTCAGCACTTGCAGATTATTGTTGTTACAAGCAAATCCTACTTTTGCCATTTTCTTATAAGGCTCTGTGCTGCATTTCAGTGGATGTTCATTCTCTGTATACCTGTGTTCTTTACAAAAATGACAAATGCTGATAGTAAAAATTACATTTGCTCATTAAAACATATTGCTATTTATATATCATATATATATATATATATATGCGCTGTGGTCCAATGACCTAATGAGAGATGTGTCATGGATTTCAGTGGGACATGAGCTGGGCCTCGAAATCTGCTTCTCACATGAGTAGTCCCCTGATACATATCATGAAAACCTTCTTTTGTTTATAAGGACAGATGCCACAGGGGGTTGTATATTTGGATATATATATTTTTTTCTTAGTGTTTATTATCAAATGCTTGCAAGTTCTATGATGTGGTAAAAACTCTCTCTGTGGATAAACAGGAAGCACTCAGAGGTATTGCATTACCCACGTAACGCAACACAGATTCCAACAGCTTGGCTCTTTTTTTCAACATACTGTGACACCACTTCCTTCAGGAAATCTCTTGTCTGTAGAGCTCATTTCTGCTATAGATATGCAAAACTGCAAAAGAATTGGTTGTTTTAAAAATGCATGTTGATTTGCCAGTTTCAGACTGTGGAAACTGATGTCTAATTGATGTAATGTCTTTAAAAATATGCAATACAGACTCTTTGGGCTCTTTGGTCAGTGGGCTGAACAGAGTGCAAGGAGAAGTGACTGACACCATCCCTCCCACAGCACAGGTGCAGCTTAGAGAGCAACGATGCAGATTTTCCCTGCAGGAACCTGAAATGTGTCTCAGCTGTAAATCTGGAGGTGCCTCTTCTGCAGTCCTGCCACGCAGTGTCAGCAAGGCCCGGGTCTGCCCTGTACAGGAAGAACGGCAGTCCTGGTTCCAGTCAGGTCTTGTTATCTGCCAAGACTAGCAGCAAAAAAGCTAAGTATGTCTGTTCGTATGTGGAAACCTATATTCAGAATAGCTGTGCCAAGGCAATCTGATGTATCAGTATCGGCTGAATTTAGAACCCCAGTGGCTTTTATGTGAAAATCTTAGAATGCCATTAGCGTACTGCTTCCTGTGCCTTGTTTCTGTTCAGCCAGTTCCCGTCACTTAAAGTAAGCAGACAGCTAGGAATTATACTTGTGCCACCACAAAATCATTAGATATGTGTTTGTGACAAACCACCCGAAGTGACAACATCATCACTTTAAAGGAAGTCCTAGTAAGGTCTTGTTTGAAGGTTTAGTATCATTTCCCAAGCTGGTTCTCAGTGAAGGGACTTCTCTGTCTTCCAAATGCTTCACTTGCACAAAGCCAGATGCAATTGGGTGTAGATATCAGGACTGATGCTTTCTCCTCTGCCCTCAGCTATAAGCAAGAAATATTGAAAACAAGAGTTGCTGCAATATCTAGGCAACATAAAACCTCAGTGATTCTGTTTTTACATTCTTTGACTTCTGCCTTTGTTGGATGCATCGCTTGTCCTGCCAACAGCTGAACTGAGAGCAAGTGGGGGAAACAGACTGCATATTTTAGTGTTTGTAAATCATGAGACTTGTGAAGTTTTCTAATAATCTTGTCTCTTTTCTGTATTTTATTGTATTTACCTAACAATCAATGATTTCAGAAATAGATCAAGAGACTGATATTACACACTAGCTAAATCAATTTCGTAAAAGCTTTATAGCCTTTCAGTGCATAAAGCTTTGGCACAAGAAAAATGTTAATGTAGCAGGATTTCAGCAACATCCTCACAAGTCTCTCTAACATTCCATCTAAATAGTGGCTGTGCATGTGTTTTGTTTTGCCAGTCCTGTAGAATAACTTAGTCTCGTTCAATTCTTTTATCATCTGTAGCTTGTTTACTGAATTTTAAGTCTTGGGCGAGATGAAGCAAGCTCATGAGGAGAAGTCGGTTTTCAAAAGATACAAGCTTCAGATAACTGAGAACAAGTAAAGCACACAACAATATTGAAATCACTCAGTTTTATTGCAGCTGACTGAGACAGAGCGTGCTTTGAAGCTGGGAAATTTCCATTACTGAAGTGCAGGACAGTGCCTGGATACTGCTGCTACTGCAGTTGAAAAATAAAAGCAACTTAATTTTACTTAGCAGCAAAATGTCAGTATATTAGTTTAAATTGTTAGAATTATATAATAAGCTTTTAAAGTTGCTGTAAAATGGATCCCTTCTAAAATATTTATAATATAGTTGTTGTAAACTACTTGCATGAAACTAAAGAACACAAAAATGAGTTGAAATTGTACCTGAGCTTTCAAACTATATCATATTTGTGAACAGCACATCTAACAAGAACATGATAGATGATACATCCCCTACAACGCTGACAGTGTGACAGTGACAGAATGATACCCAGTGCAAAATCAAGGCTGTTTCTGACAGAATAGTTCTGCAATTAATAATCCTTTGTGCTCCCCTTGGCATGCACAAAACAAACATAGCAATCTGTTTATTAATTTGAAGCCCATAAGGTATAAGCCACCATAAGTTTCCTGCAAATTCAGTCAGAATATTGAATGGGGGAAAAAAGAATTAAATTTGTTTTGGCATCAAGTTATCTAGCACTTTGGGCATGAAACTTTTAACTTCCCAGCAGCATAAGATTACAGAGAGATTCTCATTTATGCTAAGGTCACTTCATACAGTCAAAGCAGTGGCCGACATTTAAATGAAAATTAGTCTCAAGGGATTTTGGCTGTATGTTACCGGTTAAATCAAGCCCAGGTAGGTACTGCCTAGAAGTTATTAGCATCTGATGCTCTTTATGAATCTTAGGGTAGTTCCCAGTGGATCAGAGCTCATATCTAAGCAATTTAAGTTTGTGTCTCATACATCACCATGGTTCCTGAGTGCCTGAGAAGTTAAAATATATCTTTATGAAACATCTTACATGTCTTATTTCTCCTTTTTCTTTTTCTCCCCCGCACAGAGGCTTGCGGTCTCTTTAACTAATGCTGGGAAAATTGTTTTATATACTTAATGCCTGCAATTTGTTTCAATGATGAGGGTGGCAGGTCAGGGTCATTCTGAGGTACTCTGAAAGCAAATGCCATACTCCTGCAGCAGATACCATAAAAGCTGCATCTTCAATGTCTCCACGCAAATAATACAACTATCACAGTGGTGATGATTTTAGGAGATGTAGCTTTAATTTTCAAAAGAAAAATAGAACCCCTCCCACCCCCAATAAAATATGACACTGTAGGGCAGTTATGTGTTGTTTGTTCTTTGCCTAAACCTGATCATGCTGTTTCCAGGACTCATAGGGCCTTTCCTAGTATGACATTTGCTTTTCGAGAGACCTATTTACAGAACACAAATTTAACAGTTAAAGTAGATGTGTATAACTGTACAGAGAATTTGCAGAACCTGATTGTAGAATGAACTCATCCATGTGACTCCTGAACTTGATATGAAGATGGAGATGGTCCAAACCATGGCATATTTAAACTGACCTGTTGTATGGCTTAGCTGTTTCCTAATATAGCTTTCAAACAGAAGGTACTGCATTTCTCTTTGGAGAAATTCTTCTTAGCAGTGTTTTTGTTTCTGCTTGAGGCATGGAAACAGTTTTTCCCCCCCTGCTTTTCATTATCTGCTGTCATTTTGTAGTATCACCTGTCCCCCCAACATAAGCCATTATTTTGATCATCAAACTAATAATTTTCTTAAAACACATTTACATTCTTTTCAGAATTGAGTCTCTAATGTCACCTTGCTAAAGTAAAAGACCAAACATTAAGTGCAGGTAATGGCAGTGTATTTAAGTAGGCTGAGAAGCAATTGATAACATTTCTATCCAGTCTGCCTAACTTGCTAACTGCAGTGCTTCATTGAAATATGTATGCTAAGTTCTGTCAGAAGAGAAATTGTTGGCAAAGTACGCCATAGCCTTTTGGTTGCTTATTTGGGTTTAGTTGGCTTGGACATATTTGAACACAGCATTCAAAGGTGCTGCTGGTCTTTCCACAATTTCCTGGTCTGCCTGGCTGGTTTTCTTTTTGTTCTGATGCGTCCTGGTGAAGGTAGAAAATAATGTAGATACACACCAGTTTTTAATTAAATTTTGCTATGACAGGTTGTGTTTAAACTAGCTTCCCTATAATCATTTGTTTTGCATTTGCTGATGACAGATTTATTTATGTAAGAAATCAGAACTGTAACCATAAATTCATTTTTGGAGTTGAGAACCTTTTAAATCTTATTTTACTTGTTTTCAGAAAATTTAAACATCTATTCACATTTACTGCTGTCTAAAATTTCTGAGAAAAATAATGCTGGGTTTCTAAAGTGCAGAAGAATGCATCGTGAAAAAAATGCAAGGAAAAATAAATTGAAAGCACTATCCCCCTCAAATACACAACAAAAAAGCTGTATAGCTGAATGTCTGTTAAACATATGGAGGAGTTTATTAGATTTTGCTGGCCCTCCGTGACAGCTTTCACTCCATCAAACTGAAACCCTGACCTGCTGGGTAGGGTTGCATCAAAGGGGAGTCCTTGGGCTGTGGATGGCCAACCGCCTGCGCAATGAAACTGGTGACTTCCCTCGACTTCTGGTCAGACGGAGCCCGATGCTTTGGGGGATATTAATAAGTTGTAACTTGGAGATTGTACAGCACCTGGAACCAGCTACAGTAAATTGCGAGTGTTTGGTCAGCGTCAAAGGAAGCGACAGGAGGTGGGATGCCTCAGGTGACCTCTGTCAGCTGGGAGGAGGAGGAGGGCGATGGAGTGCACCCACAGGGGTGCCCTGAAGGCAGAGAGGTGGGAGGCAGCAGGATGGGCGGCACAGATGGCAATAGGAGCAATGTCAGCAGAAAGGGACTATAGTGTCAGAGCTGAGAAAAACGTTGAAAAAGAGGGCAAAGTACAAGTGCTGAGAACCTCGGAGGAACTGGACTGTCATCTAACAGCTTCTGGGTGAGCGCTGTTAATTGGGAATGCAAACTAGTGCCTGTTTATGGGGTAAAGCACGATGGGGTAAGCAGATGACTCCGTGCTGGGGTCTTCAGACAGGGTTTGGCCCTCAGGACGGGTACGAATGTGTAGCTGCAGGCACACGAAGATGTGTGCAAATACTTATTTGACTGAATTTTGGAAGAAATGGGAGAGAGCACAGCTCCAGCAGCACTACTTAAATTAAGGAGCTGGGGCATTTCAGAGCGGGGCTGATTTTTGGCTTTAAAATCACTGTAAGACACGATGGTTACAGAACTGCAGAACGAAATCAGTGGAGTTCCCACCTCTGCTTAACTCTTGTAAACTTGTGGCTCAGGGGAAGGCTGCTGTGGGAGAAGCGAGCCGTGAGGGAGCAGACGAAAGGCGGACGGTGGTTCGAGGAACCACGGCCAGCAGCGCCTTCACCTCCCAGCCCCAGCCGTGCCTGCACGGGGAGCCGGCAGCAGCGAGCACAGCTCTGTGTAAACACAGCGCTAAGCAGCGCCTGCACAACCACGCGCTGCGAGGAGGCGCCGCGACGGGCTCGCCCCTGCTGCCCCCGGGCCGGCCGCGCTGAGCCGCCCCCCGACCCCCGCCGCGGCCCGGGCTCCATTTCCTGCCCCGCCGCCCCCTCACGCCTCTAATGGCGGCGGGCCGCCCGCAGCGCCGCCGCGCCCACCACGTGACCCGCCCGCCGCGCCCCCTCCCCAGCGGCTGCGGTTACCGCAGTCCTCGGCCACGCCCCTCTCCTCTACCAGGCCCCGCCCCGTCCCCACCCAGCCCCGCCCCCTCCGCGCGAGGCCCCGCCCCTCTCAGCGCGAGGCCCCGCCTCCCGCTCCCCTCCCTCCCCTCCCCCCCCCCCCCCGCCCCGCTCGATGCGCGCGCGCGCGGCCGGCGGCGTCTCCTCAGAGCGGCCGCGGCGGGCACGGCGCTGACGGGGCCCGGGGACCGGCGGGCGCTGCTGCGGAGCGGGCGACGCCTCTCGTCCTCCCGGCCGCCCTCCTCTTCCTCCTCCTCCTGCTCGCTCCCCCCGTCCTCCCTCCCACCTCTCCTCATCCTCCTCCTCCCGTCCCCCCCCCGCGCCCGGTGCCCGCGGTTCCCGGCGCGGACACAACATGGCGGCGGTGTCGGGGGCCGCGGCTGCGGGCGGCTCCGCCAACGCCGGGGGCCCGGAGATGGTGCGGGGCCAGGTGTTCGACGTGGGGCCGCGCTACACCAACCTCTCCTACATCGGCGAGGGGGCCTACGGCATGGTGTGGTGAGTGCCGGCGGCGCGGCCCGGCCCGGCGGGGCAGCGCCCGAGCCCTTCCCTCCCCTCCCTTCCCTTCGCCTCCTTCCCTTCCCTCACGGCCCGCCCTGGCCGCGGGGAGCGGCCCCGGGGCAGCCCCGCAGCCCTGCCCGGCCCCCCCGGCATCGCCCCGCCGCCTCCTCCCGCTCCCCGCCCGCCTGAGCGCGGCCGGGCCCGGCCCCGCGCTTCGGTTCCCGGCTCCGTGAGGGGACCGCGGCCGTGAGGGAGGGCGCGGGGTTGGGAGGGCCGGAGGGTGCCGCTGGGGTCCCGCACCTCGCCTTGTGCCCGTCCTGGGGCTGCCCGGCGGCCTGGTCCCCCCGGAAAAAGGGGTCTGGGCGTGCTGCCCCTGCCCGGCCCCTCGCAGGGAGCGTTGTGTGTTCCGCCCGGCCTGCCCGGGCGTTGTGTGCGGGCACCCGCGGGCAGGTGGAACCGCTCCTCGGCCCCTCTCGGGTATTTTATATCGCCAGGACTTGTGTTGAGTCCCGCTGACAAGCAACCGGGCGTTTGCTTCGGTTAACATCAGCCTTAGGGAGCTAAATGGATGAGCTGCCAAATTCTAAAGAACGGTGGTGAGATGGTGGTGGCTTTTTTTTTTTTTTTTTTTTTTTAGTAGCCTAGATGCGCTGGGGTGAGCTGAGATGCTGCTGCGAGATAGCGTAACTACTGACTGGGTGATGCCTGGCGTGCGCAGTGACCTCGCCTAGGGTTTCTCATTCCGTCTTCCTCAGTAGTTAAAGAAACTTGTTTCTGCAATAACTGAAGGGATTCAGATGGAAAACTTTTTCTGATGTTGCTCTACCAACTTTGTTCTAACACTGCTGCTGTTTTTTCGGCACGTTTTTTGAGGTGCTAAATGAGGTTTATGGGCCATGACTTTATGAAAGCTGTATCAGCATTAATTTCTCTCTCTGATGTTTAATCTTTTGTAAACCAGTACATTTCTTAACAAAGGCTCTTCACAGCCTTCAGCTATATGTTGCAGATTTTTATAGCTATAGGTTTTTGTATATAGTCACTGAATTGTGCTGGGCTATTGAGATGAAGTCATCCTGCCTTTCAGAATGGAAGCTTTCATCTAGGCCCGAGCTTAGCTGAGAGATAAGCCTCTGTTAGAAAGTTCTGAGTTGTGGCCTTCACTTTTCTGTTGTGGGAACAATCTCCAAGGTATTAATCAAAAATGCTGTTTACGGGGTAAAAATAACCTTATTACTGGTTTAGTGTTAGAAGTCACAACAACATGTCCAGTCCAAAACTTGCGTTGTTGAAGCTTGTGGTACAAATGTTGTTATTGTGTCCTTTATCACCCAAGCTAGCACAGCTAAGCCAGCACAGATAACCTCGGTGCTAACTGCACTGGTTTACACTTGCAGTCTGATCTAGGAAAGTACGTGGGAGCTTTCGATATGTGTGCTGTGCACCGTCCTGTTCGTATCAACGGGGCGTTAGAAAGCGGTAACACAGGCATCGTGTGAAAGCTGAAGTATTTCACCACCGATCACAGATTGCAAGAAGCAGCATGATGGCAGTGGATGCCCTTTTTTGGCATCACTATGCTGGTGAGCAGATACAGGGAAAACGGGGTCACTTGCTTCCCCTCCAAATCATATGTTGCTCGGTTCTGGTACTGAAACCGTTTTTTCTCCCAAACTGCAGAAGGTTATCTGCAAGTTAAAAACTAACTGTAATAAATCGTGTCTGCTTTGGACACTGCATGTAGTTGTTTAAAAATACAAATCTCCAGTGTAGTTGAAATATGTATTTGGCTCTTGCATTTTCTCCTCTAGAGATACTAATTGGAAATACAAAATTTGGTGTGCTGTGCAAGACTATTGATCTTCTGCCTTGGGTGTGAAATGACAGGGAACAAAGTCTCAGTTTATGCTGTGTACTCAATAAGGAAAGTGTTGGATGCACATGTTCTAGCTAAATGCCATAGCAACTGTAATGTGCTGTAGTGCATAGCACACAAGCTACTATGATTAAGTAGCTTTACTTACAGATCAGCGGGGTATAGCTTGTGCAGATTAATGCTGCCTGCTTCTTACCTTGCTTTGATTGCTAATGCAGTGAGCATCTGCAGAAGCATCTCCCTTTGGGGTGGGGGGTGGTAGAGGGCAAGCTGTCAGGGTGCAGGTGGAGACATTTCCCACTAGTGTAAAATCCATTTAAATCTGTACACTTAAACGAAGGACAGCAAAGCAGGCCTTAATGGCTTTCTTTTAGACCTTCAGCTAATGTGTGTGACTGGGGAGATGCTCGTTACTTACAAGTGCATTGTGCTGTAAGGCACAAGGTGGAAAACAAGTGACTTAACTCTTAAAATCCTTCACTCTCTTCCTTGTTTTTCCTAACGTGCATATTTCTGGATTATCGAATTAGGGAGTTTATAACAAAATAAAAATACTTTAATTGTATTACTGCAAAAAAGGGCAAATTAAGTATTCTTAGGATACTGCTGTTACAGTCAGCCTTCCATTTTGATTTTGCAGCACTGAATAATGTTTGACAAATACTGATCAAAACCTAAAATAACAGCACAGGAAACAGAGGGAAATGTTGACTGAATACACTGCACACGAATGTGCTCTCATCTGGATTTGAAAACCCTTAAAGGCGTTCAAGGATTTATCTCCATTTTCTCCATTGCAGTCATTTTTAACCTAATTGGGTTTGCAGTTAAAAAAGAAATAAAAAACCTTAACAGAGCAATGCATTTACTGTTGTGCTGTGGTTGCAGTTTGTCAGCAGAACAGCATATTGTCAGGCAACCCCCCCACCTTAATGTCCTCCAGTTAAACTCTGCCAAAAATGTTCATCCTTTGGTGGAGGCTTGTGTCTTACTCAGCACTTTTGCTGCTGGGGGTGAAGTGGTTAATTAGTGCATATCCATGCGAGCATCCCCTTCTGAACTGTTTTTTTTGCTTTCAGTGTTTTTGCATGTGGAACTAGGGAATGAGCGCAGTGCAAACCAAGCCTCAGCTGAAATCCTCAGCACTTTCTAGGACTGCAGGACATTCTTTGAGCAATTATTTAGTCATACTGTCATGTTTGTTGCTCAAAATTAATTTATCCACATACATGCAAATGTGTTTATTTTTTTCTTCTTCTTTTCTTTTGCTTAAGAGTTGTTTTCAGGGGTTTAGGTGTGAAGTTCTTGTGACGTTCCCTTTCTTCCAGTGGTAGGGGATTATCGACCTGAGAGTCAGCTAGAAATGACTTTCAGACTGAAAGTTTCAGAACTAAAACACAAACTGTGAAAGGTTTCTGAAGCTGCTTCTTCCTCCCCATTTTTTTTCAAGGAGGCCTGTTAGCAGGCTGTATTTTAAACACACTGAAACAGTGATAAAAATGGGATTGTATAGAGCATTATATTTCCAGCGTGTATTGTTCTTCATCCGTTTGGCTGGTGGTAAGTTGGCAAGACGACCGCTTGACGGTTTAAAACAAGTCACTTCTGGAAAGAAATGGTTAATGGGAATGCGATAAGGATGTTCTGTTTTATGTTCTGGTTTTTGGAAGCCCTTTTTGTTATCAGGCTTATGTGAGCGCAGTGTTATCACTGCTGCAAATCCTGCATATAAATAATAAAGGTGAATGCAGTCAGAAGAAAATGGTCTTGAAGTTCAAATCTTGCCTTTCTCAACCTGAATTTTACTGTGTTGTGAGATGTGTTTAATATTTTCTTTCAAGACTGTCCAAATCAGACAAAAAGGTAGCATATGCCATCCCTCTGTGAGGGGCAGATTGGTGATTTGGGGGCGACCGCTCAGTGGCAAGGGGCAGCCTGAAATTTTTTTTGTGTATTAGTCCTTTGATCTGGAGAGGGTACACTGTAATGATGGAGCGAGGATGGCTTTGTGTCTTGTTTATAAGCACTTCTAGGGAGCGCAGGTTGCACATAGGTGTCGATACCTGTTAATTAGCGCGTTCTGGTCTGCGTGATAAGGCAGACAGAGCTGATACAAGTCCGCCAACCCTAATTCATCCTCGTTAGTGCAAGGATCAGAGTAGAGAATGAGGGAATGTAATTGGTGGCTGGTTATCAGCTTGTTCCCTCTGGGGAGAAGGCAGGTAAGCATTTCCCTTCAGTCACCCCAGCCTCCAGCGCTGGCTTAACCCGGAGACAAGAAGGACAAGAAGGAGCATTGGAGCTGCTCTGCTTGCTCACCCCAGTGGCACCACAGGCAGGCAGCAGGGCTGGGGCAGCAGCTGCTCGTTCTCTGCTCCTATCAGGGCTGTCTGGAAGGTTTATGGTGAGAGGTTGCAACTTCTCCTCTCTGCCCAAAGTAATGGGATACTGGCCTGAGAGTTGGAGAGTGCAGCTCAGGGACGCTTGCGTTTCATAAATGAATTCACGTTTTCTTAACGTGGCATGGTTCAGCCCACAGAAACAGATAACTTGTGGGTTTTTTAGCACGATGTATTAAGGAAATAAGGCTTATGTGTTAGTAACTGCATGTGGTTGCGTCAGTCTGTCTCCTGCACCCCTACATACGGCTCTTAAACCTGCTGCCTGCCTTCCATTGAGTCTGACAGATGGTAGAGGTCTTAAAGATGGAAAGGTTCTTCATGTTTCTTAAACACTGGTATTTTGCTAGAGCTAAGAAATGCTGCATGCTGCTCTGCTGAGGAAGAGACCAGGTCAGGAGGTCACACGTGAGAAGAGCCATGCCAGATGCCCTGGTTTCATGGGTGGATCTGTTGGTAGCTCTCGTGGACAGGAACGCGTCCCTGCAGGACAGTGGGGTGGCGGCCTGGAGGAAGGGCTGGTGCTGCCAGTCAAGGTGTGCAGCTCAGCCCCAGCTGGAAACCAGTACTTGGCCAACAAAGTGATTTTTTTTAAAAAAATGATGCTTTGTCATAGCTTTCAGCAGTGATCTAGAAAGGAAATTAACTGATCCATTTGATATTTAATAATATTTTGGCATCTTGATGTGGAATAGTTCACAGAATAGTGCAGGTTGGACGGGACTTCTTGAGGTCATTTAGTTCAACCTCCTGCTTAGAGCAGGGCCGACTTCAGAATCAGATCAAGCAGCTCAAGCTGTCTGCTCAGTGTTTCCAAAATCTCCAGGGATGGGAATTCCACAAGTTCTCTGGGCAACTCCTTGTGTTTAACCAACTGCCTGGTGAAACGTTTGCACTTATAAATGTGAGAATTTCCCTTGCTGCACCTTGTGACTATTGGTGTCTCTCCTTCTTACTTTCTAACCTCTGAGAAGAGTCTGGATCAGTTTTTCTCTGCAATATCCCTTTGTGTAGCTTAGGACAGCCCGCCACCTTCCCCCCTTCCCCTCCCTTCCTCCCTCCTTTTTTTTTTTTTTTAAACCCAATTTCCTCATTTTTTTCTTGTATGTCATGTCCTTCAGCCCCTTTACATCCTAATGGTTTTCTGCTGGACTTGCTCCAGTACTGGGGGAGAGCGAAACGTGACGCAGTATTGCAGATGTGGCCTCAGCAGCGACCGCGTTCCTTGACCCGATGGCTGCCCGCCCTGGAGCAGCCCCGTGCGTGGTTAGCCTTGTGCTGAGCTGAAAGCACACACTATTAGTGGATGAAGCTGGATGTTGTCTTGCAAGAAAACACTTTTACTTGCACTTAAAGTGAAGTATTTTAGGAATTCTTCAAATAACATCTGAAAAAAAATTAACTGATTTTAATGATACTTAAGTTTTGATTTTCCACATTGCTCAAATGCAGTATGTGGTGGCACCAGTGTATTTTAGAATTACCTTTTTTTTTTTTTAATATGTTGCAAAATGAAATTAACAGTGTTAGTGAAATGGAGCAATGTGTAGTTTGTTTCAGGTGATTTGTCTGTGTAAAAGCTAAATTCCCTTCATTGTTAGGTCAGTTATTAGAGTTTTTTGTTTCCGAACAAATCCCCTTTTCAGGAGGGAGCTAATTTTGGAATCACCGCATGGTTTGGGCAGGAAGGGACCTTAACGCCCACCTTCCCCAGCCCCCTGCCATGGCCAGGACGCCTCCCACCACACCAGGTGTCCCAAAGGCCCGTCCAGCCTGGCCTTGGGCTCTTCAGGGATGGGGCAGCCACAGCTTCTCTGGGCAGCCAGTTGCAGAGCCTCACCACTCTCAGAGCGAACAATTTCTTCCTTATATCTAACCTAAACCCACCCTCTGCCTCTCCGTGGGGCTGGCAGGAAGGCTGCAGCAGGAACACGCTGCTGGCTTTGCGCAGAATGTCCCCAAAAGTCCGGTTCTTAGCACAGCTGTATGCTTGTCTTGCCTAGCAGTGCCTAAACTCGGAACGACCCAAGTTCTGTTACGGGAAAAGTCGCATCTCTTGGAAGCTATTCTTTTGTATTTTAACCGAATTTTCATGAGGGTGAAGTACTCGGAGGTGATTAGAATGCAAATGAGAGTTTTTGTTACACGGTAGAAAGTGTTCGTCTCTGTTGTGGGTATGTTTTAACTACCAACAACTTGCAATTAGGCTCACAGTTTATAATATGTAATTACTTCATTTTGCAGTTTTCCTTAAAATCAGCAGCTGTCACTGCAGTACCTTCTTGTTTGTTTGGAGGGCGGGTGGTTCCTCCGCCAAATATCGCCAGTGTGGGCTGAGTAAAATGGGAAGCTGTCCGAGCACCGCGGATCAGTACTCCCCAAACTGCTTCAGTCCCGAATTGGCCCAATGTTGTTGGTTTTTGGATGGTGCAAAGTACCGCAAGTGATATTCAGACTGACCTTTACATTGGATTTTTTCTGAGCGTTTCGTGATTGTGGAATACCTTGGTTTTACTTACGGTATCCAAGACATCTTCCTGCAGATACGCTGAACAAAACATAAAACGATATGTTTAAGGGGTAAGGGTTTACAGCCCGCGTGTCTTTTTAAAAAGATGGGGAAAAAAACATGCAAAAAAATGCACAGTAAGGTGTGAAGGGAAGTAATTTCTGGTAGTAGTGACATGCACACTCAGTGCTAGTGGTTTTGTGTTTTGTTTTGCAAATGGAGACTGAACTAACCATGGCAGGACAGCAAACACGAGCTTACTTTATTTAGTGCTTTGTGATAGTTTCATTTCTGTGGGTTTAGGAAAACCTGTGCTTCTAGGTATGCACAGATGATTTTGAGTGCTTTTTTTTTTAAATACATATTTTTCTTGTTGCTTCTTTCTGGAGTGAAGTACTGTGAATTCCCTTCTGAAATTTTATAATATGTGGAATCAAATAATATTTCTGAAAAATAAAGTAATTGTGAATCTTGCATCTTTTTCCTTCTCCTCAAGCTGATTTTAGGGGAGAGTATTTGGGATATAAGTCAAATTAGAACCTGATTAGGCAAAAGAGTAAACGCGGTTGGGGAATTTGTTGCTACTATCACCACTCCCAGCTGCTTGGTGGTGCCCTCCTCCTCTCTAGGAAGGAGGGGAAATATTTTCTGCAAATATTTATAGTGCCTGCTCTGCACTGGCTTTGTTGTTGTTGTTCTGGAGGCTCTGGCCCTGTTATGTAACTGACCTGTCTTCTCTCCGTCGCTGCTTTTTGCTGCATCTCCGTGAAGCTGTAAGTACGGATGAGGAAGTCGGCGCCTCACTGGCTGGCTTGTGGAGGCTGGGTTTTTATGACAGCCCTGGCTAGAAGCTGAAGCTGTGGTTTCCATGATTGACTTACGCTGATCTACGGCTGTGCTGCTTCTGAAGGGGCAGCCTTTCCTGCCCTGCCTCAGGTCATGGAATTCCTTCCTCCTCCCTTGTGCTGGTGCTTGCGCAGCTGCTGTGAGCAGTGTTCAAAACCTGATTTGGCTGAAAAGTTACTTTAAAAACAGCAACAACAACGACACACACACACAAAAAAAACAGCGAGTTGATGTGACAAATGCAAGGCCACGTGAGTGCCAGTGCTGGCACGGGAAGGGAACAGGAATACGCTGGTAAAGGACTGCTTTGCTCTTCCTATTCTTAAGCTACTTGGCTTGGAGGTGCTTCAGGTCTCTGATTTGGCACAAAGAAACAGCAAGAAAGGGGCAGGATTGTCAGGCACAAAGGGAAGAGTGAGCCACAGCGGCTCCTTTTAATTCCCTTTGCCTTTAGGTTGTCTGAGATGCTGTCAAGCTCTAACAGTTTTACCCAGAACTGATTCCCATGGAAATTGTTTTAATGTTATGTAAGGAGAACATTGGAACAGAGTGTAGGTGCTTTCGGAATGGGGGGTTTGTTTCAGGGATAGCCAAAGGGCCTTCGAACAGAACAGTGAAGTTTGTGTAAATGTTAAATTTGGCTTAGATGCTATCAAAGGCAGTAATTGGTAGAAGAGAACCTGTACATCTAAAATGGGAGGAGAAGCAGGAAGGCAAAAAGTAGACAAAATAGCAAGGCGTGTGAGACTATTCAGTGCCTCCATTTTCTGAAGACCAACTTGAACTAAAGTGATATAAAGCAGCATGGACACACATGGTGATTTGAAGTCTCATGGTACGCAGCTAAATGCATAGAAAGAAAAATATGTATCAGGAGAAACAGGAAATTGAGAGAAGTGATGGGTTTCCTGGAGCAACTAAGATTCATCAGAACACCATGAAGTTAAACAACTGCTTTAATGAAACAGTACAGACAGAACGTTGGGTGAAATACAGCTAATATTTTTCTAATGGTAATGTTAAGGTGTAGTTCTGGAATTTCTGCTCTTCTAGCTTAATAGGTGGTAACAAAACACAGATCATCTGGTCTGCCACACCTTGGCTTACGAATTGACTGAGCTTCTGGCAAAAGTAATTTATTGAACAGACTCCATTTTGCAGGACTAGATACTTATTTTCAAAATCCTAGGAGTGAAATAAGGAATTAAACTATCAAGTCATTATTATGTGCATAGAAAATAGTTTTAAATTATAATGCTTTGAAAGGTTCTGTCAGGTTTTACTTTTCAAATTCTGAAAAATAAATTTGTGCCTTTTTAGCTTAATGGAATTATTTGAATAGATGAATGAAAACAAATCTCTTCCAGGAGGTTACAGAAGTGCCTTAGGAATTTGTGAGGTGAAGGGCAATAACCTGTCCTAGGTCAGAAACTGCCAGAGTAAAACCTCTCAAGTGTAATTATTCACTTCTGTCATGGGGAGGGGTGGGGGGAGTTGGCATAATTGTGCCAGGAACCTCTAATGCTAGGGTTGATACTGAAGGATGTAGGAAAGATGGGTGAAAAAGTAGATGGTAAAGCTGAAGGTAATGCAGTTATGTTGTAATCCAGCCAGCTGCAGAGGTTAACAAAAAGCATGACAGCGCAGTCTGTATTGATTGTGGGCACATCTCGCTACGCACTTGTGCTAAAATAAAGGACACTCTTAGAAATGAGATTCTTCTCCCCCTCTTTGGAGAAGACAAAAGCAGTCAATGTTATAATAAATATGAGTTAAAGTAGCTTGTTTAGGTCATCCTTTATATTAAAACATAAAAATTAGAACTTGGCCATTTTGCGATGAACAACGGACAAAAAGGGGGTAAGAACATGGGTCAATTCATGAGGAGTTTATGAAGTACGATGTTGCGTTGCAAAGGGCTCATGCTAAAAGACTTAGATTTGTATTTTCTTAGCCCCAAACCAATAATTTATCCAGTGGCACTAGAATCCAGACAAATCAAAAGATGTTAAATAAAAGTTTTCCAGTAGCATGGCATTCGGAATGTTCACGTAAGGCCGAGCTAATGCTACTGGAAATTGGGTCACATTTACTAAATAATTCTTTTAATGTTCTCTTGTTGCACAGTCTTTCTGTTCTGCATTGTTTTGTACCGTGAGATGCGAGAAAATGGGGAGAAATAGACGGTGACTTCCAGTGCCTGCTGACAGCCGTATGCTACAGCAGTGCGTGTTCTTTGGCTTTTCTTTCCTTGACAAAAAGACGACTTAAGATAAATCTGAGGTCATCCTGTTATTTATAACTTGAGGTAATTTTCCGACACTATAAATGGTGGAAAACTCAGCAATCAGGTAATTGTATAGCTACATTTAGAAGGACCCACTGTACGTTTCTTCGGGCTTACTCTTGAAAACTTTGTGTATTTCATAGTGATATGAGGGGTGAGAAAAGGTCCATTTCTTAAACACTCAAACTTATGGCAATTCAGTGTATAATTCTTGTACCCAAACTTACTCTGAAGTATCTCAGTTTTGAATTCAAGTTTTTGGCATCTTCTGTCCTTATAGGCTGCTAGTGCTTAGGGGAGTTTCACAAAGACTGAGAAGACAGGTACAGCTGTTTTTTAATAATCAATGGGGAGTGCCTGTAGCATACTAACAGATAATTCAGAAGTGCTGAATTCCAGCATATTTGACTTTTTTTCCCTCTGTATAGGATGAGAAAGTATGAGATGCATGTGTTCTTAAAGCTGTATAATCTTTTTGTAGTTTGAAAAGCAGCTAGAGTGTCAAGGCTGGGATTTTTTTTCCCCAAGAATTTGATATTTAAGTAGTTCTCCATTTTCATGGATCTGTTAAATTTCCTCCATGATAGGAATTAAGAGTCTGTCAAACAAAATCTTTAATGGAAGAAGGTAGAAGTATGCTAAGATACCCTTGTTTCTGTAGTTCGTCAGACTGATGCGTGGTGCAGCAGGAAAGAGTACTCTCTCCTTCCACTTTCATAGGAGAGGGATAATGACTCTTCTCAAAATTAAAGTGGTTAATTCTGATAATGAGACTTTTTATTTCTACTGTTCCTTTAAACATTCAAGATACATCACTGTCCATATTTCCTGTGAGAATTGGTGGGAATTCTTAAGATTTGGGGACAGAATCTGCAGAAACAGCTGTGAATCCTGGATTTACCACTGAGTATCGCCCATTTTTTTATGTAATGTGAAATAATTATACTTCTTGAATTCACAACTGAGAAGCCTGGGAAATGTTGCATTACTAAGATAATCTTTTAGAAAAAGCCAATCACTAAGATGAAAACTCTGAGGATAACTTGGTTGTTTTTTCATAGACTGAGGTGCACTGAAAGAAGGCAAATACACCTTGATGTAAATGTGCATGTTTCTTCTAAAAGCAAGTGCTGATTCTGTAAGGTAGTACTAAAAAAAAGTTTTAATGAATAACATGCTTATTTATTTTCAAAAATATTATGAATAAGTGGAACAAAGTGTCAAAGGCTTCTATTTAACCCTAGGTGTTTACAATTGGGGGACAAGAAGTGTATTCAATGTTATAAAAATGACACATGCTTGGATGTCCTGAAACTTGGCTGCTTTTATCCTGTTTCTAGTCTTTGCTTTTGGATAAAGAATAATGTACGGTGGCTGCTCCATGTATTTTTTCATCTGAAATGAGGAACTAATTATTCTGAAGAATCTGATTGTTTACAACAAAAAACAAGCACAGAGCACCCAACCAGGCAGCCCCCTCCAGAAATCTACACCTCATAACGCTGCCTTCCCTTGCCCCTAGGAATCGTGGTGAGCAGCCTGTTACGGTACTGTTGGTTCACTACATCACAATATGGTGTTATTTTTCTTACAGCAGTCTTAAAAATAAGTTTAAGCTATTTGCATTGTAACTTGATAAATGTCAGCATGTTGTGGAAATATCTGCGATTGAGCTAAATGTAGACCGAATGAGAAGACTGAAGATCTTCACAGAGCAGTTTGTTTGGGAATTATTTTTTTCCTTCCCTCTCCTAGCTGCAAGCTACAAAATTCAGTATTTCAGAACAGTTCTTATCCCTGGGCATGCCCTTGGAATCTTGTTTCCACAGCAACATGAAGCTACTGATAAAACATCCTTTTTAAACTTCAAATCGGCCTTTTATTTAGGGCTGTAATTAGGACGTTTGCCGGTAGCATTGTGTGCGTAGTTTCTGCGTACGTACGCATATGCTGAGAGCAGCCTGCAGAACAGCCATAGGTGAACAATTCTGGAAGTGCTGGAGGAATAACCCTGGATGGGGTAAGCCTTCGGGCAGCATGGCAAGGATGTGTAATGAGGATGGAGGGAGCTGATGGAGTAGGCAGTTGTTTTTCAATGCTTGCGTGAAGAAACAGCCCTCTGTGGGATGCAGCTATTGCCAGGAGCTGGCTGCTTTCCTCACGGCAGCTGCAGCATGCTCTCACTTGTTCCAGCACTGCCCCGAAACGAGGCACGTGAAGAATAGAAATGGATGGGAGGATATGCAGCAGCCATTGTGGGTGCAAGGAGCTCAGCTTTGGCACTTGGCCTGTGCTGCCTGGTGAAAAGCTTTCCTCCCTTGAGAAGGAGCAAACGAGAGAGGGGCTGCGTGTCAGCCCTTCGTCTCGGCCTTTGCTTTGCCGCTCCCTGCCAGCTCCCCGGCTGCGGCCGCACACGCCTGGGTCATGTCTTTGGAGGCTGCTCCGCCCTGGGCTCTGCGAGCAGGAAGCTGGAGTCCGAGTCGTAAAGCGATAAGTCGCTGGCGTTCAACCCGGGTGGCACGGCTTCCTGGCTTATATGTGTGTGTCGTCCAGGTTGTACAGCTGCGTGAGATGAGTCAAAACTTAGTTACATATTTGCCAGATGCTTTTTACCAAGCACCAGGGCTTGTGTTGAGTTTTATATGGTTTCTTATAAAAGTATTTAGATACTGGTGCTATTGAGGGTTGTCAACAGGATAGTAGCCACAGCTTGAAATAGTAATAATGTTGTGTATGCTGGAGTTGGGCAGTTGCAAAATCTGTATTTAAGTTTATCGTGTTACAGATAAATAGCATCCACAGCTGTGGTTGCATCAGCTGGTGAAGCTGCATAGCACAGGGGGGATAAATCCTTCCTTTTGGATACGTAGTGTTAGTAACTAGGTTTGCTATCATGTGAATAACCCAGGGACTGCTGAAGTCCGATGCGCAGTGACTGGTATATGTTAAGGATTATAAACGGAAAGCTATACAGCAGCGCTTTGAAAGTTGTTAGTATGTGGACTGTTATTTTCACTTTACAGATCTTCTCTGGAAGAAAGTCTTGGTAACAGAAGGTTCATGTCTTCAGAAGGCAGTGCCATTTAACTGTTTCAATTAAAATATAAACACTTGTGAGGTTCAGTAGAAGCTGAATGTTTACACAGCTAGGTTAGGCTGTGCACACTGGAACAGCACTTCCAGAATGCAGATAATCTAAATTTAGAATGTGCTTGGATGGGATGTGTATGTGAAGCTACTCCTTTTTGGACTGTAGGGGGAGCTCAGGCGATTATTTGTCATAAAATTAGATCTCTAATGCTAGCTACGGCTAAGCAAGATGAATCCTATGTTAAGTGATAAGTAAGCTGTTTAATAAGTGCAGTGAGTTAGTGCACCAGGGTTTTGGATTTGCATCGCTTAGAGTCGTTGTTCCATGCCCTAGCGCTGCAAAGGGACTCAGTGTGTGAGCAATGTGTTCCTGCAGCAGTGCTCTGGAGAGTCGTGGGTGCTCCTGGTGGTGGTAGTAAAGGTCAGGTGCAGGTTGTGAGGAACAGGAAAAGCTTTGGGAGGTGGCTCAGTCTGACTTGCAGAGGACTCAGTTTTATTAGTTTAGTGTTTCCTATGTAGCAAAATAGGTATTTGGCCTATGAAATTGTATAACAATATGTCTGTGGCATGTGTGTGTGACAGGGAACGTGACTCTCCAGTTCTGTTGAAGTTCAGCCTAATATATAGGACAGGTACCACATCTTCCTTGTAAATGTCAGCAAATGTTGAAACAGTGGCCAAATTTTTTTCTCTAGTATTTTAGTGTCAGTATCTTCCGGGTCTTAGTGCACATGGCTCCTTGAAAGTGCACTGGTTTTTAAAGGATCACAGAGTTTACTCAAAGATATATTTTCATTGAGGTCTGTGTCTCTGAGAATGTGAAATAATGCTAAATTTATAATATAGATTTCCTATGTGCCTGTATTATTCATGCTATTTAAATAGCTATGCACAGGCAAATGCATGGTTAGCTTCTTGCTCACAGGAATTTGAGTCATGTTTCATATGTTTAATCAATTTACAAAAAATCTCTTGTTTGAGAAAGTTAACCGAAATAAATCCCTTTTAATGTTCAACTAGCTTTGGTTTTGCTCTCCTGAGCTGAGTGTTTGCAGTGGGAACAGTGATGTATGCTTAGCTACAGTAGTGTGGTGAGATCTTTTGATACGCACAGAAAAATGGCTGTATGCAGAATGTGCACTGGGGAGGAAATTGATTGCATCTTTACTGCAAATACTTTTTTCCACACTGAATCATGAGTTTCATGGTTGAACCATCTGAAAGCAAAATTGCCCATCATTTTTTAAATAATAGCCTAAAGCTTTTGCTAAGAAAATACTTCAAGAGCTGTAAGTGAAACTAAGCTACAAGAGAGCAAATCTTCAGTGTTTACTTGATAGATTCAGGTTCACTGCATCTGTGCAAGGAAAGATGACTGTTTTCTTCAGTAACCAACCTCTACTTGAGAAGCAGTAACTTAGACATTTATCCAATATTGCAAGGGGTTGGAGGCTTTTATTTAAGCAGCAGCATCAACTGGTAAATATTGGGCGTTTTGGAATATTGGGCATTCTGCTCTTCATAGCTGCTGCTGTCCAGTGCTTTAAAAGGAAGTGAGATTCTGCATTGTGGGAGAAAAAATAGGCTTCAGTCAGTACAAAGAAGAAGGTAGGAGGTTTGTTTGTTACAGTAAAATGATCTGTTACATTTTTATTTTTCCCAAATATGGGTTGCTCATGCTTAAGAAATATTTCTAGTTTTTTTCCCAGTTTTTGACATACCTTGCTGGCATATTTTAAACACCTCAGGTGATTTACAAATTAAGAACTGATGAGGAAGTACTCTTGAAGGCTATACTGAGTTCCATTTATGGCATTTTCTTATTATCTGTTTTGGGACTTGTGAACTGCTAATGTGTTATCTATACATATGTAGTAACAACAGTCATAATTAATACTTGCTTGGTGTGTGGAATTCACAAGCGCCCTCCAGAGCACTGGAGTTCGTTGTTTCCAGAGGCGCACAAAATTTGTGTATAGACTGGAGTTAGGGATGTAGACAGGACAAAGTGATTCTGTAGAAAATCAAGCAAAAAGGATGTCACTGCATAGGTGTGATTTACATGATGAAGAAAGTTACTGGCAGCACAAATCCTTACTGTTTTTAATAATGAAAGTGAGAAATGTAAAGTGATTTTGCATACAGTGGTGGTAGTACCATCTCAAAAATGTGTTATTGCACCATAAATCTGCTTTGTGGTAGAAGAACCTTGAAGTGACTAGGCATCAGAATTCCTTTTAGTTGTCCTTATCTAACTGGATTTTCATATTTCATTCTGTTTTACCTGATGATCAGATACCTGGACATCTCAACAGAGTAAGGCCAATTAAGAGGGTTTCAAAGAATGTTTAGCTCATATGTTTATATTTTCATGTGAAATAGTTGAGGCTAACAGGAATGTCTAAATATAGGCTTGATTATTTTTTTTAATTTCTAAACAATGTAGTAGTGAATAAAAATAAATTTGAAAGGAACAAGCGAAGCCTATGTATATTAAAAATCATATACATGCATTTAAATGCTAAATATGTTAAAAGCACATGGTAAATTAATTAAATGATTGTAATGAGATGCTTTGGCATTCATATAAACAAGACCACAGAGAACATCCTAGAACATCCATTCGTAACATTTTTAGGAAATAACTTAAGTCCACGTTTTAGAAACGTGTGTCCTTTACCGAGCCTCTTTCCTAGGCTTGGGCTGTGATATTCTGTATAAATGGGTAGGCGTTCTGGACAGAACTGCTGAGGCTCCTTTATTGGTGTATCTAGGAATGCTGCTCTGAGCTGCTTAAATCATGGTACTGTTAATGTAGCCACGGATGTGTTCATTAATACAGGTCACAGTCGCCATCGTACACCAGTGCACTGCTCCTTGCTTTCGCTTCCTGTGAAAATATATCCAGTATATTTATTTTCTGGGGCTCTCTTTTCTTTGGACTTGAACTTGGAAAGGTGTTTTTGCAAATTCTCCATCCCTTGGTTCATTAGTGTCTGTTCTTCACAGAGATACGAGAAATGTAGCTCAGTGGAGGAGTAAAAGGTGGGGGCAATTGGAATTACTTGCGGGAGTTAGGCTGTGGAATTCTGATGCTTGAAAGATGATTTCTGAAAGCTTTTCTGCACTCCAAACTGAATGGGTTAACGCAAGATGACTTTGTTGCAAATTTATTCTTGATTACAGCATATAGGAAAAGACTCAAACTTGTTTGTTCCACAGGGTGGTAAAGAAGATGAACACTGCTTTCATTGCTCAGGTACCTGAGCAGGCGTTGATTGGAAAAGCTTGTGACTTGTAGATAGCCAAATAAATTGAAGAACAGACAAAATATTGTTGTACTATCAGCAAGTTAAAAGATATCTGCCATTGTTGCCTCTCTTCATTTGATAAAATAAATGTAAAAACAAGTGGATTCACACTCTTGCTTTCTGAATTGAATGAATTTACTATTTGTTCTAAAAATGTTATTCTCTTCTAGTTCTGCCTACGATAACGTCAACAAAGTTCGAGTTGCTATAAAGAAAATCAGTCCTTTTGAGCATCAGACGTACTGCCAGAGAACTCTGAGAGAGATTAAGATCTTACTGCGCTTCAGGCATGAGAATATTATTGGAATAAATGATATTATCAGAGCTCCAACTATTGAACAAATGAAAGATGTGTATCCTTTCTAAGTTTGTTATTCTACGTAGAGGTGGATGCCACCTTCTGTCTTGATTATATCCCTCTTTTCATCCTCTTACTAAATTCTAATAAAAGTTGGCTTCCATTATTGTAAATTAAAATAGAAGTGCATAGTATTTGATAGGTTTAGATGTGCATCGATAGATTTGACACCTAGATAAAACACAAGTTTTTTGTTCTTTTTCAGGGAAAAAAAGTTAATTTCTATTTTTTCAAGGCAAAGAACTCATCATTTTATAGGTGGATTTAGTTTAGTTGTTTGATCTTAAAACTACGTTCCCTCTCAGTAGAGCTTCTTTTAGAACTGTTTGCTTTGAGGAGAAAATGAAAAGCCAGACTCTGGCACAACTGTCTAAAGTTTTCTTAAAGGATACATCTTGGCGAAAAGCAAATAAAGCAAAACAACCCTCCACCCCCACTCCAGTCTTGCAGTGCTTCCTGCGTATGTGTAGTCTGAAACTACATGTGGGCCGGTAAACATGCTTGATTAATATATGCAAATATGGCATTTTCATTATACTCATTTTTCTTTCATGGGAAGCTTGTTTTCATGTAGATGTTGCTTCATGTTGATATCTAACATATCAAAGCAGTCACAACTGGGAGACTCTACCTGAGATACAAACGGTAGTTTGGAGTCAACCACCTTTAATTTCCCGAAGTCTGTATACATTGTTTCCTATTAGTTTTCCAGGCTCTTTGCAGATGGCTGCCTAATAAAAACCATAAGGCAGAAATTGAATTGAATCTAGGTCAAATGTTTTCACTTAATAAAATAGCAATATAGTATTTGAGTTCAGTCGGTCTTACCCGGGATCCTGAGGTTGCATTTCTTTGGCCATTTTGACTAATATAAGTGCATGCTGCCTCTAAAAAGATGTCCCAGTTGTGTGGTCTGGTCTGAGCACCCAAAGTAGGTGATGGGAATGCCCAACTGGAGTGGTAATAGTGTTTTTTAGTGAAATCCTGTTTTGGTCACGGAACTACAACCTAAGGGTTTTGGAGCCACGTTGAATTAAGGGAGAGGAATTTTTTTTTTTTTCTGAACTCATTCCTGTCAAAGCAGGGTAAAACCTTTTCTCTATGTTCATTTCAGTCCTAGGAAAAAAATATCAGATGAAAAATATTAGAATTTAATTTGCTAGGTGTAGGGCTATTTATGTTCAATGTAGCATGATTAAATATATAGTAAGAGAGAACACTTTTGAAGTGGAGAGGTGGCAGAGACTGATCAGAATTGATTGGGTTTTCTACCTTCATGCTTTTATGTAACTGGAAGCAAGTATCTCAAAAGCCTATTACTCCTTAAACTAAAATAGTTTTTATTTCCTGGTAAGCAGGTTAGGAACCTGGTCATATTAAAATGCCAATAAAGATCAGGTTCTAATATAAAGAAATAGTTTGATTAATTTGAGAGGACTGCGTGCTGTGCCTCTTAATTCTGTAAAGGTCTGCATCCTGTAATAGAATTGATTTGATTCAGAACTTGTAAAACAAGAAACAACTACGTAGTTCCATAATTGTCATGAAGCAGACAAATTGCTATAGAAGTTTCATCTGGTACTATAGGTTGATATTTAATATGACACCAGGTTTGTTTTGCTGCCTTACATCTGATGCCTCACAGATACATCGTGCAAGATCTCATGGAGACAGATCTTTACAAGCTGTTAAAGACTCAACACCTCAGCAACGACCACATTTGTTATTTCCTTTACCAGATTCTGAGAGGGTTAAAATATATCCATTCAGCCAATGTGCTTCATCGTGACCTCAAACCTTCGAATTTGCTGCTTAACACCACTTGTGATCTCAAGGTTAGTGGAAATTTCTTAAAAATTTTGCTCCTGTGGTCTTCATAAACTACCTGCTATAACTACGAACACAGGTTTGTTATTGGAAATTAATGTGATTTTTTTATCCTGGAAGGATTGCCGAAACATTATTAGTTTTGATAAAATAATTATTAATGTTTTAGAACGCTACACTCTGTTATGTTGTTTCAAAGAATGCATCACTGATTCCATCTGGAAGCTGGCTTTGAAACAGCCTTTTTGAAAGCTGATGAAAATACTTACCTTAAACAGAACTGTGTTCACCTGGAAAGTAAACTGAAAACTGTATATTTCAAGTCTTGGATTCTCTGTGTTTAAACTGTTAATCATTCAGTTTTGGAAAAGGACTTCATATTAGCAGATAACTAAAATGATGCATGAAACTCGGTGCTGATTACATGCAGAGAAATCAGTTGGAGAGAGAACATTCCTAATTTACGTTTTCAGTCACAGGTTCTGTAATACTACAGAAGGATGATCTTAGAGCTGTTATGATTCTTGAAAAACGTCAGCTTGATGCTTAGTGGCATTCAGTAAAACAAACCAAGTGTGAAGAATTAGAACAGAAATAAAGAATAGAACAGAAAACATGCCATTCTATAACTTTATGTTTTTCTTGAGTCTTAAGTACTGTGTTATCGTTAACCGTCACTTCCCCCATGATAGCCTTTTAAAAGGAGGAGATCAGGATTTCAGAGTGCTTCTATAATATATGAGAAAGAACTGTTTAGCATAGGTTTCCCCAGCTGTGGAAGATACTGTTTGAGGAAAAGAAAGAATACAATAGAAATTGATAAAAATCTTCGTGGCATGGGAGGGATAAAGAGATCAAGTGTTCACTGTCTTTACCTACCGAAAATAAATTAGGTGGTGCAAATGAAAGGAGCAGGTGGCATGCTCAGACTAAAAGGGCATAGTAGTTAACTTGCAGCATTTTTAAGATGGGGAAATTGGTACCACAGAGAAGGTATTAAGATAACGTGAATTAAAAACAAAACAAAACAAAACACGGAGCAAGTCAGCGGAAGAAAAAGCTTTTGAATGCCACCTCTGCTTTAGAGTCCTATGGTGGCAAATCCATAGAAGATGAGAGACTAGTAGAGAATAACTGGAGCATGTTCCCTTGTACATTTCAATATTTACTGTTGGCCACTGATGAAGCGAGATTACAGAGTTTACGTGACTTTGATCTGATGTGGTACAACTGTTAGTTACGTGCTGTGTTGTACCTAATTACTACGCTGTTTTTTAAAGCAACTCTAGTGTTCTAATTTAAAACAAAAACAAACAACAAAAACCTCTTCAAAATGTAAGCCTGTTGCTGGCCATACACATTTGTCACAATTCAAAAAAAAAAAAACAACAAATCCTTGCTGTTCATATGCTGTTCCATTCTAAATACTGGCTGCATTATTAGATTGCTTTATATTCCCGCTGCTACTTGCCAGCCTTTCCCAAGGCATAGAACTGCTGGACCAGCCGCTCTGACTCTTGCTATGGGATTTCAGCAGCTGCTGTAACATCAGAGCCCCTCAGGGCATTAACCCCTTTGTGAAAGAGATGGAGTAAAATCTACAACTGTGGCAGAAGCAGGAAAGAGTTTGAGTGTAGTTCTGTGTATGTGCTGTGATTAAAGGAAAAAAAAAGCAGTGGCTTAAGACAAGTAAGATGGTCATGAAAAGGAAATTAAGCTCACTGGATGACAAAGCAATAGAATATGACCTCAGTAAGTACTGCTCCAATTTCTTTCCAAGATATTAAAAACAGCATGGCACTGCGATGTGTGCTTTCCTAGTGCAGCATATGGTAGCCTGTACGACAGCACATGTTTTTTCATAATCTGAAGGGGACTCTGGTGTTGTGTTAATACCACATCTGAAGCAGGAATAACAGAATTGGTAAGAAAGTTACATCTTGTCGGATGAATGCAAATTTTTTACTAACTTGTTTCTTTTTGGGCCATTCTGCTGGTGTGTGTCTGTTATGTATATGTGCATGACTGCAAAGTGATTATTGCACATAAATTCAAAACATAGCGTACTGTGAAAATGGACAACTTTAAATCATGCTTTCAGAGGAACAAAAACAGAAAGCTTATTCATCTTCAGTGGTTAGCTTCTTTCTTTAATGGTATTCTGAGAGAGATCTCTTGATCTCTTCCGGAGCTCAGTGTCCTAGAAGTTGTAGTAAGAGTTCCCTAAGTATCCATACACAGACACGCAGAGTATTCAGTGATACAATCTCAGATATTTCGGTGTATTGGTTGCACTGTTGGATTTCATTTAATGTGCTTAGTAAATGATCATATGTACACAAACCTCATAAATCTTCCCATCTGTTTGATACCTTCGTCCAATTTTAAGCCATATCTGTAAAAAAATAATAAAATGCTTATGTTGTAAGTGATTACAAAAACATTGTTTTCAAGAATTGGAAGCTAAATATATTAATAGGATGTTGGGTGTTTAAAATTATTTAATGGAGGAATTACTCCATTACTCCTCCTCTCTTAGTAGCATCTGTTCTGTTTCTCCAAAGCACGAAGCACTGACTGGGTCTTTCATTATGTGCACATTTTTTATTCTCTTCGATGACTTAGTCAAAATGCCCTAAATGTTCTGCCTGCCATTATATTGCCTTCATACAATTTTTCTTGTTTTTGTTTCGCTTCTGATTGAGAAGCCTATTTTCTTATCATACATTGACTTTACCAATTAATAGTTGAATAGGCATAGTGGATTTGCAACTTTTTTTTTTTTTTTGCCTTAAGTAGGGTGGCTGCTCTGCTAAATGTGCTTTGTTGCCACAGGGCAAGAACTGCCTGCCCTCGCTGGGCACAGTCGGTCTCTGTTCTTCCTCCCTTGCACTGAGGACTTCAGGCAGAATGCTGACCTCTCTGGCTTCTCTTTTATTTTTTCTGGTTAATACTCCTGGTTAGCTCTGCAGCTGGTGAAAACACTGCTAACAGCCAAAAGCCTTTCTTTCTTACAGCTTCAACCTTGGTCCCTTTCTCACTGATGGTGTTTCTTCTTTTCTGCTTAACCTGCTTCTGCTGTAGTCAGCAGGGGCTTTTTGTCATTTTAATGAGCTCTCTTTGTTCATTAATCTTCCTTTCCATCCCATGTGCTACTTTCTTCTACTTGAGTTGAGAGATTCACAGACATCTTCTTAAATTCAGTTCTTTCTTCTCACTGTGGACTGGATGGAGCCTTTCTTTTGCCTTAATAATAACAAATCATAGCTGTTTGCTAATGTACTCTTTTAATTCTGCAAAATCTGTAGTCTCATTTAGCTTTTTTTGTGAGGCTAGGAGGAAGAGGTTGCAAAAAGGTTGTCTGCATAATTATTTTCTGAAGTCCATAAGGTTGTCTTCTACAGTTTCTTCACCTCTGTTTTCCCAGAAGGCTTTTCTGATTATTTGTGCTGGTTCTCTTTATGTAAGCTGCTAATTGCGTACAAGGCAGTTTGGCCTGTCTTGCATGCCCTGTCTTTTCCCTAGCCTTGGAAAAACCTTGACATGCTTAAAAGGGTTCTTTTTGTTTGTTGTTTTCCAAGGATGCTTTTTATTTTATTATTATATGTAACCGAAGTCAGATATCTGAGTTGTCCAATGCAGGCTGGCTTCTGAGTTTCATCACTGCCTTTTCATCAGTCCCTCTGTCTAACAGTCTCCTGCCAAATCTTATATTTCAGATGTAGCTTTTGCTCAGCTGAATCACTTCTTCCTTAACTGAACTATATCAGTTGTTTCATAGGCTGTCTCTCCAGGAAAATAAAGGAGTAGGTTGTCAGTGTGCAGTGAGGCTACTGCATTTTTGGTAGGATTACCCAGTACATTAACTAAACATATTATTTCACATTTTTAATACAGTCAGTGTGCACAATTAACTATCAAGTAGTAAACTGTTATAAAATATGTTCAGCAGAGGAACCTCCTAATTGTTTGCTACTCCTACATCTGATGCTTTGTTTTTTGAAGAGAGCATACTCATTTCAAGTAAATATACTTCATGTAGAAATTGGTCATTATCATAATTTGTTTAGTGACAGCAAAAGCATAAGAGTGTGTCTAATTTGGCAGTCAACAAGCTTGCATTTACCTATCGGGTGATAGAAAGGAACAGCTGCCATACTCTAGAACACTATCTTCACACTTTCAGTTTTCTTACTTTCTTAATTTCTCTTTGGAGAGAGGATGGTAAATAGCTCTGAAAGCCATGGAGCCTACTTTCCAGAGTATAGATAAAAAGCTCTCCTTTTTGCTGAACTCAATAGTCTAGATCAGGGATTTTTGTTTTGTGGTTAGATTTTTCTTTTTTAGGTATAGGATCAAGAAATGTTTTCTTCTGGGTTTGTTTATTTTTGTTAAGCTTGTGCTTCCTTCAGCAACCTGTATTTTCCAGCCTACCGTTATCTCATGATGTTTCTATTGCAAAGATACACTGTTGGGATGGTAGCAGGGTTTTGAGCTGTGCTTTAAATGTGTTGGTCATCAATTCTTGGGGGTGAGGGGACATCTTAAACTCTTCTCACTTTCTGGTAAATGCCTACTAACAAGTTGCAGCAGTATACTTTGCCATCTACCTGTGAGAGAAGGTGTTAAATAAGCCCATAGTAGAACATAAACTGTGCACCAGAAGTATTTTTTCCCCTCAGGCTATTTATTCTCCTTGACCCCTGTATGAGGCCCTATCCAAATATTCTTTTTGTACTTGCATCCAAAATACTTATCCCAATGTTTGTGCAATAATTTATTTCTAGAAATACAGGCTAGCATCACTGTCTTTGTGTCGCATCACAGATTGGGGAAAGGTGAATTAGTAATGTTGTAGTATTGGAAACTCTGTCTAATATGCTCTTTTTTTTCTTTTTAATATAAACCAGATTTGTGACTTTGGACTGGCTCGTGTTGCAGATCCAGACCATGATCACACAGGATTCCTGACAGAATACGTGGCCACACGTTGGTACAGGGCTCCTGAAATCATGCTGAATTCTAAGGTAAGAACCATAGTGCGTTGTTGTGATGCTTCTGTTGCTGGTTATTCACTTCTAAGTACCAAATTCTTCTCTTCCCTCCTGCCCCTTCTGTGCTGTTTTTTTGTTTTTTTCTATTTTTTTAGGATCAGAACGCATGCATAGTCTTGAGAAAACAGGATGATGGATTTACAGCATAGCTACTCTCTTGTAATAAATTTGTGATTCCAGATACAATTATTGGATACTACAACTGAGTAGACATGTGCATGAGTTCCCATATGCCCAGTTCCTTGCTATTCATGAGACTTCTTTCTGTCAGATGCTCTCTTTCATAGAGCAGGATAGAAGTACTAGTAATGAGAGCATTTTAGTGCTGTGTTCAACAAGGCTTGTAAATGTTGCCTTGGTGTTATCTTGACGTCTTAATTTAGGTTTAGAATGCATAATGAGGGTGAGTCTGATTCTGAAGGCATGTGATCTTTTCTGTATGTCAATCTTACTTGCATTCACATAGTCTTAATCAAGTCATCCTTTTTTTCTTTTTACTTGGAGTTATTCTTACATTCACCTTTGATAAGGTGAATCCAATTTCTGTGTGGTGTGACTAATGGGTATCTCTCATAAACTTTGCATTAGTTTCTACAACCGCATACTTGGTAGTAAAATACCTATGTGACACCTGTGTCTGTATCTTATGTTCCCCAAAGACTTTGCCTCTGTAGGATAACTGCTTGGTTATTGGGTTTGATTTCTTGTGGCAATAGTGTGTTTAACGCGCGTTTTTAGAAAATAAGCATCTGCTCAGTGGAGGGTTTTTTTAAGGCTTGTTGTATTTTAAACTTGCACTGAGGCCTTGAAAATAGGGCAACTTAATCTTATTTCTGGATATTTGCATATATTTATCAGCAGCTTCTACAAGAACATGTTTTGTGTGTTTCTTAAGAGATGGTCAGCTCATAACATTCCTGGTCCATAATGAGACTTTTTTCAGAATTAGTGCATTGAAAACACTGTTGAATGATCATACCATGAGGAGCTGGTGTTGAGTCAGCTGTGGATTCAGCAGTCACTAGCTTTTGTTGGAAGCTCTCTACTGCTGGGAGGGGGTGTAGTACACAGCAGGCTATGGGAGAATAGGGCAAGGGAGTTTATAGGGCCAGGGGTTCTTGAGGTAAAGTTGCCCTTGTGTTATTACCCAAGCAGTAGTGTAAATACACTTCTGAATCAGTGCCTTCCGTTATGTATAGCATAGATTATACACTTGAAAATAGTTCGTTCAGTTCTTCTCAGCATAGTATTGTTTCCTACAATTGGCCTTCTCACATCATCTTTACTACTTACCTACCTGTTGTGTTTACAAGTCACCTAACCAACAATCCATTTTGTCCTTTCACCCCTTTGATGTTGAAGGTTTCCTACTGACTTGTGTGGTGTTTAGATCCTGTACTATTAGGAAGTGTGGCTTTTTTCCCCATATGTTTAGCATGCCATTAGAAGCTATAGATTAAACAATATTGTGAAGGTTTCTGAACTTTTAAGTCTCTTAAGTTAGTGTAAGGCCCATTTCTGAAATTTGTAATTGTAAATTGGCTATAGAACTAGGGAGTCTCAGAAATTTGTGGTTGGCAGCATGTACAGCTAAACTTACAGAATCCTTTTGGAAAAGCATATCTTGCATGTTTCAGTTCTTGCTACGCCTTCAAAGCAGTGTTTTTGATACACAATTCTTATTTCATTCACTGAAAGGATTGTGAACTATGGGAACAGGCTGCCTAGGGAATTACTGGAGTCACCATCCCTGGAGGTCTCCAGAAAAAGTGTAGTTGTAGAGCTTGGTGACATGGTTTAATGGTGGACTTGGCAGTGCTAGGTTAGATGATCACAGAGGTGTTTTCCAACCTAAATGGTTCTGTCATTCTGTACAAGAAAAATAAAACAGCATGAACAAGCATGACTCATCTAAAAAAATATATCACTGTACTTTCAAAATTTACTGAAGTATCATGTTACTGCAATTATGCAAAAATATATTTGAACAAAAATCTTGCTTTGCTTTACTTGCAGGGTTACACCAAGTCTATTGACATCTGGTCAGTAGGCTGTATTCTGGCAGAGATGCTCTCCAACAGACCTATCTTTCCAGGAAAACACTACCTTGACCAACTTAACCACATCCTTGGTAAGCTTTATATAATGAAGTGGCATTTCCACATCTCTCTCTCTCCGTCTTTTCTACCACTACACTGGCCTTGGTCAGCCATTTCTCTTTCTCTTGGTTTTGTATTTCCTTTGACCTATGCTACTATGTATGCATGAAGTGTCTTCAAGAATATATAATGTATGGATTTATAGCTGCATCTTCTGTTCTCTGTAGTGATTTCTGTATTAAATCATTGATTTGAGAGGGCAGCAAGAGGATACTTATTTACTATATCAATAGACACTTTCTTTAAAAGGTAAAAAAGCTCAAATACACCAATAGGTCCAAGACTGTTTTTTAATTTCTATACACAAGCCACTTATATCAACTGGATCTTGTAAACAAAGTACTGATAATTGGAAAACTCAAATACAGTTGTTTATTTATGAGAAAATTTAAATTAAATCTTTTTAGTAAAGGTAAGGTTTCTAAAAATTCTAGAGTATTCTCTGCAGTCAAAACATTTAGTATGGAATCTTCTTCCTAGCAGTTTTAATGTTGAGTTTTAGCAAGTGTGGCATGACTGTTTTTAATGTACTTTTCATAGAAATGCAGTAGTTTGTTTGTTTATTTATTTATTTATTTTAATAGGTATACTTGGATCCCCTTCCCAAGAAGATTTGAACTGTATAATAAATTTAAAGGCCAGAAACTATTTGCTTTCCCTACCACACAAAAACAAGGTACCATGGAACAGGCTGTTTCCAAATGCTGACCCCAAAGGTATTTTATACTCTATTACATTGTATTAGATATTCAAAAGTGGAAATGAATACCAAAATAGAACATTCAGGCCCCTTAAAACAGCTGTATAAGTCAGGTGTAAAATCATAAATCAGCAAGAAACTCTTCTACCAACTTATCTTTTAAAATAATTTTAAAAATACGTCTAAAATTACATGGTGTGGTGTTTGATCATTAACTTCCTTATAACAAAAAGAATGGAAATTCCAGCTATTGTTGTCTTTGAAAGTGTAGTTCATTCAAGTACTCAATGTTGGCATTGGACGTTTGCTGTTTGTTTTTGTATGTAACTATTATTTCTTTCTAACTTCTATGTATAGCTTAAGGATTGCTGTATTCATGGTACAGCACTCTTACTTGCTCTGACACAATTCATGTCACGTGAGTTTTTTGAACTGATAGGATAATTCACTCTTAGTGAATGTGAACAGGTACTGAACTGTCATGAAAAAGCTGATTTCTGCGGATGGAACTGTAAAGCCGATCATCCCCATCACTGGGAAAAACAGCTGTGATTTATTCTGCTTTTGTAGTGCTCATCAGTGTGAGAATTTTTTTTCTGTGAGATTCTGACAGCAAATTGCAGCCATGCCTATGTGCTCAGCTGCTGGGGGAACATGCAGTTAGCGTGACTTCTGTAACACCTTTTCATCTAAATCTTGAGAGTAGCTTTGACAGCAGTCTTTCAAAAAGCTGTTTGCCATCATTTCAGTAAAAGCAATCTGCACAACATGGAGAGCAAGCATGTGAGTTTCCCGTGTTGAGAAAACTGCATGAAAATGTTTAATGTTAATTGTTACACAAGCCTTGCAGCTTTTTAAAGCTGCCGTTGAACGTGCTGGTAAATTTCTGTATGTCCTGCAGTGCTTTATATCCATCCAGGCATCTTATCCTGATACAAAGCTAGAACTGCCTTGGTGCAGTGAGAAGTTTGTATTTGAGTTTTGCTGTAAATAATGTAATGAGGAGGAGAAATGGAATGGAACTTAATGATTCTGCAAATATCTTTGGTCGTCTTGCTTCTATAATCATTCTGTTTCCATTCCCAAGAAAAGAAAAACGTGTTACAACCAAAGTAGCTGAACAATTGCAGTAACTCTGCTTTGTAACATTTGCCCAGAGTTTCATCAGACCTCGTGTTCTGTCTTACAGGATCTTCAAGTTCTCTGTGGGTTCTTTACAAGTTGCCTTCTACAGATTTTGCCTAAATCTCACAAATGTGAACATATTTGCACCTTTAGCTGGAGAATGTCTTCTGGGTTACTTATAATACTGTACTACGAATATATAATATTCTTTAATAACTTCTGGATGACACTTTCATCATTAAACAGATCAGTTTTCTTTTCAAAATGAGAACATATTCTTGATTACTTGTTCATTTCAGACAAGGTCTATCTTGTTTTGGATTTCTATGCCAAAAATTCAAAGATCTGTTTGAGTGATGAAAAAAATCTATTCAATTTCTGTTGTAGTTGAAAGCAGTTTGTGCCATAGAGGTCTGTGCAGTTCTTTCCCTTAACATTATCTTTGACACTGTACAGCCTTTGAAAGGGTATATGGTCTGTAGAATTGTTCTTAAGACCTACCAGATGGTGCCAAAGGCAGTTGTAACTTAGGAACGCTGATAGGATGAGCAGAGGAAAGGCATACTGCCCAAGTCAAAGGAAGCATTCTACTGTTTTTGTTCCTGCTGCTACAGCTGCGGAATTCCAGCTGTGAATTGAAATTAACACAAAACTTAGGGAAGCCTGTCTTTTCTATGTAGCCTGTCTTTAACATTGCTTGTACTTTGCAGTTTATAGTGAATATTAAACTCTTGCTTACTTTTTTTCTTCTTAGCACTTGATTTGTTGGATAAAATGTTGACCTTTAATCCTCATAAGCGAATTGAAGTGGAGCAAGCTTTAGCCCATCCATATCTGGAGCAGTATTACGATCCAAGTGATGAGGTAAAGACATTGTTAAAATGTAAATGTTGTTGATTAAATGATACATTATTTTTTCATTAGTTTAAGGACAATAATTGATTGAATATACAATTGATGTTCTGCTTTTATTTTATATTTCTTATTTTAGTACTACATTTTGGAAACTCAACAAGAAATGAATAGATGCTAAGGAATACTCTTTGAAAATGGAACTTCTCAGTTCACTGTGGTTTTGCTTCATAATGGCTGAGATAAAGTCAGGAGAATAAAGTTTGCCACCAGTTTATGCGCTTAAAAGCCCCCCAAACTGAACTTGATTTAGTTCATATTATGCTGGTGGGATTTCACCTTTCTGGTGAAGAAGGAGGGGAGGAGGAAATAAGGAGGGGGACAGTACAGTATTTCAGATCATTTTTCTTCAGGTAGTTACTAAGTTACTTCGTCAAATATTTTACTGTGTGTTTTAAATTTTCCTATGATTCAATTTATGGTTCAATTTGGTAAGCTGAACTAATAAAGCACATGAGGGACTAATAGAATGAGTTGTTCCTTGAAGATGGCACAATATTAGACATTTTCGTGAAGCACATTATTTTCAGATTTTTTTCGCATACAGGGACTGCGTGAAATATACTAAAAATAAATAAGTAACAATGTGTCTCTATATTATTAAGCCTGTAGCTGAAGCACCCTTCAAGTTTGATATGGAGTTGGATGACTTGCCGAAGGAAAAGCTGAAAGAATTGATTTTTGAGGAAACTGCTAGATTCCAGCCAGGATATCCATCTTAAATTGTGCATAGGTAAAGTCACAGCAATAAGAAACCATTTGGGAAAGGGGAAAGAATTCTGTAACTCTCTGGCTACCACTAGGGAAATGTATAACTGACTGTTTCTATTGATATGCTAACTAGCTCCTGAAGTAAAAACTTTCTGCTTATTCCATTGGCATCAGTCCTATTCTGTTACTGAAGAAATGGGTTTATTTTACTCTGCAACACTGAAATGTCTACAGGGAATCCAGGCAATTGTCTTGAGATGTTTACCTACTTTTTAGGTTACATTTAAGGAATAAGAATTACATCTAATTAGTGCTTCTCAGAATAAAAGCCGTGTGAACACTTTTTGAAATGCAAATCTTACTTAAAAAAAAAAAAAAAACTTGTCAAGGGGACAGTGATCTTCATTCAAGATACTAGAGTATTTTGTCATATGGCTTCAAATGCTTTTTAAAAAATTCTTCCTTAAATGTAATGTGCAGAGGAGAAACCTTTTAAACTATTTAAAAACAAACGAAAATCCCAGAACCATAAAACTTCGGTATAACTTCCAGTACTTCTGAAATAATTGTATGACTAAATAGCTGTCTAGCTATTCTTAAATTAATTATGATTATACTTGCTAATATTTTGAAGATTTAAACTTTCTTAATTTAAAATGTACTGATACTTGCTGTCTCTGACACTGTTTTATTTTTTCAAATCAATAAACTTAACTGGTCTTTCATGTACCATGAGGCTTGCAAGTCTCACTAGTTTCATACAAAATTGGTCAAATACTTACCTGAATGATTTTTCCAACACTTGAGAAACTTCAGTGATACTGCTAGTAGTTTAAAGTATGTAAGCTGTGTGGCTAGACAAGAAAAACAACCCAAAGACAACAGCCTAATATGTTGCCTATTTTGTGGGCTTAAAAATGGATCCTGTGCTATTCTCTACCAATGTTCTACAAGTATATCATCTCTGCCTGGCAGTTCTAGCAGAAAGGTTAAGTTTAGAGCCTGTGAGCATCTCCATTGCAAGAAATCTAAGACCTTGACAGCAGTGTGTAGAAACTGTATTGCTTTGCTATAACCAGTAATTTTTCTGCACTAAAAATGGGATTTCAGTTTCTGCATTGCTTATACCTCCAGTTTCTTTTATTTAATGTTGCACTGGTAGAAAGGAAAAAAAGTTGAGGAAACTGTTGAAAATGGTTTTGACTTTAACAGGGATAACTTCTGTTGTCACTAGTTTGAATATTGAATATAATTATGTTGAATATCAAAGTTCACGACAGAAGTAATTTTGATTTTTAGAAAGTGTTTCATTTGTAAAGCTTACTAGCTAACATTCACAGCTATTTTAATAATTAAAATTTAGATAAATCTGAGGCTCATACTCTGGGCTTTTATTACTAGTTGGGCATTACCAATAGAATTAGAACTGGGGTGCAATAACATGTCTGGTACCCACTAGGAGTACATGCACACATTCTGAAAGAAAATAACATAAATGGAGTAAGATGAAACCTGCTATTAAAAGGCCATAGAATCAAGGAGGGAGAACAAATAGCTAGCATTGTGGCAAATCAGTTTATGATCTCTGCTCCTTTCCTCTTTGCCCAGACCACACTTCCCTAGGTTGTATTAGGGATTAAGGGATAAAGATACCTATCGGGGATCCAGTGCTAAGGGAAATTTCTTTGAATGCTATTACGAGAAGTTGATTTGGTTGATGTGATGCTGAAATTTAAGTGTTTTACTTAACTTGATAATGATATGCTGGTATATTGTACAAATCTGTCGTTAGAATTATTAGATACTCTGTTTCACAGCAGTTTAAGTAGCTGACGTAGTGAAAACTGGTCCTTAGCAGTTGGCTTGGACTGCACAGTAACAAGTCTCTTCCTGTGCACTTCTACTCTCCTCCCCAACCCCACACTTTATCAGCTAGCTCTGCTCAGTGTGTTATTTCCTGTCATAGTTTTTGATTGTAGTTTTTGGAATTAAGAAGCCATGTGAAAATAAGCAATTATTCAAATAAATAATGAGTAATTTGGAGAAAGGTAAAAATATCTTCCTGTTTAATAGTCATGTTTCTGTATTTTGTCACTTAGGAGTTTAAAAGGACTTACACAGGGAACGGCTTGTGTTTGGGGGGGGTTATAACCCATGTGGATAACGAAGCTAACATTTTAAATAGTTGGTCTCCTGGCTACTTGCTAGGCTAAGGAGTTTCTCAGGGAAAGCTTTTTTTAAAATAATATATATTGGTACTGCTGTCTCTGACTTATGGTAAGACATGGTGTATAAAAACACAAATAGGAAAATGTATCTGTTTTGAAAGACAATGTTAAAACTTTCTTCACTTAAATATGTCTCTGCTCTTTTTTGTAGGACAAGGACTTAAAGGACTGGGCATGCTCAAACGTTGCTGTTCCTCTTCCCAGTTCTTTATTGTTGGTCATGTCTTGTGGCCTCTCTCAGCTTATCCACTAACTCCTTTGAGCCATTCAGGAGGGCAGTTCCTGGTAGTTTTGGCTTTTCATGCTTTCAATGAATCTTTTAAGCCTGAAGAATTGTAATTTACACTCCTATGCGTAATGCCCATTGTTGACCTGTTGCAGTACTGTACTGTAAGTGCACCTACTGCTGGCCGTGTTTTAACTGCTTGCTTTCTGGTTTGAAAGATGCAGTGGTTCCTTTCACTCCTGGATCAATATCCAAGAAGATAATTCATTAACCGATAAGAAGTTTACACCATGAACTATGTTTTTCTGACTTTACTGAAGTCGCTGGCATTTTTTTTTAGAAAAGCTACTATTCAGGGCACTTTAAGTCAGTGACATCCCAGATTTTTTTTGCACTTCCTTTTTAAATAGAAATGGTTAGCATCCAGTGGGGTTTATACCATTATGCTATGGATTACAGCATAAGTCGTGTTCATGTTAATCTTGCTTATGCACTTGTTTGGGTGTCCTGTGCTGTACATATAGGTATTCTATACAGCGTAATAGCCACATAGGAACCCATCTTAATTGAATTCATCTAAGAAACATTTTTCCGTGTATTGATGAAACTTGTACCTTTTCTCCCTGCCTTTTTTAAGAGATCATTTAAAGTTTAACCATGTTGGAGGCGTAGTACTTCCAAAGTTCATACCATATAGTAGTGTTTATAAGACTTGTGCAAAGAGAATGAGTGGCAGCTCGCCAACTTATATTTATTCACCGTGTGGTGGAAGATTAGCAAAGAACATAATGGCATGATGACCTACAGGTGAATGCTTTTCTTTGTGGAAGGCATCTGAATGTGGTGGTAAGCGAGAAACCAAAATATGATGTTAATAAACTCAGTCTACATACTGCATACCAATGAAATGCTTCAAATGAGGATTGATAGTTTTACATTTTAATCACTGACATTCAGAATTCTTGCAGAGAGGAACACTGCATCTTTAAATGAGAAAGTCTGAATTTACTTTTGCTCCTACAGCATGTCAGCATCTCAAGTTCATTTCTTGCAACCTACACTATGGTGATTTGTAATCAAGCCTCCATGAGCTCGTGACATGAAGTACTGTTCTGTTGTCAAGTACTATCAAACTTTTCTGATAATGCTGAGTTAGGACAACCAAACAAAGCTAGCACTAAATAATGTTTAAAATTGTATACCTTTTAATGATCTTTTCAAGTATTTGTTACTGAAATTGTATAATGTGGAGTTTACTAGGTGTTATGTTCCAGTGCAGTGCCTCCTTTTCTTTCCCCACTGCTCTCTGTGGTGAGAAATTTGCCTTGTTTAAAATAATTACTGTGCCCTCGCATGACTGTTAAAGCTTTCTGTGCAAAGATGATTGTCTAAGTGCCACATGCCTATGATTGAGAGAAAAAAAAATATTGTTACCTCTGAGTTGTGTTCAACTGAAATGCTATTCAACAAATAACTTAGGAAAAATAGTTCTATTTTTAGCTTTTCATATCTCTGCTGTCTTTTTCTCATTTTATTTTGGCAGCAGTGAAGAATGGATTGTATAGACTGCTTGCTAATATGAACAAAATGCACTTGTAATTCCTGGAAATAAATTTAAATCTTATATCTTCACATTAACATAAAGGATTAGTTTTTGGTTTCCTCTTGGGTAATGTGTTTGAATGGAAATCAGGTTCAATTGCTACTGTAGTATACAAGGATGCTTGCTGGTTAATAACTCCAGGCTTCCTCATACCACTTAAGTCTGTTTTTCAAAGAAAAGAAAGCCATTAACTTAGATTTCAATAGATAAGGGTGCTTACAAGATTCCATTTCAAAATTTTCCTTTTCGTATAGTTTGAGTGTTAGCCTACCAAAACTAATTTTTAATAAGCAAGGGTTCATTTTAAAGGGCATTTTTGATTAGGAAATTCCTGTGGTACATAAATCTCTGTTGCGTGGAACATATTAGGAGCATTATCAGGACACTGCACAAGTGATCATTGAATTGTGGTATGGAACCTATGCTAAAAAACATTTCTATAGAAGAAATATGCACTTGACTGTTGATACTAGTGTAGAAATTTCTTTTGACATTTCTACACATCTTTACCAAAATGCTTTCCTCACTTGGTTTGGAGAAGCTGAAATATTTCTAGAATCTCTGCTACTTGTACCATCGTCATTACTACAGGAATCATGGTTGGAAAGATGACTGTTACTGAAATTAGTTTGTAACACCTCAGTTTTAATTTATTAAGGAAGAATTTTGGCAGCTTGTTTCATCCTTCTTTCCCAGTAATTTTTTCATATTTTTTTTAATTTTGGATTTTGGGGGAGCTGGAGATTTACCTTTGCAATCTGTCTCTCGGGATGAGAAGCCAAGGGTTTGCTTTACCTAACATCTGGTGCTTTCAGGCTTTCTTCCTTAGCTATCCTGCTGAATCAAATTGGCATCCATCAGTATCAGTAACTGCATTCATCTATCTTCTACTGAATTCAGTACACATTGTTAAGCAGAATTTGTTAAAGTGTCAAGTGCAGAAGCGTGATTATTTTTTTTGTCAGACTTTGAAAATAGTTTAAAAGAAGGTGCCTATAACAACACTGTTAGGTCAGCTATTTCATCATTTTACACTGATTTTTTTTCTCTTTTATCTACTTTTTGTATTTTTAGAGCAGAGAACCGAAACTCGTAACTGAAGTAACATGTATTTCATGGTAAAGATGTTTTGGGAATAAGGAATGTAAACAGTTGATTGTCAAAACATTCCAACTTTATAGCTGAAGAAAAATATGCAAACATGAACTTCTTATCGATGCTTTGGCAAAGAAGCATCTTATTCTGCTATCCTGACTGTCACCAGAATCTTCCTCATCAATATTACGTATATATATATATATAGTCGAAGTGTACAACACACTACATGGGTCGAGCGGTGTGGTGCACTATGAGCTTTCAGGAGTAGCAGGTGGTGACATAACTCAGCAGTGGCCAAATGAAACCCAAGGAGTTTAGCATGGTTTTCCTTACAGAATGGGAGAAAAAGTAAAACCTGTTGTTGCTGCCCACTGTAATACGCTGTGTTATATTTATACCATGTCGAAGTTGTTTGCTGAGCAACTGTACTATAGATTTAAACTTTATTAATATATATTTGCTTATGTTAGTGTAGTTTATATAGTCCTTGGTTATTGATAAATTTATTGTGTTGTTACAGCACAGTGATATGGTATAAATATAGGTCTATACATACACACAATATACTCATGAATTTGGTCCCTTGCATAGTACTTTTATATTTGTACAGCAATGTCTTCAAGTAATCCCGGATTTTAGGGGAAGTATTTTTGTAAATGCAGTGGTTTAAACAGAAAATCCAAACAATCCTTTTACTAAGTTTTAAATTCATTTGTGGTTCAAAATGGTTTAGTTAACAATTGAAATCAAGACACTAAATTAGTGAAAAGTGCACATTAGTAAAGTGAAGCTTACAATGTTTTTTTTTGTAGCATGTGCTGTGATCAAACTAAGTGAAACATTGGAGGAAATGTAAAAGTTGGACTACCTTTGTAAATCTAGAACAAATTTCTAAAGGTTGCAGCTGGATTACTTACTATTGTTGCCTTTTCTTGTGTTGTATCAGTGTAGAGCACTCTTAAAATACTCAAACTGCTTTGTCTTTGCTTTGTACTGTTGGTGCCTTCTTAGTCATGTACCCCACAAGTCATGCATAGCTAATTTAGTTAATGGTAAGTTTAAAATTTAAGAAAAAGGCAAAGGAAGATTTTATATAAAAAACTAAAAAAAATAAATCATTTTCTGTATGTTCTTATTCATTGTAACAATTAAACGTTTATATTGTGACAGATTTGTGATTTGGTTAATCTGTATAGATCAATTGTAAGTAGCAAAGGTTTATATTTCGTCTTATTCTTTTAATGTTGTAAACGTTTGTGATTTTCTTTTTTAAATCAGGTAACTTAATGTTCTGTTTTGTTTTTGGCATCTGAATCTTGTAAAAACAAATGCAAAGAAAATCATTAAATTGTGTCCCTGTATTACCAAATCAGCATAGTACTGTGCGTATATAAAAAAAGACTGGAATTTCGCTTTAAAATGAGCTGTTTTATAAATCATACACTGTATTACATTAGCATGTCTAAAAAATGACTGTCACTTGAACAGTGTAGTAGCAAGTAGCCTACATGAATATTTTAAAATACACAAGTGTGTTTGTTTTAGTGTATGACTATACCAGCTTGAAATTAAATTAGGGAAGCCATCCAAAAAAAATACACGTAAAGTTTGTAGACAGGCAGAAGTGTTGTATCTTTGTGGCAAGAAAGTTTTGAAAGCCATTAGTATTTTGAACTATTGAGCATGGATTGTTTTGACTCTCTTGATATTATAGCTATAGCCCATTTCCCAGGAAATCTTGAAAAGAATTACTTGAGCAATCCTTAAAGACCAAATGTTTTCATTTTGCTATGAAAAAGGTTCTTCTCACCAAGGTTTGAAACATTCTGTGATGTCTGGGAGCAGTGCACTGTTACATCGCTGTAATGG
Organism: Anser anser; assembly: GCF_964211835.1. NCBI lineage: Eukaryota > Metazoa > Chordata > Aves > Anseriformes > Anatidae > Anser > Anser anser. The sequence continues at coordinate 9,233,471 of NC_139739.1, read as the reverse complement.
GCTTTATATGGTTTTTATGTTTATATTTTTAAGCCTAAAATCAAGCTGTGCCAAAGAACCGAGCTCTTAAAAGATGTAATTGGATGATGGCAGCTAAAAACTTCTGTAATTAATATGGAAACAGAAAAAATGTGACCTGAAACGTAACAAGTGTTTATCAGTAACTGACAGGTCTGTGACAACTCTGAAAACTGGCTTGTTAAAATTCATCTCTCCATCCCCTCTCTGGCTTTCACAGCGGCGAATGCATTTTCTTCCAGAATGTTACAGAATTTAATTTGGCTATAGATAGGGTTATGCATGTTCTTTTTCTCTGAATGTAGCTGCCTTTGTCTTTTTGTTCCTGCCGGCAGTACATTGGATTGCAACATAGGTATTTCAGTGAGTTACTTCAAGGTATAACAAAACTGCAGCTTGTCACAGTGGAGGTTTTGACAAGCTGCTGATTAGCACTCTTGTAATGCTTGTTTAAGTGGGGTTAGTTAAAATATGCGTATTTTCTGTGTTCCACCAGAATCGGACACTGATCCTTTGATCTTTTCTATCTGTGAGCTTGAAGCGTAATGGGCAGTCTTAAACTCCTGGAGTCAAAGACTGTATAGGTGGGTACTTGGGTTTGTTCGTGTGGGCTGGGCTGTTGTAGCTAGAGTGCCCTGGAAGCTGAACCCCCAGGGCTGGGGGAGATGGTGCACTCAAATACAAAGTAAAAATGCTTTCGAGTATAAGCAATGTCTCTGCTGCCAGTACTTTCTCTACAGACCAAAGATGCACGCTTCCATGTTGTGTACATTTTATTTTGCTATTCTTGCTACTAATTTACAGATAACACTTGACAAGCTTAAAAAATAAAAGTGTAGAAGACTTAAACTTTAATAACATCAATACATGCCATTTCTGTTGATGGTTATCTTGCTCTGTCGCACATGAAACTCCTCAGCTTCAGAAGAGTTCTGCAGCTTGAACTCTGGTTTCTGAGAAGGCTTTGGTTACTCTGCAAAGCGATGTTCTGTCACTTGTACAAGTGCAAGAGGTGACCAGTGTTCAAATGTGGCTCTGCTCATGCTGTGTTCATGTGAATGTTAATCTTGGAAGTTAGATATGAGAATTGTTCTGTAAACCCTTTATCTTTCTATTTTATGAATTACGCACACAAATTCAGGTATCCTTCACAACTCTTTCACAACTTTGTCCATTTTTTCAGTGTGTCTTGCTATTTTACCAATTTACTTTTCTCTGTCATCTTAATTAAAAGTGAATCTAAATTCTCAGTTGTTCCAAAAATCTGTGGGATTCATGAGATTCTGGTGATAACAGCTTACTGATCATATTAATTAAACTGATGTAAATCCACTGAAGAGGTAAGCATAAAAACTGGAAGGTCTCCTGAGATTGTTCCTGTTGAAAGCATAGTATGTGATCTGGTAACTGTGTTGATTTCTGGGACGGCAATGTAAAAACATACAAGGAACAAAAAGGGACAATACATTTATGTAAGATGTGATGTGAAACCCCATTCTACTGGGTTTTTGTTGCTGTTGGGAACTTCAGCCTGAGATTCAACAGACCCTGGTTCAAATTTTTCTCTTTTTGACTCCAAATATTTTTTAATACTTTGTGAATACTGGAAACTTCTTGCTACTTTTCTAAAATTGCCTCTCATCTTCCTCGCAGCACACACACACTTACAAGTAGCTTATGTTTGTGCAGGAAAGCTGGTCAAAGGAATCTTTTTTTCTGATTCTGTGGAAAAGAGCAAGAAATACCTTGCCAGCATGTTGGGTTTCCAGCATTTTCTCATCTAAAAATACTGAGTTAAATACTCTTGGTTATCTTGTGAGTCTCCCTGTGCATTTGTGTGATGCTCAACTGTATTAGCTTGTCAACTGAAATACTACTTCTCTATGTCTCCTGCCATTGCTGCTTGGACTGAGCTGACCTTTAATCTTGCTGAGTTATTACTGTCTTCCAGCAATGCTTCTCTTCCTCAGGGTTTATAGGTTCCATGATGGCATTTTTCTCCCAAGTCCTTTAACTGCTACAACCTCTGTTCTTTTCTTTCTTTTGCTGGCTGTAGTTCACATACAGTCTCTCAACTCCACTTTCGTTCATTTTTTTCTGTAAAACTGAGCCACAGACCCAGCTGTGCTTCATGGAGCTGGGCCCTGGGTACAGGCAGCTGACTTAGGGCCTGTTGGTTACACTCCAACCACTGGCTTTAGGGAGGAAACATGCACAGCACAATGCAGTTCCCCTCCTGCGGTCACCGTAGTGCCTAGGGCAACACCAGCGAAGTTGTTGCGCAGTACAGTGATCTGTTAATTCCACCTTACAATTTTAATGCCAACCTTGAACACACAACCCAGAAATAACAATGGAAAACTGTTTTAGTCTCTCCAGCTATGATGCATTCTTTCATGCTTCTAAAAACTATTTCAAAATTTCTAGCAAAAAATAGTAAAACCCAAAGCTGGAAGAGAATAGCATACTTAAAAAAAAAAAAAAAAAAAAAAAAAAGAAAAAAAGCTATTACTGAAAAAGACTTGAAATGCACCTTCTGCTTTTGTTCTTATATCTAAAAGTAAATGGCTTCTTCCGAAGATGTTTTTCTGCCTTAAAACAGCAAATGCAAAAATGCTGAATATTCAGAATTTTGGCTTGAGACTTACTGAATTGATTATATCACAAGTGAGTGGAACAATTCAGGGGAAGGTTTTTTAGTTGAGCCTTTCTCCTAGCTCACCTTTAATTTCAATAGCTAGCTCTTGAGAGAAAATTTTGGCTAAAAAACCAGTCTATATTCCTGTGTTAAAGTCTTAAAACTCACAAATATTCTAGCTTGTAGTTGAGACATCTTAGACTCAAGTTCAAAACAGATTTTTTTAAAGTGTTATGTTTTTTTAAAAGCTCTGCTAGTCCTTGTACATGCATATACTTTTGCAGGCTCATTGAATAGGTAGGCCACAGAAATGTGAAGGGAACAAACTTTTGCAGGTCAGTTTACACGAAAGTACTTACATGAACATTGTTGGTGTCACTGTAGCTGTGTTTAATTCTGTTTGCTCTCATGTGCAGTGTATATGCAGTCCTCAGGACAAAGGTGGGGATTAAGGAAAAAACAAACTGGTCATTTTTTAAGTATTCTTTTGTAGTTAAACTTAATTTGTAAGCTTGTTTTTGAGGGTGGTTTGGTATGCTGGGAGAATTGTATTAAGCTGTTTTTACAGCTGACTTGATGACATTTCTCTAACTATAATATGCTGTTATTCCAGCATGGCAAAGGTCTGTGTAATTCATGTGCGCCCAACGTAATCACTGGTTTTCTTCTTTTGACAATAAATGGCATTGTACCAAAAGCAATATATCCTGTGTGTAGTTAGTAGTGGAAATAATTATTACTGTGCAGCTTTTATTTTCTTTGTATTTCCAGCAGTTGCCACTAGCATGGATTTTGTGCATTGACAGTTGTTCCAGGCTATTAAAGATGGTCGTTTTTTTGTTTTGCTTTTTTTGTGTGTGTGTGTTTTTGCCTTTTTTGGGGGGGGGGCGGGGGGGGGTAGCATCCTGAATAATATGTTTGCTTTCTGGAAGCTGCTGCTGTACTTTGAAGCAGAAAAGGGTTGCATCTGATGCTGCAATAAGGTTATTTTCTTCTGAGTCTTACCAGAATACATCTAGAACTAGAGTATCTTCAGAAATGCTCCTCTACGTTTTTCCTCTTGAGAAAGGCCCAGGCTCAACACCAGCATCATTAGAGCCAAGGATTATAAGACAGCAGAAGGGCTTTTTTCTCTGCTTGATTTTGGGATTCTGCTAAGCTACGCTCAGCCTTATTAGATCATGGCACTGTAAAAAGACTTGTGGAATGCTGCAACTGGTTTTGCTCACCAACTACTTAACTTCAGACCAGATGAGAACGCACAGGCAATATGCAATGCATGGGAACTCTCTAGTCTTAAGTTCTGTCTCTTCTGACCCCTCAGTAGCAATTCTGCACTACTGGCTTTGCAAGTAAATCTGCCCTGGATAACTTTCCTTTAAAAGAGGGAAGCTTTGCTTAGAACTTTCTGGGTGCTCAAGAGGACAAGGTATTAAGATAGTTATCTCCCCACCACTTGCGTCTGACTACTAGTGTGTAGTACTCATCATACCGAAGTATCACTGTACCAAAAAAAAAAAAAAGTATTGTAGAAATAACAGGGGTGAAGAACTTGCTCTTCTCAACATGTATATTCTTCCTTGCTTTCAAAGTCTGTAGAAAAATACCTACTTTCAGTCATAACTGAATAGCTTTTCTGCATTGTGTGCACATTTTTCTCTGCTGTCTCCTACTCTTTACATGTGACTTATTTTACTGCTAATGGTGTTACAAAAACTGTAGTACTACAGGTGTCGTATGGTAACTTGTAAATAAAATTACCGTAAACACATGGTCAAGTTATTTGTGGTGCTGCTCTGTAAACGTGTGACATTACCTTAGCTCTAAATCTTAACTGCACTTTCCTGAAGGACCTGTACATCGTACTTAGAGCAGTCTGGTCCTAGTAACAAGTTCCAGGAAACTATAGCATGACAGCAATTATTTCTACACAGTAACTTTGCAACATAATTTTCTAGAAGACAGTAAATCAACACATGTCAAACTGATTGTTAGTGGAGCGGTAATACATTTTACGTAAATATCTCTAATAATTCACAAAGCAAGTGGAAAACAAAATTATTTATGGTTGGAAGCTGATTAGGAAACTTGCTGTTATAGGATTTTGACCTTGGAGCTTATCAGCTCCAGCAAAGGACTTCTTTCCTATCCAAGTGAGAGGCTGGAGGAAAAAGTGGTAGAGTTCTGACTTGTGTAGAGAACACAAAGTGTTGTGCTTTAGTTAAAACCGTAAAAGATATACTCCCGTGCTGCATTTTGTTCATGGTTGGTATGCAGTAGTCAGAAATTGAGCACCAAGTGCTGGGTGGCTGGATCCAGAGGTGTGCAGGAAGGAGGAAAGGTATGGCAGGCACTGCCAGGAGCCAATAGGGATGTTTATGAACAATGTGCCCTTCTTCTTCTAGAAAACAGTCCTGAGGAAATCTAATCAGCAGTCAGATGTTAAGCATTTCCAAGCAATTTGCCGTTGTGTATGCATGTGTTGTGGATGGCCTGTCATTGGTTGGTATAGCAGTAGATGATATTTAATGATTTTTGTGCCATTTCTCCGGGGGATGGATGCATCCCTTAGTCAATCCTACAGCATGCTTTAAGAAAATATTAAAATGGCTGAATTTCCTGGAGTGTTGCAGAGATGAGAGATTTGCCATTCCCAAATCCCTGAGGCTGCAGTCAGCTGTCTTTTACATATTCAGATAAAAAGTATCTTTCTAATCCTTACCAGGGAAATAGGCCTTTTTAGAAAGGTATACCTGAGTTGGATGGGGAAGCAGAGGGATCGGCTGGTTGAAATACATGGTCCTTAAAGCTGTTCCTTCCATCACAGTATCTCTATGGAATCATCCTCTGAAGTTTTCTCTTCCATTTCCTTATTGCTTCATCCTTTTTTTTTTTTTTCCTGTCAGTGCAGACTGAATGCTGTTTCTTTGTTTGTGAGTGATTAGATTTTCCTCCCTCCACCACTATTTGCATTCACCTGGAAGCAGTATTCACTCCAGCTTTGATTTTGTAATCTGTTATTATTGTTATTTTGTTATTGTTGTTGTTATTATTTTCCTCTGAGGACAGTCAATAGCTGATTTTCTTGTAAGGTAAGGTGATGCTTCCCTGTGAGATAGTACTAAAAACCTTGGCTAGTACCTTTGGCTATGCTGGCTTTGTTTTGTACAATGGACTTGACAGAGATATATCAAGAAGGATTTTGCCTTCCTTGTGTATTGTGGTGATGGTCATTGAGTGTATTAATTTGAAAAAAAAAATGTTTTAAGAAAACGTAAGGTTTAGAAAATGTTTGGTGCATTCATTTTGAAAAAATAATTGTCCTAATGATCTGCAGTGCAAGCACAGTTATTTGAAGGAATGGGCAACAGAGCTCCAGTGACAATCATGCAGCACTTGCACAGCATGTGGTTTGGAGTTGTTTTGAGACTGCCCAGGGGGGGAAGAGCAGAAAAGAGTTGCAACTCTGGTGAGCCAAAAAATATGATGTGATGCTGTCTAATACTGTTAGCTATATTCAGAATTTAAATAGCACTAAGCATATGAGCAAAGAACAAGTAATTTCAAGTTGTGGACATCCAATACTTTGGGCCAGACTTAAGACACTGCCAGCCATATTCTGTTGAAAGTGACTGTATTAATGCATTTATTTTAGACTATAGCTTCCCTTCATGCTTTTATTAATTAAGAAAATAGCTTTCCATTCACATCAATCATTTCAAGTCAAGAGAAAGAAATGACCTTTCAGTGTTGCTCATGACTTTGAATGACTGGATATGCCAACGTTCCTGCTCCTCAGCTTTCAACCGCTCTTGTAATTCTTCACCTTATTTCTTCCCTCTAAATATGCTTTTCTGCAGCTGTGACATACAGTCCTTGAGAGCCTGATTCTTTTTAAGGGATATAGATTAATTAAGAGGCAAATACTTATTATGTGGAAACATTTATCTGGAAACTGTTCCACTTAAGATGGATCAAACTGTTTCTCAAAGCAGGAGCTGTGACACTGTAGCTTGTGGCCTTTTACCTTAAGGGGCAATTGAGCCTATTTACAGCAAGCATATTGAACTAAATATTTAGTTCAGAGAATAAACACGCTCAAAATAAATGCAATACTTCTCATAATAAAATGTCATGCCCATGATAGCTATTGAATGGAATCTCTGACACACAGAAAGCAACCAAACTACAAACAAACAGGTATTAGAAAACAAAAATGTCTCAGGAGTAATCCTCTCAAGTGAATGAAATCCTTGTGTGTAGCAGAGTTTGTCTGAAGGTGCTGATTATAACCCAAGTGTTTTTTGTGGGTAGAGGTGGGCAGCAACAATGAAGCTTGTGGCATTTCTTGTATAAACATCGCTATCTGCAAATTGCCACACACCTCCTCAAACAAAAATAGCAATTAATTAACCAAGAGAGGCTATTTCAGCTCTTAAATTGCTTATTCCAGATATTTGAGTATTGCCGTGGCATTCATTTGCACTGAAAATGGATTCATGATGACATTTTTGTGTTAAAGCATTGAAATTTTGCATGTGTATATTTTGTTTTTACTTAAATGTATGAGTCACCTGAATACCTAGTCATTTTCATTGTAGGAAAAAAAACACAACAACATTTCAGTGATCTTACATTGCTATTGCCTGCTAACTGTACTTGAATTTGGAGGAGGGGAAACCTTATTTGCTTTTCTCTTCAAGTGCACGCTTCTATGCTCTGGATTATTTTTAGAATAAAATAAACTTCAAGTAAACTAGTAATAATGACAAAGTCACTGTCTGGCCTGTTCAGGAATAACAAGTACATTTGTATACCCTTTGCAGCTACTTGTGTAGTGAGGAGCTAGCTAATATCTAAAAAGCCTGAAGAAAATGGATACGTAAACCCAGCTTGTACTCTCCTACAAACACAATCCCCATATCCTCCTACATGCCACTGTACCACAGGCTAGCAGCTTCCAGGAATTGGTAGTCAGCAGACGTTATGATGCTACTGAGTGTTTTTTCTGATGTCATGGGGTTTTATTAGGTCCAAAAGTTTGACCACCCCAGTGCCCTGTCTCCCTCAGCAAGTAATAGGTGCTGCCAGAGGTGCTTTACCTTGTATGCCCTTCCAGAGATTTACTGGTTTTCAATTTGTTGTCTCTTGTAATCCGTTGTTTTTCTTCAGTCCATTCTGTTGGGAAGGCTTAAACATTGTCCTAGAATTGGATTAATGCCTGGCCTTAGCTGAAGAATGGGCACTCCAAGGGGGACATGGGCCAGCAGTGGGTACCCAGGGAGAAATGTAAGAACAAGGCGAAATGTAAGAAAGGCGAGCGTATTTTGCCAGAATGCTTTCTTGCAGAGTTTATGGCTCAGAGATGTTTTCCTATTTCATAGGTCTAATGAACTGTCTACTTAGAATTTTATTTGTATTTCTTATGGCTTTGTCAGTAATTATTTTGAGATCTTTTTGTAATTCTTTGCAGTTATATGATAGCTTTTGTAAAATGTATATTAAGCTAACACAGATAATCATTGAAAACATCAGGTTGGAAGGAAGTTCTGAAGGTCATCTGGTCCAACCCCTGATGACCACAGTGAAGATGTGGTGACCTGGACTGCCTCTGGACTGCATGAGGCTGAAGAAGACCTACTCAAAAAGAGGCGGATGATGTAGATCTTTAGTTCTTATTGCTTATGTCATGGGCATGGAATTTACCATTTCACTTTTATTTTTACCCATGCTTCAGTCACGTTCACCTGTATGCTATACAGGGTGGTGCTCCTCACAACATCCTTTTCTGTTTTGACTGGAAGACAGTGTTTAGCAAAGAATGTCATTTACGTTTGTGCAGAGCCTTTAGCTACTGTGGAGATGCAAACAATAAGCCCCTCTGCGCCGTACAGGCTGCCCTTCCTGGCACCATCAACGATGTTCCTGGCTGGAGCACACAGCAGAAGGTGCACCATCATAGTTTGTGCTGTTCCTGCTCTTGGGCTAGGATATTGTTTTTCTTGGGCTATTTGCACTTTTCAAGCACTGGGCTTTACACATAGACACAATCTATATTCTAGAAATTATAAGCCATTTAATGTAACATTCACTATTCATTTTGTCTGTAACAGGGCTATAAAGTATCCAGAGAGCAAAAAAGGAGATAAAATTGCCCTAGAAAAGACATAATAATACGTTTCATTCAGCCTCCCACTAGAAGCCTTGTCTCCATGAAAACCCTAATAAAAGCTGTTAAAGGAAAAGCATAACTATAGCTTAGACCTACGTACTTCAAAGCTCTCCTGCATATTCCAGTAATTGTAGAACTGTTGGACCTGTAATTGTGCCATCTGCTGGTGGAAAGTAGCCACGAATATCATTTATATAAATAACCTTGCTGAATGACAGTTAAACATGACTATAAAATAGCAAAAATTATGATGATAACACCTCAGGGTGTTCTGAAAAAATATTGTATAAATTCTCTAGAACTGTAGCTCCAATAGTTATCAAAGGCTAACCTAGCAACTATTTAGGGTTCTGTTCACTTCAAAACTGTGAGTGAATGATATATGTTCGTGTGATGTTTTTTTGTGTGTGTGGTGTGTTTTTGTTTGTTTGTTTGTTTTTTAAGCAGGCAGAGAGGCAGAGTCATAATGTGTGTGTAGTATGACTGATCAAGGTAGTAAATATGAGGATTAAAAGAAAATTTTGTTGGACGGGGACTGATTTGATCATACACCCCCCCCCCCCCTTTTTTTTTCTAGTTTCTGTTATAGGTCTAAGCAATTCCAACCACCTACGAATAAAGCATAACACCCTGTTAGGGAATGAGGCACAGAAGCATGGTGAAACATTGGGTACTTTCTTAATATAAATATTAATGAATAGTATTATGCTAGTTACGACTGTCAAACTTTGTACAATCTGTTCTTCTTGTCTCCTTACCTTTCCACCCCTTTTCATATGTAGTGACGTAAGTATCAAAAGAGTAATTCAGGATAAAGGATAGCCATTTTTTGGAACTGAGAGAAAACAGGATTGGAGCTTGATTATATGAAAAATTACTAAACTCTTGTGTGGTTTAAAATCCCTGTTTACATGTGAGTCGGTCTCTCTCTTGTAATTATATCCAAGGAATTGCAAAATCTTATTTGTAGTCATGGAAAAGCATCTTGCAGGAAGTTTCTGGATACTAATGTTCAGGGTATCTTGTTGGTTCTAACAGTGATTCTGAAGGCTTTGCAATGTTGTTTATTCACTGCTTTGCACCCTGCTCAGAAAGGTACTCCACCTACTGTATAATTCTCTGAGCTGACAAAAAAGCAGATACCACTTTTGTGATTAAATATGAGTTACATTTACTTGTGCTTGTGTGCTCCTGCTCGAGCAGCAGGTTTGGTCCTGTCTTGTGCCTCACTGAGCCGTGCAGAAGTCTTAAGTGACTTTTTTTTAGAGCCTGAAGATTTGAGGTTCCCCAGAAATGAGGCACTGGATTTTAATTTTTTGCAAAAAGGATGGCTGAACAGTGATTTGATGAGGATACTTGGGAGCACAACAGCAAAATCCAGGATATAAAATGGATTTCAATAATGAACACCAGAGTATCAACATCTCCAAAACTTATGTACCAATTCAGATGGCATTTCAATATTTGCATTTCAACCCTGTATTACCAGCCAACCTCCTCCTACCCTGGCACACTGCAGAACATGAAGCAGCAGCATTCCCTCTGGTTTTATTTTAAGGAATTGTTATTGCATGCTATGACATATGCCTGGCAGCTTTCATGTTTAGTGCTGGTCTCTACTGTCTCAAGCAGATGTAAGATAGACTTTTCTAGCTTCCTCCCACCCTTGTTCCAGTCATTCAAAATGCAAGCCATGCTGTGGCTTTAAAGGTTAAAGCCCCCTTTGCTACAGGCAGGTCTCCCCCTTCCCATCCTGCCCCCTTCGCTGTGCTGCCTCACTGTGCTAGAAGTTGAACCAGTGACTGTGCCAGGCTCAGAAAACATTTTGACAAACATGTAGCTACCAGAGCAGAACAAAATAAGTATTCAGTAGCTGTGTGGCACAGTTCATAGCACAGCGTGTACTGTGTGCATAGTGCCTTATGACCAAGCAACACACTTATTTAACGCAAATATTTTTTCTTGGTATAACATCTTGCAAGGATTTCTTCATATAAAACTGTACTGCAGCTGTAAGCAAATTTGATTTATGAAATGGGTATGAAGTACAGCAGAAGGAGTGAGACTTCAATGCTATTAACTCACTATGTGCCAGCCTTGCCAACTTGCATTTGTTTTCAGATTTTTGAGCACATCTATGGGAACATAAAATGGAAATCTAGATATGGAATATGCTCTAGCTTGACACATATTAACAGGTAAGGCTGCTTTGTTATTCACCTATGGATATCGTGGATATTCTACATGACTTCTCAAGAGATTTTCCTTGCCAGGAATAATTTGCTGGGACCTGCGACTCCTTGGAAACAGGGACTTGCATTGTTTCCACATCATATGGATCACAGATACATCTTTGATATTAAGATGGCCAAAATACATGCACAGCTAGCCCCATCCTGTCAAATACCTAGCAACTAACTGACTGGACCAGTTTCTGGAAACATAATTTGTGTGCTCTCGATCTCTGCAATCTTGCATCTCTGACAATATTTTTAAACAGAGATGAATTCAATTTCTCATGTGACCCTTAGAAGCTCTGTCCAATAATATACAAGGTGATACACAACAGAACAGCAAATCCAGCATACCCTGTCTGGTCACTGCCTTCCTGCTGCCAATGCTGAAGGTGCCAAAAGTGAACTACTCACTCAAGAAAATACGTAGTTGTGCTATACACTAAAATATGACCTTATATAACTGAGTTACGAACAAGGGACTACGATGTGGTCAATAAGTTCAGATGCTGGCTATCTTCTGTAATTTCTGCTGTGTCTTTTTTCCTTTTCTATGCCAATTTCGTGGTTTGGGTTGTCAAGCAGTCAAATCAGGGCAGTTACTGAACATACTTATTCAGGTTCAGGGATGGCAAGATAAGCTCTACAGGCAAGAGACTGATTGAGAAGTATCTGCTTTTTCTTCTGTATGAATGCTAGCATTTTATTTAATGACAACCACATGAAAAATATTTGTATTGGAGAAGCAAAAAAAATGCTGCCAAAATAAACAACAGTAGATCTGTGGTTATGTTTTGGCAGAAAGTCTAGGCAGTTCTTAAAGCTCAGCTGCAGATTATTTCACTGGCCACACCAAGTTCAATACTGAACAGCAATATTACTGCAGGTTGGGGTTCAAAAGTGCTGACAGATATTTGCTCTCACTATGCCTTACCGAAGCTTCTGTAACAAGCAGGATGTAATCAAATACTGTGATTGACAGCGTTATACGGGAAAATAGGCGATGCTTGCATGCACTGATCTTGTCTTTAACTAGTTCCCCTATTTCTCTGTTATCAGAAATATTCAACCCATTTGATCTAAAAGTTATAAAGGAAGTTCACATATTTATCTGTCAATAATTATGTAAGAATGTTTTTAAGAAGTTGACTCAGACATCTAGTAAAAAAATTAAATACAAGATTGGCCACAAGGTGGAGCCAGTACAGTAGCAGGCGTATCTTCCGAGTTAAAGAAAACGTTGTGTTACTTTGTCTCCCTCGGTATTTCAGTAGCATCAGCATCTTTAAGAGGATTGTTCACTTTTCACAGTTACTGAGGCAGCATTGAAGAAAACCAAAACCAGGTAGTTAGGGTGAAGAATTCATATTTAAAGAAATCCATCCAACAAATGAAACTCTTGCATCTAATCTGACCTAGAAAGCTATAAATCAGTGATGCTTTTTTCTTGACACTGACCTAAGGTAGCCTTTGGACTCAGTTGCATTCTCCATGAGTTTATAAAATTAAGTGCCTTGAGGAAAAGAAAGAATGATTGGGGGGGTGGGGGGGACACGACACACACTCATCAAGAGTGTATTTCCCTCTCTATAAGTGTTGTCTAGGCTTTGAACTTTGCAAGTCTGCTTGCTTAGAAAGAAAGGTGAGAATAGGAAAGTATTCATGTTCTTGAAGTCAGAACATCAATTCTGAAATGCATTTGGGGATCCTAATGAAGAATCACTTGAATACCTGGCAATTAGCCAAGCAGATAGATGTGATCATCAGGCTGTCAAAATAGGTAAAGAACAGTCATGTGTTTGACTATTGGAATCCACAGTTCAAGAAATCATTTGATAACTTGAAGAATGATCTGAAAAAAGATGTAGAAACAACTCATAAATTGAAAAATGTGTTTTATAAAAGGCTATACCCAAAAGGATGTCTATACTAAGTTTCATTGTCTCTTCAGTCTTACGGATGAAGGAATAGAGAGCTGAAAGATAAAACTAAATACATTGAAGGGAAAAATAACATTTATATCTTTATTGATTACAGTAATTAATGACTGGAACAACAAATTAATTTGTAAATTGAGACAGGATGTTCCAGGATGTCCCAAGAAAGAAAGAGAAAGGAACTAAACAAATCCTAAACAGAAAAAGCTTGAATCCCTGCCTTTAGCCAACTGTTTTGCATATATAGCCAAGCATATGCAGAATGTATTTAGAATGTATTTATACAAAATATGTATCAACAGAAAATAAATCTCTAGTTTTCTACAGCTCACAAAACACAGGTTTAACTTCTCAGATATGTAATAGCTGCCTAATATCGCCAGAGTCTGTAGCTACATGAACGAGATGACAATCTTACATAATGGTGGATTTTACAATATATATGTGTACATTGAAAGAGCTTCTATAGTTCTTTTTATTCTACTACCTTTTCCTTTTGCCTTAGAGAAATGTAGCTTCTGGTATCTTTATTGATAAATACAGACAATGCATGCTAGCATCTGGTTTTGTGCTTTAAACCACTATAGTCCTCGTAAAGTGCAATTAGTTTGTATGTGTTGCTGTGCTGGTTTATTGTGTTGCCAGTCTTATTTGCATGCGAAATTGAGATTCAAATATTCCACTACACTGTGTAATTTACTCACCAGGAGTGAATAGCTGCAAAACTGATGATATGCCGTTTCCAGTCTCATCATGATAAAGGGCCGTCTGATTCTTGTCTACAGTCCAGGTATATCTCACTGGAGGTACAACCTAGCCCCCTCTGCTTTCAGAATCCCCCACCCACTTTCAGGGGTTCATAATAGTTCTGTCTTTTCAGTTTTTGGATATGATCTAAACCCCCCAAAGCAGCTTGGGATAGCTTATAATAACTGTCACTCTTTCAGAGATCAGGGGAATGATACAGAATTGCAGGGCTTCCCAACTTACTGAACTATGCAAGTAGCTGCTCGCAGTCCCTGCAGTCCCTCCGCTTTTGAGCAGTTCTTCTGCATTTGAAGACAATCAGAACTTCATGCATCCAGCATCCTTTTCTCTCCACAGCTTACCTAGTACAAGAAACAATTTTCAGGTATAAATATGGCTGACACTTGTGATCACCCTTTCATTACTGTGCTCCTATCAAATGATTCTAATCACCCCAATGATTAGAGACAATGTATACACCTGAATTGGGCATCTGAAGTGATGGATGCAAATTTTTTTCCACCTCACATCCATCTATATGTATATGAGTATATGTTCACATCTGTTCCTATATAAAATCGTGATAAAAAAATATAGCCCCCAAATTTCTCTGCCTACTGTCCACTTGAGGATACCTTGAGACTTCAAAATATTTTGAGAGCGCTGACTGCATCACTTGATATTCTCTGATCCGTTGAAGCAGTAGCTTCACTGCAACTTTTCTGTTTGCAGGTTTTACATTGGTGTTGTAGTACAACCAAATACTTACTCTTAATGGTTTCAAAAATCACGCCAAATGAAAAGATAGTAATTTCCTTGTTTGCCCTAAATATCTCCCTGCACACAGTGCTAGACAAATGACAAAAATATGCTGTGACAAGCACCAGTATAATTTGTTTATGAACTAACAGTGAGCTGGTTTGCAATTAATGCATAATATTATCTTTTCATATTATATAATCAGAAGTTTGTTCTACTTTTGTCTCTTCCCATAAGTAATCTCCACAAAGAAGTACCAGCTAGCTAGTACCAGCTAGCTTTTTGTTTCTTTGTTTGTTTCTCAATTTCATTTTAAAGACCAACACCCTTTATAACATTCATTATATGTCAGCTATTCCTATACTATACTCCTTAACCTGGCTTCTGCCAAGAAGAAGATGTATATTCTTTTCCTTGGAGAACTTGGGAGAACACAGTGTTATAAATGTGAGTAACTGACAAGAGCAAGCTCCTCTCCTCTCCTCTCCAAAAAAAATTTTTTCCTCTTTCTGTAGTCTTCTTTCAGCTAAAGCAAAGACCACAGATCTTGACAATTCAGAGACCAATTGATTTTTTAAAAATTTGGTTAAAGTCTCCAAATGTTTGAGGAACAAAGGAAGGAATGATCCTGAAATTCTTTCTCAATTTAGGTGCCTTTAGTAATCCTTCCTGCCTCTACTTGTCACATTTGGAGTTTGTCTAGTTTCCAGAATGGCTTATGGTTTTTAGTACAATTCACCTACCAGTTCTCTTTCTAACGTGCTAATCCACAAAGACAATGACTGAGTGCCAGCTCTACAGCTCCCATAAGCCAGTGAATTCCAGAACTATAGACCATAACCTTGATTAGAATCCTTAATAAGAAACAGTAACACATCCCTGCTCTTATTACAGAATTATATTTAAACTGAAGTTTCATGATGCAGAGCACGCAACAGAAACATAGGCAAGAGTTGTCAGACTGTCAAAATCAGCGCCATTAAAGTGCTGTGCATTATATTACTGATGATAATATGGTTGTGATATAATTAGGACACTACGCAGGATTTAGTAGTAGTAGTATGACATCTGCTTTGCTAATCAAGATCA
Organism: Anser anser; assembly: GCF_964211835.1. Taxonomy (NCBI): domain Eukaryota; kingdom Metazoa; phylum Chordata; class Aves; order Anseriformes; family Anatidae; genus Anser; species Anser anser. The sequence goes on along the minus strand of NC_139739.1, from coordinate 9,217,877 downwards.
GAGCTCAACTGTGAAAGGCAGACTTCACCCTAAGAGTTTATAATCCAAACACTGTAGAGATTGAGATTCAGCATTTCTCAATTTCTTCCACGCTTTTTAAGTTATTTTGCTATCCCAGTGGACTATACACAGTACTGTCAAGTACATCACGTTGTACCAGAGGTTCATTTGTATAAGCAACTTTAACCTGCTACTGAAGGCATTGAATACATCCTTGACATGTCTTTATCTTAAAAAAAGAGAGAGAGAGAGAAAGGGATGGTATTCTAACAGTGCAGCTTGTGTATTTGTTACTAGGGAAACAAATAGCAAAGAGAAAGAAACCCTCAGTGTCCTTGTCATTTGGATCTTTCAGTGGAGAAGCGAAGCTTGTGTTAAAACAATGGAAACATTGTTCTACTTTCAGGATCCTTTGCTGTCCTCACTGAATGACAGACACTTCTTTCTCCCCCTTGTCCATCTTGTCATCTCTGAAAAGGAGAACCACTTCTATGCTCAGGATTGGACTACTTTTTTTGGCTTTTTTTTTTTTAATTCCCCATGTAGAGTTTAAAACCTGTGCCTGTGTAACCTGTTCAGTTCCTAACACCTAAGGCAAGATCACAGCATGTCTCTCGAGGAAAACAGGAGACACCAGGTGTCTGCATCCACTCTGCAGAAAAGCATGTACAGCAGCACAAGTGGTCCCATGTTTGCACTCCTTTGAGTCAGTGCTGAACCAGAGCATGGCATCTGACCAGCAAGACACCAGAGAGGGAAAGGTACTGCAGCATCTGCCACATCTCAGAACCAGGACCCTGTGCAGCCAACAGTCACTGATGGGGACTGTGCGCGTGTGGTATCAGGGCCTTTTGGGTTTGGGGGCTGTGTACTGTGAAGGGAGCTTTGCCACCAGTTCAGCAAACCAGTGAGGTGCCAGTCACAGCTTATGTGGACTGACGCAGATGTGGGATGGGGAGCACTACCTGCAGAAATTTTGTTTTTTATTGTGACCTTCTGCTTGTTGCTTAATATTACTCATTCCTAATAAAAAAAAAAAAAAGAAAAAAGAAAAAAAGAGGATAAAAGTTGAAACTATGGTAAACATACTGTGGTATGGTACTGTCAAACCCATCATAAATATTAACTGCTATTAAAAAACCGAAGCATAACTTCTTAAGTATGCATACAGGAGTATTTTTTAGATAATAGTATGGCAGCAGGCTGAGTGCATAGGGTATAGAATCAGCTGTACCAGATCAAAACAGCTGTCCATCTGACTAAGGAGACTTAAGTCTTTCTTGTTAAGGGAGAGTAGTAATAGGCCCCTTAAAATGAAGTATAAGAAATGGCTTGTTAAAATTTTATAAAAGTTGGTTATGGGATATTTTTAACTTTTAGCTGTCTGAAGCTGTTTATCAAGATTTATGTAGACTCCACACTATATCATATTTAATGTAATTTCTCTGCTTGGTTACGCTACATCCCTGCCTCTTTCTCCATTCCAATTATTATCTTGTTGTATGCCTTTATCGTACGCCTCATCTAACTCATCTGTGGCAACTGGATTAGGAAGCCTGAATTGGTGCTCTCTGAAGTGCGGCTAAGTAAGTCAAATGGATTATCACCTTCCCCCTTTTTACAAGACTACAGCTACCAGCACTGGAGCTGGTGAGATGACAGGGAAATTGCAATTAAAGCTCTACTGGCAACACTTTTGCAGATATTTGTTTCTTGCTGTCTCACCAATACAGATGTCATTTTTTACTGTGCAAGCATGACTTTTTTGTACTGTTCTTCAAGGATGGCCATTAATTTGGTGTTAAAGAAGACGCATATAACAAAAAATGTATAAATACATGAATTATATAGAATTTAAAATTGTGATTTGCAGAATAAAATCAACTAATGCATGGTTTAATGATTGTAGCCACTAGCTGAATTGTAACGGATCCTATTTCTCTAATATTCTGCAAAGTACCAAAGCCCCTCAGGTCAAAATAAATAAAAAATGAAAATGAAGGATTTAAAGAAGAAAGATGTCAGTACTGACAGGAAGAGAAAGAGGTGAAGTTAGTTTTATTGATGCTGTATTTATGTAGCACGACAGACAAGCCCTGCCTCAAGGTACAAAGTGTAAATGACAGCTTCGTCATGGACTTCATCAGTTTGTGTCTCTGCAGTCTGAGCCTGGGTAAATAGAAGAGTCCAGCCAAAATAAACTAGGGGCTAGCTTTTATTTACTTTTTTTTTTTTTTAAAGGAAAACGAGATCAGTGCTAACAGACCTGGTTGCTTCCGAAACGACTTGTTTGTGAATCATGTTTCAGTGTTCAAACGTGTTTTTATGCCTCAAAATGTGTGCATTGTGTATCTGTAAGCACTGAGCCCTTCCCCAAACTCCTTCTCCAGACACAAGTGCTCTAGCCCCTTCTACTTATACTCAGGCTCCAGCAAGGCATGCTTTTGTCAGCGCTTTTTGCCCACATCACCAAACTTTTTAAGACCGATGCCATCTCCTCGCCTTTTACCTACTTCCAGCAGCCGCCTGACAGACCAACCACCTCCGTGTGGCACACCTTAAAGCCCCCCGGAGAACACTCGGGGCTGCCCCAGCGGCAGCTCCCCTCACGGCGGCAGCTTCCCCTCACGGCTCCCTCAGCGGGGCCGCGCTGACGCCCGCCCGCCGCGCGCTTCCCGCCTGAGGGTAGGGGGTGAGGAACGGGGGGGGGGGGGGGGGGGCGCTCGCTGCACGCGCCCCGCGGGTGGGCGGAGCCACGGAGCCCGCCCTCCGCGTTCGCCCCGCCCCTCCCTCACCACAAAGCCCAGGGGGGCGGAGCTCTGCGCTCCCCCCCCCTCAGGGGGCGGGGCGGGCGCGAGGGCGCGCGCGCGCGCGCGGTGATTGGCTGTCGGCGGCGGTGGGAGCGCGTTTAACGGCCGCTGCGCCCCCGGGCCGGGGGAAACACAACAAAGGCGGCGGCGGGCGCGGAGCGCGGCGGGGCCCCGGGCACCATGCCTCGGCCGGGCCTCGGCCCTCAGGCGAGGAGACCCGCGCCCGGCTCCCGGCCCCGCTGATGCACCCCCGGTTTCCCCTTCGCGCACGCAGCCGCCCCGCTTTGTTGTTCGGTGCCCGTTCGGTGCCCGCTGGACGGTGCTGACTCCCCCCCCCCCCCCCCCCTCCACCGGCTGCCCCGCCACCCCGCCTGAGGGGAGGGGGCCCGGGGCTGCTGCTCGCGGTCCCGGCTGGGGAGCGGAGCCGGCAGGGCGCAGCGGTGAGTACCGAGAGCGGGCGGGCGCCCGGCCCCTCTCCCTTTTTTTTTTTTTAATTATTTACTTTATTTTATTTGATTTTGACGGCCCCGCGCGGCGCCCCCGGCCGTGGGGGCCGCGGTTTCCTGTGTGTGCGTGGGGCCGGAGGGGAGAGGAGGGGGGGCCGGCGGGGCAAGTTGGCTGGAGGAGGAGGAGGGCTCGGCCGCTATTTATAGCGCCTGGAAGTGACGGCAGCGCTGCCTGCCTGCAGCCCGCCCGGCGCTGGGCGGGGGGCGGCCCTTTACATAACGGGGGGGGGGGGGTCGGGAGCGGGGGGGCCGGGGGTGCCCGCGGGCACGGAGCCAGCTGGAGCCGCTGGGCACGGAGGGAGGGGAGGGCCCTCAGCGCCCCGAGCTCCCCCGGCCGGGAATAACAGCGTCCGGCCCCGCCGGTGCCTTTCCCCCGGGGCTCCGGTAGCCCGGCCCCGTCCCGAGCGCTCCCTGCCGGGGCAGTGGAACGGCGGCACTGACGGCTCCGGGGGCTCCTGCAGCCAGCGCGGCGCCGCCCCGCTGCTCCTCCTGCGGGGGGAGCCCGGCTGCCCGCGGCCTGCCCCCCCCCCCCTCCGCCCCGGGGCTCCGCGCCCCCCCCCCGCCACGCTCGGTGTTTGTTTACACATCCGGGAGCCGCGCGGGGCGGGGCCGGGCACGCCCACCCACGGGCTGGCCCCGCCCACTGTCACGCTGAGCCCCGCCCCCGCGTGACGTCACGGCGCGCCCCCCGCGGCTGCTGCTCGCCCCGGGCCGGCGGTGCTGCTGCGACAGGCAGGCTGTGAGCTGAAGCCAAAGCTTTGTCGTGCCTATGGCCCTGTTCGCCTTGTGTTTCTGTGAACCTCTTCCTAACCTCCTCTTCCTAACTTCTGCACCTCTTCCTAAAAGCGGGAGTTCAAGCAGGGGGCTTAAAGGGGTGGTCTCTTCATGCATACCTTCCAGGGTTGTATTTCTGCACGTTGTCTCCTTCCTCCCCGTATTTATTACCTGTAATAAATGCGGCTTAATATCTAGGTGTTATACAAAAGCAAGCTGTTTTCTGTAATCGCTCTTCCCCTTGCAGTTCTAATTATTTTCCCAAGATAATGCAATAATTATTAATACAGTCATTTAAAGAAATAAGTTTGGCTCTTCATGCTAATGTGGTTAATATTTCAAACAGATGAAATGTAAAATCTGTATTTTTCTTCCCAGTGACTTGGAAATGTCTGTCTGACTTGTAGATACATGCTTTGCTTGGCAGCTAGTTCCCGTTGCTGCTTTACTTTTTGTGTTGCTCATGTTCTGCTCCATGTCTTGTTTATGTGGCGTACCTCTGCCTGTACAATCTTTCTGTAAGAATTTTTTTGTGGCAAGTCCTTCAGTTTTCAAGTCTTCCACTTTTACTATTATAAGCTAGAGATTCAAACAAAAAACCCATCAGGTCTTGCTGTGGTCCTCTTGTGCGCAGCTTACTGTACAGATTGCTTTCTCAAGACTTCTTTAGAAGCACGACGACTACTTCCATAAACAGTTCTTAATTTATGTGGCTTTCATTATCTTTGTTTGTGTTACTAGTGTCCTACTGCTAGAGTAGTGGTTAACTGCTGCACTGCACACGGTTTACAACTGTGATAAGCATTTTGCATGCTTGTTTGAATAGCTGGATCAAGATAGTGTAAATTCTTTATATTGGCTCTCGTTTCTATGCTTGTGCTATTGACCTACTCCGTCTGTCACCTGATGGCTGATGACATAAGTGGCTGTGCAGTGTTCGTGTTTGGATTGCTCATTAGCCTGACACGCAGTGTGGTAGCTGATGGCCTTTGGCAGATCAATAAATGTTGCTCTGAATATTTAGACTACGTAATTTTGAGGGAAACAAAAGCTTGCTTTTCAGCATAGCAGGAAGGTCTGGCCTTCTCTGTGCAAGTAGCCGTTCTTAAAGGCAGTCTGGGGATTAAGAAAGCAGTTGTGTACTCTCTGTGTAGAATTCAGCTTTTACTATCTGACTGATTTCTGCAGCATCCATTAAAATTATTTTGGTAGAGTAAGGAAGTATCTAATTAGCTTTGATCAGGACAGTCAAAAGGTTTTTGCCTAAAGGCATAATTCCTCTGAGCTTGAAAGAAGAGGATACTCAGCCTCTCTAGCAAGGGTGGCAGCACCTTACTTGGTATTCAACTCAAAGTCAGATATGATATAGCTGAAAGCTGCAGTGTAAATACCTGTTGTATGTTTGTTGTTGGTCATAGCAAGTCTTTTCTAAGATGCCTTGTCATGTGTTGTATTGGAACTGACCACTGGAATGTCAAAGACAAATAATTCTCTAGTCCCCTGCCTTTCTGCTGTAACTTCTGCATGCATTTCATAGAGTATACCTGATATGTTGTGGACAGTGGTTTTCATGGAGAAACATTTGAATCTCTTCTTTCATTAGAAATGTGATCAAGTAGAAGCCACTAGTAGAACAGAAACTGCTTGTTGCTGTGTCAAATGGAAGTTGAGGGGCTTTACGGAAACAAGTGTACTGTAGTACAGCCAGACATTTGCTCTATATAACACCTCATTTTGTGTCTAAGATTGAATAACAAGTTTATTGTGGCCTTGTAAAGCTGTTAATTTTTCTGTTCTTTTCACCTGCAGGTTGTGACTGTTTCTCTTCTGTCATTTGTGTGGAAAGTGCCACACACACTCCAGAACAACAACGGCTTTTGCTTGCATATTCCAGTGTTTCTTTTGTCAGCGAGTTCAGCAAAGTTGTAATTCTTCAAGTGCCAGCCCTGAGCTGAGTGAGGAGCCACCAGCAGAGATGGTAAAAATGACAAAATCAAAAACGTTCCAGGCTTACCTGCCGAACTGTCACCGAACCTACAGCTGTATCCACTGCAGAGCCCATCTAGCCAATCATGATGAATTGATCTCCAAGGCAAGTGGTTTGTTTAGAGACCTCATGAATTATTTCTTAACCAAAATGGTTATCATTGCATCAGTGCTCCCAGTAGATAAGGGATGCAAATCCAATGCATACTTCAAAGCGTCTTTCCTGGGTTCACTCTAGGGTCATAGGCGTTGCGTAATGAGGACTATATATATTCTGAAAACTTCTAAGTGTGGCATAAAGACTGATATAATATTTCCCATGTTTGCAACCTCCATCTATTGTCAGGTAGGTATTTGTGAGATGCCATATGTCAAAATCAGCTAAGGAGAACTAATGAAAGAAAACATGTATCTCAGGAGGGGGGAACTATTCTAGTTATGGTTATTCCAGGTAAAGGTTATTTTTGACTATTTGATTGAAAGTCACAAAACTGGCTGTTTCCAGAATTCTCCACTGATGTTACAGAAACTGTAAATACACTTCCCTTTGCTGTGTACCAGTCTCTAAAGAATGTGATAAGAGATGTACAAAATGGTTCTCTGTCTAAACTTAGAGGATGTGTGGATCATTGAAACAGTCTACGCCTATCCTTACCTGTTGCTGAAAGAAACAAAGACTTGTGGTGCGTGAAATGCATGGGAAAACTTGAAGTTTGGGGTAAATACTTAGCAAACTGGCTAATTCTTTGCTTCAGAATAAGTTCCTGAGAAATTTGCTCTTAATGGTGTGGTGGTGGGGAACAGCTGCTTTTCAAACCTCTTTTTAATACAAAGTTCCTTATATATTAGCTGTTTTGCTGAATAAAATTTTTTAGTGCCTTTAACTGTTTTTCTGTTACTGTCTGCTTGTGCTTTCAGCAACAGCACTAAGGTGCTCTTGAGTGCTGAAGAGATGAGGGTGAGAAAGCTGCCACTTCTCAACTGAGGTTTTCTTTGAGTGGAGGGAAAGTATGCTTGCTCACTTATCCTTTAAAGGGCTATGAGGAAATACTGTACTTTCTCAATACATTTTTTCCTTGTTTCCAACCATTTAAATCTTTACCTAGATACCAAGAAATATTGACTCATAGTAAAATTGGTGACTGTTTATTGGCTATTCTGTATTGCTTGCTTATTCTTCTGCTTTGCCTTTGCTTTATTCCCCTAAACAACTCTTTCCCTCAACTTAGTGCATGTATGGGGCATATCTAAAATGATATGAGGGAAGACTTGTTTTTACTTGTAATAAATGGAAAAAAGTTCCTTGTCTTCTCCATAGTGGTTGTTCTTGTTTCTTTTTAAGGTCAACAAAACCAAGAGGAACACGCAGATAGTAATATGAATGCATTTGAATTTGTTTCCATTTTGACTTAGTTTGAGTAACAGGGATCATCTTGGCAACACTTGATTGTAAACTACAAGCAGTCTACAGAGCTTCATTTACCATGTGTCCTGGGCCAAAAACTAGTAGGAAGGCATTACATATTTCTTCAATTTCAGGTTGTAGGTGCATACAGGAACTAGCTGTGTATCTTGAGAGAGAAATTCATTGAGGAAATGCAGCCTAAGTATACATACTTACAGGAAGCTCTTCTTTCAGTGGACTTAAGACTTTTTTGTATGCTGACAAAATTGCCACAGTTGACACTGTGGCAATTGTAAGGCTGCTCTTCTCTGAGGTCTTGGGAGTTTTGCTCAGAAGAATGTTGAAAGTGATCTTAAAGTAAATCACATGCTCATATTACACTTCTTAAATGTTTGAAATTTTTATAAAAATCTAGTAAACACTAATATTGTAATTTGCTTCTAATTAGGTTGAAAGGGTTTTAGATATGGATTTTAACTTAATCCTATCTTAATCATAACTTTTAGTGAGGACTTATAAATTTCTGTATTTGTATGTTGATAATATGCTTATTTGACAGCTGGCCTACATTCTGTGGATTTAAGATTTCTTGTCCATATTTTCTTTAAGTTTGTGGGACTGAGAAATACATTAAATATCAGCTATCTCTTTTGTATGTTTGTAAAATAAAAGCTATTCTGATCTATTGTACTTGTATTTGGAACATAGGTTTGAAAAAAAAAAAAAACCTTCCTGTAAGGCTAACTTGCATCTTTTCCTACTTTCAAGAAGTTCTTCTGATAGAAACAAATGTGAAGTAGTAAAGATAGAGTTGAATAATAAAACTAACTAGTGATGTACAAGGAGGAGGTGGGGAAGACACAAAAGTGGATTTCTTTTAAAGGAAAACACAGGTTAACCTGGAAAATAAATGTAAGAAATATGCTAGAGAATGCATAGAAATTCCTCTTGGAACTGTAAGAAGACTTAACAGATTTTAAACTGTATATTCCATGAACTGCTCCTACTGATGCATGTTATGATTAAGGTAGCAATTTATTCTAACAATCTATGGAATACTGTTTACCATACTGACTACCCAGCTGCAGCAAAAACACTTAAAGCAGCCTGAAGTATAACACATTAATTGTACACAATCTAAAATTAAATGAAAATTGTGCTTTTGAGTTCTTATACCTGGTTTATGCTCATACTAATGAGTAGTAGTCAAATACTGAAAACCCTAGAACCCTTCTCCAGTGCTTTGCTCCTTTGGATTTAAAAGAGCATTGACTGTTATTGCCCCCTAGATCATACTTTGAAGTGGTCTGGGGAAGAAGGAGGTGCAAATCTTCTGCTTATTTTCTATGCTGTGTTCCTGTGCTGTTGTGGGTTTATTGATGAAGCAGAGAACTGGACTATTCAACCTGATTATTTTCTTTCTTCCCTGCCTCACTTCAAGAGCCTGGCTTAAAGCTGAAGCTCTGGGAAACATTCAGTAAATAGAGTTTTTAGCTACAGATTCTTGCTGTTTTTCCAAAGGTAGTCTTACTCCAGAACCCTACTGTCATAGCTGTTCTGCAGCAAATAAAGGCAAACACTACTTGTTATCTAGCTATAACCACTTTGTTGTGGTTGTTTCCTGCTTTCTTTTTTCTGCATGGTCAGGGGGAAAAAAGCCAAAATGCATGGTTCATTCTTAAATTAAAGCAGCTACATCTAGATTTCAAATATGCTTTAGAGTATAAACATTTGTTACACCTGATACTGAACTGTTTTCAACTTCAAGATGAGAAGACAAGCTGTGCTATGGCATGAGTGGTGTTGGTCTGTCATGGAAAGGCAGAGAGCACTACATATTTCTGTCAATTGTCCCTTTGATTCTGTGCCTCAAAATATCAGACTTCAGTACAGATTTGGGATTCTCTTCCTTCTGAGAGCTGTTGATGCCAAATGTATGACAAGGATGGCAGCATACACAATTCACCTTTTCATCTGATTTCTTTTCTGTTTGAGCAGCAGGTTCTTCTTGCCTTAAAGTTAATCAGGAAGGTCTATTTTATTTTATTGTGCCCTTGCTGATGCTAAAATGGCAACCGAGATCATTAGCGATAGCTTAGAAGTAAGAAGGCAAACTACTAAGACAGTATAAAAATGTGGAACCTGCATAATTGAATTCATCTGTAGTTCTGTTTTTCTTTGCATCTATGAAAGGGCTGAAAATGTGTTGAAATCCACATGGATGGTAGTGATTAGGGCATACACTTCTAGATATTTTTACTCCATAACCTTCTGCCTTTTGTGTCTAAGGGGGTAACTTGGGAAAGGGGAAGGCTAGCTGAAAACAGGAGTCCCAAACCAGGAAGTGGTCACCAACAGAGGTGCTGAAAAACAGTAGTCTGTGCAGCTAAACGCATGTGCACACACAGCAGTTGTCATAACTTATAACCCCTGTCACCTTGGGGAAAAATGCTGGTTTGGAGGATTGCATAATAATAGAACAAATAAGTGGATGTAAGTGCCTGTTAGACACTACTTATTTACATTTTTAACATAAGTATGCTAAGTTTTGGGTTTTCTTGCTCCTTTAGCAAAGACTTTAGAGTGAATGTTAAACATTGAGGGTTTTTTTTTTTTTTAGATTTTCACAAGGAATATGTTAATCTCTACATGGGAGGAGATTCTGAGGTCAGGGAAGGACTTACAGCTTGTCTTTTTATAAAAGAAGTAAATGAATGTTTTTTAGACACGTATCCTGTTATGACTGCACCCAAACACAGGAGAGAGAGCCTCTTTATCAGCCAGCAACCACAGACCTCAGAAAAGAGGAAGAAAAAAAATTGATGCTGTAAGAGGCACTTCTTGGATTTGAGATACTCAAATAGCACATAAATAGAAAAAAATATTAAAAACAAACCCAAAAACATAAGTTTTAAGGGGAAGCTTCTAGCAGACTCTGAAGTCTGGGAGAGGTTGCCACTTTTGTGGCCTCTACGAAATGATAAATGTTTGCCGCTTTTAAAGCAATTCTAAAATGTATTTTTTCAAAGTCTTTTTTGTGATTTGTTTGTAAATGATAGAGAATGCACAGTGGTTAGTAGCAGTAGTTAATCTTTCTAGGAGGCAACGTGTTACTTGAATGTAGGTTCTAAAACACTTGAGAAGGACTTGTATCTGCTAAGTTGTAATAATTTCAAAATTCAGACAAGGTCCAACAAATTTTGAAGAGATACGAATACCTAGTAGAGACTTTAGAACCTATAGATAAATTGCAGTGGATAATACTTTGTTACTCAAAGTTAACCTGCTTGAAAGACTGTTGACTTATCTTACAATATGCCTTAATGCTGGCAATGGAAGAAAGTCTGCATTACCTTATACGGGTGCCTGTATAAATACTGTCACTTTCTTCTGTTCCATTCATTGCAAAGCGTACCTAGCCCAGGGGTGGAACAGTCATATGAAGTCAAAGACAAGGCTACATGGGTAAATATTTTCAAGAGCAAGTTCTACATAAAGGTGTATGTATGTGTATATATATATATATATATATACATATATATATATGTAGCTCTCATTGACTTCACTGGGAAATCTTTGTACCTCGTGGGTAAAAAAAAAAAAACAAAAAAACAAAACAACAATCTTAGTGATTAAATTCAGTTCTCCAAGGCATTCTTTGGGTATGTCTGCTGTGGTATTATCGATAAGAAGGAAAAGTCTTCAGCTTAAGTAGATACCAAAACAACTTCAGCCTTATTTAGTAATCTCTGTTTTTGTCTCCACTGTTGTTAAATTGATGAGTTCAAGAGGATTTTTTTAAGGGTTTATTATCTTTAAGTGAATGTGCTGCTCTTAGCTTGATTCAGTTTGGTAATCTTACTTTGTACATGATGTAAGGAGTAATTGGAAAGATAGGTGGGCCTGTCACGTGCTTGAAGGCTGTTTTTGTTCCCTGCTGAAAAGTCTGAAAATGGGTCTAATTTCTCAAATACTCAGGTGATTTTTTTCTATAAGAGGCTTTTTTTTTTGGATTCTGTCTTTTGATAAAAGAATCTTTTTTTTTTTGGAAGAGAAGTAGTCTTTGGAAAATGTCCAAGAATAGATTTGAGGGCTTAAAAGAGCTGGAGAGTGTGCAAGAGAAGTGTTCTGCTCTACAGGTGTTTTGACATAATTATTTCTGAAATAAATTCAAGATGCTGTATAACTCCGGGTAACTTGCCTGACAAAGCTTTCACTTCTGAAATTATCATTTGCCAAATCTTTGGGAATGCAGTTTTTGGGGGTGGATTTAAGTTTGCTGTCTATAAAATTAGACAGCAACCTTATCTATTGTTTATTAAAATCATTAAACAATGAAATGGAAATGTATTTTCAAAACTTTTAAAAATACTGATTTGTAATGGAATCAATCATCCAGGACTTGCCTAGAAAGTAGGTGAACAGCTGCTCTTGTTCACAGTATCACAGAGTTGGATGTGAGAGAAAAAGCAAATGAAACAAATTTTTTTCCCCCAAATTTTTTCATCTGTAGCTTGTGTTGTATTGTTTTCTGAATTTATTTTGCAAATCTTGAAGAGGCAAGAGATCATTACAGTCTCTGGTGCATGATACTGAGATTATAATTTCAGACATCAGAGCACTTACGTATTTCTGGTTTACCTTAAGAATCCTACCTCTAAGAGGTACAGTCTTCTCAATTACTGAGTAATATTTCCTTGAATTGCATGTATGCTCATAATACTAACTGAGGTTGATCCATCTTCCCTTGTAAGGAGAACTCTAGCAAATGACAGGCAATGAGCAAATGAAACAAACAAACAAGACCCCCTGTGGACTCCATTCATTGCTGTTCTTTAAAACTCCTTTTCAGTGTTAGGAGTTGCTTGCAAGTTGTCCTTAAGGAAGGTACTGATAATGCCATTCTAACTGGCTTATGCTAATGCCTGTCATACTTTTAATACATGCTAAGTTAGTAGTTTCTCTAGATGTTTTCTCTGGAGCATCTAATTAATCCTGCCTGTGAGGAATATTTAATTACATGTTCAGCTCTTCAGTAGCTTCCCTTCCCCCACCCATGCTCTTAGGTATGCCTTAGAGCAGTAAATACGTGTTCTGTTTAACTGGTACTTCCTTTTCTCCTGGGTAAAACAGCTAATCCTGGTATTAGAGCTAATTACTGTTTAACTTAGAAGCATAGTTCATATCTAATTCCATGAGTATGTGCTAGTGTGCAAGTGAAATATTTCTAAAGCTTCTTTACTATAACATTTATTGATAATAGAGTTCTGTCAGATGACTTGAAATTATAATAATAGCAAACTATTGTTATAGTCCACCTTAGTTTAGTTCCTAGGCACAGTTAAACAATTTTGGTTACAATATTAGACATTCTAGATACTTTTAGCTAAGGTGGAATAAGAAGTAGTTATGGATCTTATAGATCTGCTGCCTGTAGAACTAGGCAGTCAGTCAGAGATGTGAATTTTCTAGGGAAGAAGTTAACTCATAAATCAATACAAGGTTGTTAATTGAGGACCATCAAAAAGCAGACTTAAAGCAAGTTTTTTTAACTGAGAGTTTTGGTCGAACTGGTAAATTGCTCAGCTCCTAATTAAAAATTCCATTTGCTCTGAGTCATTACTGATGACACTTGGTCACACTTGCCAATGCTTGGTCACTATCTTCTAATTCCTCTCTAGTGGATAAGACACGTTTCAGACTCAGAAATAGAACATTCTGGTTTAGTTATGATTTATGTGTAGTGCTAGCAGTCTGGGAAGTGCTGAACAAATCTTATGAAGTAAAAGTTTGCATTTGCATAGGCGATGTTTATTCTGCAGAGGAGCAGTTTGTCTGGAGACTGGTTTGAACAGTTATGCCTGTTAGTCCTTGCCATTTAACGTGCTCTTCTCTTTCATTTCCTTGGAGGAGTTGACGCACGAGGCGTTTAACCTGTCAGTCTCTTAAAATTCATATCAGTATAACTGAATCATGCAGCGCAGGGTGTGAGAAACTCAGTGCAGGTAAAACCAAATGTTTGTTCAGTATTAAATTTTTGTCTGGTTATGCAAAATACTCTGTTCATAGCCAAGTTACAAGCTTAGCAAGCAGTTCAAGTGGCACAGTGAGTTGTTCTCTCTTTAGTTCTGCTAATAGGATGCATCAGGAAGTACAACTCTGATAATAAACCTTTTTTATACCTGTTAGTAGATGAGTGCCCTATGTGTTAATCAATGCTCCCTGGTCAAGACAATGGGTATGCGACAGACGTATACCTTGTTGTGGGTTTTGAGTACAGTTTTTTTGAAAAACAAACTCGTTAGCTATTCATGTAAGCAGGGAAAGTATGGCAGCCAAGCTCTGACAAGTTAAGAAGTTCATTAGACAAGCCAAAAGCCCAGGAATTTAAGGATTGATATCCTTGCATTGCTTTTACTTCAGTCCTGTGTATAAAAGTTGTGCATGGAAGGATTGCAGACTTTGACTGCACAGTGACACGTTGATGTGGTTTGACACTGATTCTAAGGGAAAACGTCACTGAAATGACAAGATGCAAATTCTGTAGAGCACAGCAGTACAAGTTGTCACAGGTTGCTCTCAAGTTATCTGTGAGTGGTGTAAATATGGAGGAACTCACTCTTCCCAGCTGGGCAACAAAGCACTCATTCTATGGCATGTAAATACTGAATTTAGCCTCTAAACATGTTTGCAGGTGAGAAAGATTGTATCGAATGAATCAACCAGTGTCTGCTAACAGAAGTTAGTCTGAAGTTTCTCAGGATAAATGAACTAGTGGTGCTTGTTTGTGTATTGTTTTGTTTTTTAAGGGAGGTGTAAGGATTACTTTCTGGCAGAACTGTTCAGACTGCATTCAGCTGAGTCTCTCCTCTCAGTGTCATTAGTATTTGAAATTTTAGCTTTCACCATACTAAATAACCTTCTTTTTTCCTCACTTTGTGAAAAATAAGACTTGCAGTTCTGGGTAATGGAGAGTGTACTTTTTCTTTTGTCGTAGATGAAATAAAACAATTCCATTTTCCAAATTAAAATCTCCATTTATTATTTAAATTGTTGCTAAAATAAAACATAAATGTTAACGCTATAGGCTGCCCAGTAGAACTTCTCATATTAAGGTGAGATTAGCTAAGCACTGTATACAACTACGCTGCCACTAGTGCTGTGCACAGAAGTCTAGAGTTGTGGATTTCTTTTAAAATTCTGTGATGCTATATATAATCTGATTATTGCTGATCAAAAAGTGTTCATTTACGTACATATTTTCCTTTTACACTTTTTTTTTTTCAAACTGTTCTACGTAGTTAATATATTGGGTCTGGAACACAAGCCCCATGAGGAGCAGCTGAGGGCACTGGGGGTGTTTAGTCTGGAAAGAGGAGGCTCATGGCAGACCTCATTGCCCTCTGCAACTACCCGAAAGGAAGCTGTGGGGAGCTGGGGGTCGGCCTCTTCTCACAGGTAACTAGTGATAGGACTAGAGCGAATGGCCTCAAGTTGTGCCAGGGGAGGTTCAGGTTGGAAATTAGGAGACATTTTTCAGAAAGAGCAGTCAGGCATTGGGACGGGTTGCCCAGGGAAGTGGTGGAGTCACTGTCCCTGAGGGTGTTCAAGGAAAGGTTGGATGTGGTGCTTAGGGACGTGTTTTAGTGGGTGACATTGGTAGTAGGGTGATGGTTGGACCAGATATCTTGAAGGTCTTTTCCAACCTTAATGATTCTGTGATTCTGTATTACTGGTATTGATGTTCCATTGCTAATCATTAGACTGGCACAGTATCTGTTTTGGCATCAAGTGACTTCTGATTATATAACTATAAATACACGCCAGAAGAAGCATCCATTGCAGGAAGGGCCCTCTGCCTATGTTTTCATGCCTAACGTTGCTAAAACTTCTCATGCCTAATGTTACTAAAACCATTCCAAAGAAAGCATTCAAAAATATTCAAGCTGAGATTTTCTTTACAAAAATCTTCCATGTTGGTCTAATGCAGCTTTCAGAAAAGTTGGTCTTTTGATCTTCAATACTAGAACTTAAAGGATTCTTAAAACATTTGAGAACAAACGTGGAGAAAATGACTAACTTTCACTGAAAGTAGGTTAGGTAAGGAAAGTTGTGGGAAAAAAAAATAAGGAAGAAGGTTTAGAGATCTTTTTAATGGAGCTCAGTACTGCAGAAAGAAAGACAATCTCTAGTGTGATATTCTTTGGGAAATTATTGCTATGTCTAAATTATCAAGTAATTTAACACAGAAGGAACAAATCAACAGATAAAACAGTGATGTGTTAGGTAAGATTTGAATATTTTACCTATGCTTGTGTCTAGTCTGCTTACAAGTTCTGCAGGCATGCTTGTAGCTCAGGGCTATCTGGTAATGGGTGCCGGCCTCTGTATCTTTATTAGCATTTGCAGAGTGCACAGTAGAAGAGCTTCTGGTTTAGTTTGGTACAGAAGGAACAAAGATGTAGTTCACATGCACTGAAACAGATCTGCAAACCAACCCAACCCCTGGTAAGTGTGGTTAATTAGGGATTTTACTTCAAAATGTGCTACTGCTCTGAAGTAATACATCAACTTAGACCCAGGCAAGAACATTTTAAGTCATCTTTTGTCCACGATCTATCAGGAATGTGAGAGAGATAAAAGCATGTGGTGATAACAGTTGGTGATTAACAACTTATTAATATAAAGCGAAGCTTATACATTTTTCACATGTTTCCTGAATAGAGAGTTAAGGTTTTATGCATGATCCAGAATTGTATTGGTCTTACATCAAATGACAAAGTGAAATAAATCATCTTTTGGGTGTAGCAGAAGAGGAGAAAGGAGTTCGAAATAATTCCTTTCGAGTTAAGTGCAGACTATTTTACTTACTATGAAGGATATCTAGGAAAACGAGAATTGGTATATTGGAGAGGGACAAGTTATGAGTATGCTTTGTTTGCATTATGGGCCTCATTTTGAACAATACATAAGACAGTTGCTAAAATCTGAAGTGGGTGAAAACCTGGGTGCAGAAGAGGCCTTACAATAAAGAATTTATGTAAATGTTTGACTTACTGTAATTTGTTCTAAATAATTTATTGTATTAAGTTTATATACTTGTTGATGCACCATTATTTAACTATTTGTTGTTGTTGTTTTTAATAAGTGCAATCTTTTCTTTTTTTTTTTGAAATGCAGTCCTTCCAGGGAAGCCAGGGACGAGCCTACCTCTTTAATTCTGTGTAAGTATCTTACTACGGTTTTGCACACTACCTAAGAGTGTAATTTTTTCGTATGCTCTGTAAGCAGAATTCAGTAGAAATTTGTGTAAGGCACTTTGACCTCTTCTTTTAGCATTGTTTTTACTCGCCAGCAATAGTTATTAGAGAGCCACTGAGATGATTTTTTTAAGTACCCACACACAGATATTAGTTTACTATATTTTAAGTAATTCTGCTAATGGCTGAAAGTTTAGGGGAGGGTGTTAATGAAAAATTCCTTTTCTGTATGTAATGCTAACTATCTCGAGCAGAAGTTGCCACCCTGAGATATTACAGAAGTCAAAAGCATTTCACGACTGTAAGTTTGCTTTAGACAACTTTCCTGTAGTCTAAAGGAGAATTTTTCCATGTGATAGTTAGGTACATTTACATGTTAGTGTACCAGTATCCTCAGTACATCTTAAGTGACCTTGAATATTACAACCCTGCTAGATGCAAAAGCTCCTTATGCAATTTTGCAATTTTAAGCACGCCCTTGCCATAATATAAGGCTCGTTCTTTGAATTTGCTAATGGATGCATTTTAAGCTTATACACAAGATTGAATTTTTGTCTTTATTTTTACAGCAGTTGATTGTGTTGCAGCATTTTTGGAAAAAGAAATGAAGTTAAGTGTCTTGGTCTATTTTAGTCCAGGATAATGGAACTATAACTGCAAAGGATTTGATTGCAGATCCTTGAAATTCATTTTATGTGTAGCTGTTCAATGGAGACTTGGGACTTCCAGTGTAATTGCAGTACTAAGGAACTGGTAATAAAAGAGCAAAAATTGCAAAATGTTGTCCTTCTGTAACACTGTCTAAAATCATCATTTAACCTTGCCTGATCTTTTCTGCATAGATTCTTATTCATGAAGAAAATATTTTGATGCAGTACTTCATGGGATAATTTGTTTTTATCTTGCTGTTTGTTCATCATGGCTTAGTCTGCTGCTCTGTAGCAAAGAAATGTTTACGAGGCTTTTTCCTCATTGCTATTTTGGAGTTGGTTCTAAATTCAGCTTTTGGTGCTGATGTACTGGTACAGACATGTAGAGGTCACAAATTGTTTTTGAAGAAAAGCCCAAAACTGAAGAGGCTTCCAGTTACTGCTTAGTGTTCTGTTCTCTGAAAGTTTAACTACTTAGTGTGTCTTTGGTGGGAGCAAGTAGGCATAACCAACAGCGTGATGTATAGTCTTAGTAACTTGAAAAACAAAAATAACCCCCCTTTTTTCTTCCATCCTTCAGCTAAGTGTAACAAAATAAGTTACTTTTACTGCAGTGTATAAGTTCGGCACCTATATTTGATTTTTTAATTTTTTTGTGTGTTCTGGAGTAAAGGTGGGTGGCAGGTAAGAAAGAAAGCAGTCTAATGCAGGTAATTGTAGAGTCATTTCTCTCTCTCTTCCCCTTCCCCCAGGGTAAATGTGGGCTGTGGTCCAGCAGAGGAGAGAGTTCTTCTGACAGGTTTACATGCCGTGGCAGATATCTATTGTGAAAACTGTAAAACCACTCTTGGATGGAAATATGTAAGCAATATACTTACATTTTTGATAAGTGTTTATATGCTGAAGTACAGCTATTTGAGTAGGCTCAGTGTTAGTGATGGTTTAGTTGATGTTAGCTCTAGTGCTTTTGCATGCATCAGGCAGTAATGTCGTTTTGCTTTCTTATATCTGCTGGAGCGTTTTAGCAGTTAATAATTTTATTTTGAAGACAGCAAAGTTAGCATGAGGCATAGATGCTATTATACCTAATACTTCTGTAGTATCTTTTTCCAACATTACCAGCCACATACACTAAACCAGATGTAAGACATTCACAAAATGGGTCTTAATTTTCTTGGTTTCAAAAGTTGGTTCATATAGCAAAAAAAGTATGATGAATGGTACTGAGCATGTTTTCACTGCCTACTACTACTGTGAAGTAGACTCTGATGTTTGAAAAGTAGTCTGTGCACTTGCATGGTTATCTGTAATGCTTGCAACTGTGCTGTGTGATTGACATTTATATTCTCGGTGGTGTATGTAGGATTTTTATTGATTCAGTATATTTTCTGGTGTGCCAACTATTAACCTCACATTGTGACTTTAAGACATACAGTTTTGTCTAGAAATAAATACAAAAGAAGGGCAAGAAATAAAACCGAAATCAGAATTTCTTTAGTGGTTTGGCCCCGGCAACTGCATAGTAGTACATAAAAAAAATCTGATATTAGACCTTGAATCAGGAGTGTATCAATTTTAATGCTGGTTTTCAAAAAAAAAAAAAAAAAACATGGCTCTTTCTTTAAATACTGTATGTTGTTAGGCACTCTAAAGACTGTCTGGGACAGTTACAAAAAATATTTAGGTGAATCCTATATTTAATGCATTTATGATTTTGTTTGGTATTGTGGACTACATATAGGCAGTTCAGAGACCAAAATCATCATCCATTAGAAAACTTTTAGCTCATCCAGGAAAGAGAGAATACGCACAGAGAGAACATGAACAACTTCAAAAATATAAATGTTAATGTCTCTAATTTGTCATTTCAATGTAAGGTTGATGTTTAAAATACTTTACTTCCCCAACGTATTTCTTGATTTTTCTCTTCCAGGAACATGCTTTTGAGAGCAGTCAGAAATACAAAGAAGGAAAATTTATCATTGAACTTGCCCACATGATAAAAGACAATGGCTGGGAGTGAATCATAACCTTTTTCCTTCTGTTTGGACAATACTCTTTGGAACATGCTTTACAAAGACTAACGCAAAGTAAAGGAAGAGCTTGGCTAGAGTGGCCCTGAGAATATCACTGAACTCTGAAACCTCACAAATGAGTAGTGTAGTGTAAGTGGCTATTTCAGGCCATGTTTGCCTTTTCTCCTTGTGTAAGTTCCCTCTTTTTGTATGTGTATTATTGTGTGAACAGTTGTTTTGGAACATTTTGGATGACCTTTTTCTAAACTCTCTCAAACTAGAGAAACAGTTCACTAATTGAAAATGGATTTTACTGGTTAGTATCTATCTCTGACCTATGCCTTTAATGCTACCTTCCGCTGTGCATGCTTCTTGCCTAAACACCTACACTCCAATCCTGTAGAAGTTCTATATCTGAGCAGTCTGAAAGAATGTATGGGATGGGGTGCTTTCCTATATGTAGCAATTTCTGACGTATTTGGCAGTGAAGGGGATGCAGTATTGTAGTTATTATTTTCTCTTTTAAATTTGAGTGTACCACAACCTGTGTACATCTTGTAGGTGAATTGGTTAAAGGTACAGTGCTCAGTTTAAAAATATTTCAGTTGCACTGACTGAAATTAGCAGATCTTAAGTTGTTAGGATGAGTTATGCTAGAGGTGATATCTTAATGAAATACCCGAGAAGGATTTAAAATTAATAATGCTATAGAATATGTTCAATTAAGACCAACACATCCCCTAAGGAGTTCCCAGGATAAGAAATTTATAAAAGTATAGCTTGCAAGATAAAAAGACAGAAAAATATATACATCTTCTGTTTTGGAAAAAATTAGTCGGTGTATTCAAAAAAAAGTTTTGGTACTGTACCTTTGCCAGTAACAGGGTCTTGTGCATCAGTGAAGTTTTATGGCTGGTTCCATGTAACTGTATAGTCCTAATGCACTGGACAAAGAGGTTGATATCAAGGAAACTTGCTGAGGTATTCTGCTTCTGCTACATTTGAACAAAAATATTTATTTTTGTGACAAACGGTCAGAGCCTATGAGATGAAAATTAATATAGTACACGTAGAAAAAGGAGGGGTAATAAGAGGGAAGGGAAGTTTGACTAAGTTTTTCATAAAATAAGATAGTTTTTAAAATTTGAGGGTGGGGGGGAAGGGGTTTATTGGTTTGCTGGCTAAATCATCCCCAAGTACATTTTTATAACAAAAATTTATATGAAACTTACCTTCTCTTTTGATTTCCCACTGTTTCTTAACTGGAATGAGTTAATGAGAGAATCATCTAAAAAGTGTATGTACGATGTTAGCTGTTGGTGTTTGTGCATGCACATTCTCAGCAACTTTGAACGAAATGCTCTACATAAATTTGCTAACTTTATTTTTCAAATTAAACAGTCTCTGAAGACCTTTTGTATCTTAATCCATTTAATGCTTGAGGACAAGATGCTTGGAAAAAAAATCCTTAACACTACATCAGTACTATAACTGAACAGTATGAAAGCCTTGCAATGCAAAATTATCTTATTTCAAAAACAATTCTAATATCATGGCACCTACAAAGTTTAGTCATAGGTGCCATTGCTGCTGTTACGTTTTTGGGAATCTCTAATAGGCTTTCTGAATTCTACTGCACTTTAGAAATTTTGTCATGCATAAAAAATTATGCCAATGGGTAGGGGCAATACAGATCTTCAAAACCAGCTTTCCAGTCTCTTTGTGGAGAGGAGGAGTGAGAAGAGAGTTCTCCCATGTGTAAGCATTCTCTGATGCAGGCTGGCTAAACTGCATTCCAGATGTTGTAATGATCTATACCTATGAATTAAAAATGTAAAAATTAGAGAAGTAGTTAAAGCTGTTGGGTTTCAGTCCAGAGACCTGAGGTGGTACAGTTGTGTTCAATCTGGATTTTGTGGCTTACACTTCATGTTCACAAATAAGATCAAGCTTCAAAGTCTTGTTTTTAACAATGTCATTGATGCAAGATGGGCTTTGGTGTTGCCTGTCTTTTGATCTTTTTGACCTGGAATTCTTGAGATTTATTTTCCTCCATTGTAATGTATGTTGCTGACAAAAAAAAAAAGCACTGAAACTTCTATCAGCAAAGTTTGTGCTGGCGTCAAAGTCCAGTTGTAATGTAATACTTGTGAAAACGCTTCTGTAAAGTTCGTGTATCTTTGGGCTTTTCTTATTTCCTGGCTACAGGCTTGTTGAAGAAGTACACTGGACTGAAGACAAAAGTAATAGCTGCTTTTCGATAGAGAGTTGAAATTAAAGAAAATATGTAAAGTATTAAAGACTTTTCTCTATAAAATTGGGGGTTTGGCTCTCTCTTAGTTAATGCTGTCTGTAATAGTCTGATTCTTACTTAGAATTCAACCTCTTTCTTCAGTGCATTATTTATATTTTAAACTGGACATTTTCACCAAAACCTTAATTAACTTTGATGCCAAAGGTTGGGACTTCATCAAGTGCTTAGCACGTAGAGCTTCAGACTGCTGGCATAAAGAGTTAATGATCTATATGTGATGTTTATGGCTTTTAAGAGAACCAAACAAAGCAATATTCTTTTTGGTCTTTTAAGAGTGGATGCTTAGAAGGAGTAGAACTAATACAGAATTGCAATTTCATGCTGCCATGTAACAGTTCTTTAGGCTCATTCTATTGAGGGAGTAGGTGAATTTTCTTCCTGTGTTGCTTGGCAGTGTCAATTATTATTTTTTCCCCTTGTAAAAATGTAGAGAATTCTTGTTATTGGTTTTGGTGAAAGTAGAATCCAGATAGCGATGGCTGCTGGCTGATGTGAAGAGGTCAGTCTGGTCACTGAACCCTCCAGCAGTCATTTGAAAGAAAAACAAACTTACTTGAAAAAAAATTTTACTAAAGCATTTTCCCTCTAACCAATTTTTGTAATATATTAAAGATTATATTTAAAGTTTGTATGTGTTTGCTCTGGGCAAGTTTACTTCCCCTCCAACTTGAGCACTTTTGTTACTTGTACTGGTTATTTTTATTGTTGGTCTTAACATTTATTTTGTATTTTGTTTTTTACAACTGTAACAAAAAGCTTTTGTGAACCTTTGTTTCTCGCTGGCTCTTTCTTGGACCAAATGAACTGACTATGAGCTGGCTTAGAAGAAACGTTCATTGGGATGCATAGGAATTTGCTAGCAGAAATGTACATGTATTGAAAGCTTTCTTCCTCTGAACCTCTAAAGCCACACCTGTCCTAAAGTAATTAATCATAATTTTATGTGACTCTGGTAATCTGACCACACATTCTCTGTCTTGGTCGAAAAGAATGGATGTAACAGTGGTATTCCAGGACTGAGTCTGCTTCCAGACGCTAGGACTACTCTTTGGCTGGTCACTCTAACCACCTTTTTGATTAATAAAAGGCAGTGCTGCCATCTTTACAGTTCTGTTAATTGCAAACTTGCTGTGAAATAAGCTGCAGAATTAGTGAGGGATTGCTGACATGTCAGCTAAGAGTACGCTATTGCTGTGTACTCTTAGTAATCTAGTAATTAATCTACCAGTAAAAAGGGCCATTTTCCCTCATTCGCTGTAAACTATACAATGGCAAACTGTATTAATGAAGTCTGTTATAACTCAGTCTAGCTTCCCCCTAGCAAGGCCTAGTATAATTATCAACCTGAGTGGTGTGCCCCGCCTGCTTGTAGCCCTTAGGAATCTGTGGGAGAGGAGAGGGAATACAATTTATGAAATTTCTTTAAATTAAAATCTGGTGTCAGAGGTGCTGACAAGGTCATCACTACGCCCATAAACCAAATGGTCATCCATATTTCTTACTGGTCTATCAAGGCAGTGCAAGAGTTCGTTGATGCCAAGTCCCGTTTTTGGTGGACTTGATGCCTCCCTCTGAGTAATGCTTGTAAAGAGCTTTTTCTGCATGCTCATCGCAGCAGTCAGATGGCAGCATCAGTGGCCTGGAGAGTCACAGACCAAATTTCTCACATCTCCATTCTTTGACAATGGAGATGAGTGGAAGAAGCTGTCAAATTATCGTTAACCTTTTGGACACTTTATTGTACTTCATTTAGACTCATGTTAAGCCAACCAGCAGTATAAACACTGCAAAAGGAACAGACACTTCAGAGGTTTCTTTTGAAAGGACTGTTACAAATGGTTTAAGGCCTAAAGCAGGAGTCAAAAATGGCAGTTGAGTTGTGCCTCGTTTCTTACTCTTTACAATGCTTTCTTTTACAGGTGACATGGCTGTGTTGCTGTTTTGTCCTAGCAATACTGTACATCATTTGTTGTTTCACTATATTGTATCTACTTGAGGTATCACAATAAAAGCTTTCAATTGTTTTGTTGAGTTACTTGTTATTTTTGTGCTGTCATGTCTTGTTTTAGGTTCCCATGTGTTTTGGTTTTTTTTCCTCTCCTCTCTCTAGTAAGACCAGAGAGAAAAGCCCAGAGCTCTTAGATGATCTTAAAAACTTTTAAGGTATGGGTTGAATCTGATTCACTAGGTACTTGGAAGATTGTCTCTAAACATTTGATTTTTTTTCCTTTTGCTAATCTTTCCAAAGTAGAGTTAAGATGTATTCCTACTTCTAGAGCTCTAGCCCATTTTGAGCTAATCATGGATCTTATGCAAACAAAGTGCTTTTAAAGGGAGAGTTGGTCTGTGCACACTCCAACACTAACTTTCAGTGGAATGGTAGGAAGTGGGGGTGTGCTTTCTGTTTCGTTATCTTGGTCATCCAGAGAGCAGAGCACACTCTGAGCACAGGCATTCAATCTGTTAGTTCTGCTTTGTCTGGAAGGAACCTCTGTAGTTCCTCTAACCACATAAACAATTTTCTCATGCATTATAGTGGAGCTAAAACCCCCACTCTTGAGTCAATAAGTAGGATGTGATGTAGATTGGTCAATGATGGAGATATTGAACAATGTCAGCCTCTGTATTGATCTTCAGGGTACTGTGCTTGCCACTAGCTGCTTATTGAACATTGTGCTATTAATTAGTACCAGCTATTAATTAGTACCAGTAGCTTGGAAGCACTACCAATCTTCAGTGCATCTAACAGTCCATTTATCTAACTGTAATAAGCCACAGACTGCTATGGAAAGTGGTTTCAAGAGTTACTAAAACTAAAGTGTATTGCATCAACCACTCTACACAGGCAGTTGGTTCATCATCATGGCAATGATGTTGGTCAGATCTGGTCCATCCTTAAGACAATGCAGATGATTCCTGATCACTGTCCTGTCCTCCACATATCTTTAAACAGATTCCATGAGCACTGTGTGCTCTGAAACTGTCTTCCCTGCCTATCTCAGCAATAAGTCCCTGATGTTATATCCTGAAGATTAAGCTGAAGATGGTCATATTGATCTTAAGAGGATTACAAGCACGGAGGTTAACTGTGTCTTTATTAATTTTAAAGACTAAATATTTCTTCTCTTAAAATGTCTGGATATTGTAGCACGGGACTATTGCAGTGATTTATTCTCTCCTATATCATGGCAGGTGTAGGACTGTCCTTAATTGCATTAAAGCAGTTCAGTATAAATAAATTCAAAGAAATGTTTTGCATCAGACTTCCCTACTAGCACAAGTCATAGGTGTGTGTTATGTAATATTAAAGTGCCTGAAATGAAATGAAATGTTCCTGGAAATTCTGTTTACTCCAAGGCAGGTTAAATTATGTGGTTGTGATCCTTTCATTATTTTTAGGATGATAAATTAATAGAGTTTATAGAATGTAAATACAAAACATTAGTTGCTTGAGTTTGAACACTTTGAATGAAGTAAGATACTGGTAGCAAAGACTCATGTAGTATTTAGGGGAGGAATTTGTTTTTTATTTGGTTTAATTCAATGTTCAGCAATTACTGAACATCATCAATAGTGCATCTAATATGAGCCCTTTTGACTGACAGAGGTGGAGAATGAAGTCATTCAGTACAGGCTTATTCAGTCTCTTCAATAATCCATCATTTCATCTCACAAAGGGATGGGGATGCTCTGCGTATGAGATCAAACATAATATTTCCATCCTGAGAAAAATGGAAGATGGCCTGCTATCCTTTCTTCTACTCGTGCTCCTATAAGCTGTCATCTCAGATAAACTCCTTCTCTTCTTTTTAACCTTTTCTTGGCTTTATTCTTTTGGGGATAAAAAAATATCATTCTAGATTGGGGAAAAGAAGAATAAAAACGTCATTTTTTGAGAGGTGCATGATATTAATTGAATAAAAAACTTTTTTTACATGGATATAATCAAAGTAATAAGGATTTCATATTCAAAATGTTCATAGTAACAACCCATTAAATTTTGATGAAGCAAAGGGACTGTAAAAACACCAACAATCAGCAATTAGACTACCAGCAGAATTTTGAAAATGTGAATTCCAATCTTGTTTCTTACCAGCTAGAAAATACCTGGAGGATCTCTGACCTCCAGATAAACAGAGATGGGCAGATGCCTTGTCAGAAAGTTGGGAATCTTCCATTAGATGTTTTTTTGTTCATGTTAAATGTAATTAAGTGGGCACCTGTGTTAGTTGAGGGTTCTTCATTCATGTAACACCATAGTGCTAAGGTTAAGCCATAATGGGACATGTGTAGGTCTCTATTTACAAATCCCAGGTAGCCTAAACAGGAAAACAATCACAACTAAAGCAAGTTTATTCTGTGCTTGTGTTATGTCTAAATCTGATTGCTCGATTATTCTACTTTATTGTAGAAAATACAGATTTTTCAGTTTTTAATGAAATAATATATAGTTTTTGCATGCTCAGATGTCCATATTTTTGTAGTAAATAGCATAGCTTGACTTGCCTTCTTGCTCAAGTAGGCTTCAGAGCTTTCTAGTTCAAGCAAAGACAATGGCAGGGCCAAAGTAAGCCTTTGTTCAAAACAGAGTTTGAATCCTGACATATATTATATATATGTATATACACACACGTATATATCTGCAAATTCCATCACAGCATGGCTTGCCCTTTACCCATAAAGAGGGGTGCAAATGTTATTTAACCTTTAGAATACCTTTACGACATCTTTAGAAATGATCATCTGCTTTACTTTACAGCTGAAGAAAGTTAAGTTAGTTTTCCAAAATCGTTTATGAGCAAAACCCTCTTCTTTGGGACCTGGAGCTGAATCCAGCACTGTTGCATGAACTTCTGAAAAAAATAAAAAATAAAAATCTTGCTCACATTTCAAGTTGTATAGACACAAAACTTCAGTGGATTAAACAGTGCATTGCTATTTATTTTGCTAACCCTTCTATTTGGTGTGATATATATGTAGAAGCTGTTAGCCACGTATCTCACTGCATAAGGCAGCCTGTTGAGGTTATAGTAAGAGATAACAACTGAAAGCATCTTTGAGTTTGGCTACACCCATTACTGAGCACACACTGGCTTTCTTTTAGTCATCCTGTTGTTTCTTTGTCCTTAGAAGCAAGAGTTCACCCGTGCAGACAGTCCCTGTGTTTCCAGGATGAAAGCTCATGGTTCCAGGAGAGAACAACAAAGGGGGGGGCGGGTGTTACTGACTGGTGGAAGTTTTATTTATTTATTTATTTATTTATTTATTTATTTATTTATTTATTTATTGTGATTTGCATCAGGGAGGGTGAATGGTAGTTGTGTTTGAATTGTGATTCAAGTTATTTGTCCGCTTAAAAGTGAAATCAAAGCATCTGCATTCTGCAGTAAAGGTTGTTTAAAATTTACTGATGAATCATTAAAAAAAAATAAAAAATACTCTCCCAGCAGTTGCAACACTTCAAGTGAAAAAAATAAATAAGAGCAGGAGTTCTGTGCATTGGCTGAGCAAACACTTCTTCAAAACTAAAAACCCATTAGAAGTCAGGGATCTTGTGACACAGAGCGGGGCTGCCAAGGGCAAGAAGATCTTATTTTGCAACTGGGCCCGGGTGGATTGCTACATCTGGGAAACGGGTTGCAGATGTAAAACACGTGCTTCTGAGGGCTGGGGGGCTTTTCTAAACAAACATATTTCCTAAACAAATACAAACAGAGGCAGTGTTTGCCATGTGGCTGGGGAACCTGCTGATGTGATTGCAGCGAAGCTGCTGGCCTGTAGCTGCTGTACACAGGTGGCATAAAGGCCGGGCAGGCAGGGTTTGTAGGCTGGTAGGATGGAGTGGTGGGATTGGAGCTCCGCAGCCCCCAAATGGGGCTGCTCCAGGACGGAGCCACACCAAAGGGACATCTGTTACAGCCCGCCCTGCATCTCAGTGCCTTGCTTCAAGCAGCAAACACAGTGGAGCTGTGTGTGTGCCTCATGCGGGAGGGTGGACCCTGCACCCACACCCAGGCCCAGCTGAAGGTGGCCTGTGCTGGAAGGGGAGGCGATGCTCCTGCGGGGCGCTGAGCTCTTCTCTGCACTGCCCCAGCCCCAGCCCCAGCTTGGCTGAGCAAATCGCAGCTCAGCAACGTCTGCTCTTCAGGGGCAGGCGGCTGTTGCTGTACACATACGCCATAATCTCCTTACAGGCCTGAATTAATCATCTGTTTCCCACTGATGCTCAAATAAGCACTGTTTCAGTGGGTGGCATGCTCCACTTCCTTACCTGGTATAGCTGATGTGACTACAAACCTGCTACTGCTTGTCTGCTTGAATTATCCCCCCTCCCTTTCCTCCTTTTTTAAAGAAATCTTTCTCCCTCCTCAATTCCCCACTTTCTAATGAGATCCCTAACAGCCCAAAGTCTGCATCATTTCACTTTTTTCACTGCCATTCCTCTTTGCCCTCCAGACCGTGTTAGCCCAAGGGCAGCAGTAACAACCTGCGGCCAAGCACAGGACGGACGCCTCAAGGCGGTCGCTCCACCAGGTCAGCGTGGGGCGGCCGCTGCCACCACGTCTCCCTCCTCCCCGCTCTGGTAGCGAGGGCAGAGGACACCAGGCTGCTCTTTGCTATTCCCCTATCGCTGTGCCACTGATTAAACTCCTGCAGCAAGTTTCAGGCCTAAGTAATTTTTTATTTTTTTTTTTGTCATGATAGTTGTCAGAAAATGTGTGTGTATGAACTGTGGTCCTGTGACACCGTGCTTTGTCTTCTCCCTTCCTCCTGCTTCCAGGCTGACAGACCAAAACTCCATTTGGTCTGTCAGCTTTTTTACCATATTTTCCCATATTCCACCCCCCCCCCTTTTTTTTTTTACCTGTTTTCTGTGGTGAAAAGTTTCTCACAGCACAGAGGCTGCAGACATGAATTAATGCCCTTTAATTGCCTACCCATAACACACAAAACCAAAAGGGTTTCTCGGCGTTCCTTCAGTGTTTACTAACAGACAGACTTTGCTCTGGCAGCCCTCTCCTCCGCCAGCCCAAACTCACGCTGAAGGTTAACAGCTCCCCAAGTTAATGATTATCCTTCCCTGTTTGTGCGGTGCTTCACAGTTAAAACATGTAAATATGACTCCCCCGTGTAATTGCTGTGGTTATCCAGTGATGAGCTCTGCAGAGCACAGAAACACAGCTATTAGCAGAGCAAAATGTCACTCCCTTGTCCGGCCTCCCCGAGATCACAGAAGTGTCCTCTGGCCCAGAAAACAGCCCGCGGATGATAAAACCGTCCCGGCCGTCACAAGCGGCCCGCAATGAAAACCCCCTCTCAAAATAGCAAAGTCTAATCTCTCCTGAGGCTGTTAATCAGGTTTCTAATCTAGCAAAGCTGGATCCATACTGTAACATGCGGCGATTCCCATGCCTTTATTACAAACCCAGCTCCATTTACTGGGTCAGGAGACTAAAATGTAAACGTTTGCCTGGGAAGAAATCGCTGCAAAGCACCTGCTCTGAGGGCCAACCTGTGACAGCGCAGGGTGCCATGACCTGCTGGCACCTTACCTGTAAGTGCTGAACCTTACCGACATCTCTGCCTGGAAGTGCAGCACAACACAACCGCCTAATCACATGTTTTCTGAGGGCTGAAGGCAATCTTTGCTTGTCTGAAGACAAACACAAAGGCTGGGCCCGTCAGGTCTCTTCCAAATTGGGTAGCAATGGACTGAACAGGCGAGGTAAAGATTTCTGTGCAACTTCATGGGAGCAGACCTTTTGACCTTGGCCCAACTCATGTTGTTGCCAGCATTGCCCTGGCTGTGTCGGGCCTTCCCCATGTCTCACAGGACCTGCGGCCCTGCAGAGGGGGTGAAATGGCTGATGTGTGCAGCTTGTACAGAAGTGTGTGATGGCTGTGGTATTAATCAGGCTCCCTTCTGCAAAAGGCACAGTACAAATGAAAGGTCACACAGAGCTGCAGCATCCTCGTGTACCACCACACACGATCAGGCTGTGTTAGCGAGACACGGGCTGGTAAATCCCCTGCTATGGGCTTGGTAAGAGGTTCCCTGAGGACCAGGAGGCCTCTCAGCCTCTCAGGCGCTGGTTGAAGAGGGTCAGGCTCCCAACCAGGCACAGGGATGGTGCTTGTGGCAACCAGGGAAAGCTGCCCCACTTCTCACTTCTTCAGCAAAGCCTGGGAAATGAGCAGAGGTGTGTGAGGGCCAGGTCGTGCTGCAGAGTGAAGTGGCTGCTGATCTCCAACTCATGTTTGTGGGGAGGACAGCAAAGGTGGCGTGTCTTGGTCCTTGATTCAGGGACTTCCCACCGGGAGGCTCCAAGGTCTTGAACTTTGGCTTTTACTGAGCTTGTTTTTTTTTGTCTGCCTGCATGGAGTTGTGCCCATGTGCACAGGACTGGTCTGGTTCCCTCCCCTGGGCTTC
Organism: Anser anser; assembly: GCF_964211835.1. NCBI lineage: Eukaryota > Metazoa > Chordata > Aves > Anseriformes > Anatidae > Anser > Anser anser. The sequence goes on along the minus strand of NC_139739.1, from coordinate 9,187,726 downwards.
TGCCTTGGTGTTTACTGTTGCCGTTTGTCAATACATTTTAGCCTCCTTTTGCTGCTCCTTTCCTCCCCCCATCCCTTTACTACCACCCTTCCATCAATGCTCAGGAACTTTCCCATATCCTGCAGGGCCCAAAGCCCCTTCTGATTCCCCAAGCCCTCCCTCGTCTCCCACTGGTGCCGTGCCCCTCTCTGCGCTGCCATTTGTGCCTTCAGGTCCCGGCCACAGCCCACTCAGCTCTGGACACCACGTGTTGGCTGGGCTCAAAATATGAGCAGTAAAAGGGGGAAAAAATATATTTTCCCAAGGTTAACACAGGAGCAGGGCAGGCATGGGACTGGCTCTGTCCTTTCCAAAGCTCCTTGCCCATGCCCCCACGCCACAAGTCCCCTTCCCAGGGCACTGGGCTGATGGAAGCTGAATGCCGTGGGGCTCCCCTGAAATACCAGAAGGGATAAAGATATTTCCATTACTGAACGCAGAAGAGATCAGGTCACAGCAGGTGGGGACAAAACCTGCCTCCAGAGTGATAAGGGGGGGATAAGATGGATGCGTTTTGGGGACATGAGCAGTGCTTTAGGCCACACTCTTCCCAGCACCCTGTCCCCAGATTACCCTCAAGGGTACTGGCCACACACAGATCTGCCTTGCTCACACTGCAATTTAATATCCCAATGTGAGATGGGGTGAGAGAGGGAAGCAAAAAGGGCTTACAGTGGTGGTGACAAGTCCCCAAGGAGCTGCGGAGGCATCACTCCATGGCGGGCAGGGTGTGAGGATGCGGGCACTGCCACTTCGCCCTTGTGGACAGGTGAGCTGCAGGCTGCGGGCACGGCCACTGGTTTAATGCTTTTGTGTGGCGTCTGTAGCACTGGTTGCGATGGTGCTTTGTGCCCAGTTCCCCTTGTGCCCCGCTGTCCACAGCATCCAGCATCCCCAGGCCCCTTTCCCCAGCTCCGTGCTGCCGGTTGCCATGACAATCCCAGGAGAGATTTCACATGAGCACTGAGCGCATACCAAGCGGTGCTCGGTGCTTTCAAACCTGGAGGTGCAAAGGAATAAAATGCAAAAGCACCGCACAGATCCGGAGCAGGAAAGGGCTTGCTGTGTGTGAGGCCTTGGGTGCCAATGTCCACTTGTTCCTCCCCGTGGCAGCAGCAGCTGCTCCTGGATGAGGCCTTTAGGGACCTGCCCAGCTGCACAAGAGGGTGGGGAGGTTTTTAACAGCCCCCCTGCCCCTCCCATTTTTTTTTTTTTTCTTTTTCCATTTGATCTGTAGAGTTGAAAACTTTGTTTCCCATAGAGGCGAGCCAGTGCTTCTGACTGCAGGCCAGAACCCAGGCCTGGAGCAGCCAGTGAAGGCGCTGGGTGCTTTCACTGCACACCCAGCCCTGGCCAGGAAAGGCAGGCGCCAGGCACTGAACTGGCCCATTGGATGCTCAAGCACTGGAACAAAAATGCTCTCAGTACATTGACTTTAACCCAAAACGCAGCTGTGGCGATGGGAAGCACGTGGCGGGCACACCCCTTCCTGTGGGCCTGCCTGGGCTTCTGACCATGCAGCAACACCTCCCTGCCCCTTTGCTTGCCTTTGCACCTCTTAGTTTTAATTCTTTTTTCTCTTTCTTTTTCTTTTTCATCTTTTTCTTTCTCTCTTTTTTTTTTTTTCTTTCTTTCCCTTTTTTACCCTCTCCTCTTGCCTGTTCCTCCTTTTCTGCTGCTCCATGGTCAAGGAAAGCCTGACTGCTGCGATGGGACAAGGGCAGAAAAAAATACAAATCCCTCTTTGCTTTAGGGAGTGCAGGAAGAGGTGCAGAGACATGGTCTAGAGCCCGTGCCCAGGCTGCCCAGGACGGTGCCTTGCTGGCTCCAGGTGCAGATCTGGAGCCCCATGAAGTACTGAGCTGCTGCTGTCAAGAGTGTGTTCACACCTCACCGCTCCGAAATCCAGCCTTGTAACGAGAGCTGGGGCATTGCCACCACTGCCGGTGTGAAGGGCTTCATGGAAACTTCTCTGGTTTCTGTGGATGTGGGCTCTGAAAAACAAGCTTATCTCTTCCTGGCCCTGGAGTGGGCCCCGAATCTGAATTATGTACGAGAGGCGCTGGCAGCAGAGGTGTGCCTGCAGCCACTCCTCGCCCCGCACACCGAGAGCAGGCGATGTCTGCGCTGGCACGGCCCTGGTGTGGCTGGGGTTACCCCTTCTCCCTGTCTTCTCCCCATTTCCTTGACAGAGCGAGCTGCCCCAGCACTTGAAGCCAAAAATACACAAACCAGGCCAAACTCTAGCAACACATAGCTTGTTTTGTTATAGATTAACTGCTGCAATAAACCAAGGGCAATTTTCCTCCCCAGCATCTGAACTGGCCTGTTAACCTACTCTCCCAATGGATTTTTTTTTTTCCCCAAAACAGATGCACTACAAATCGATGGCTGTGCTTTTATGGGGAGGGCAGGCTTCCCCAGCCTTGCCAAGGGCCTGCAGAAAACCCAGTGATTTGTTCCCAAGAGCTCTCCCGGGCGGAGAACAGACATGTTGATCTTTACCTCTAGTCCTAATTTTATTTTACTTTTTCTTACAGTGGAGGTTGCCAATAATAACACAGCTCCTGGCCCCATACGCTCGGTTTTGTACCCATTTGCTCTAGGGGTGCCAGTGTGGTTTTTCACCAGCCTAATTCCCCTCAGGGTGGCTGGGACAAGGGGCGATACCCGGCCCTTTCTGTGGGTGCGAGGTGACTGCTCCCCCAACACCAAAACACTGGCGATGGAAATGCTGCTGGTGGAAACACAAAACCAGCACAGTGAGGGCTCAGGATTCTCCAGGAACGCATTTATTCTGGACGTAACATGCCAGTTCCCAATCTTTCTGGCATCAGAGGGGTCCCATGGGCAAGGGGCTGGGGCAGGTTGGTTGGGCAGGAGGCTTTGTGCCAGCATGGGTAAGTGTGATGTTTGACTTATGCGGGAAAAATTAAAATCTGCACATCTCTTCCAGGTTATTCCCTGGATAAATACACTCTCTTAAATAAGCAAAGCTGTTAAAGCTAATTGATGCCTTCCCTGTGGCTCTGCTGGCCTTGCTGAGGATCCCTCAGGTCTGTGGCCATGAACAGACCCAGGAACGGGTGGGACACCAGTGGGACCCGGCCATGCTGCTGCCTTCTCTGGGTAGGGGAAAGCAGCGTCCCCCTGAGTGCTGCAGCTCGGTGCCCCCCCCCCCCCCGTTCTCCAGCCCCCCCAGGCTGCCCCCATCACCCTCAGCCTCCCTGGCCCAGAAACCCAGCTGCAGACCCGGGCGGTTCGAGAGCCGAGCACTGGGAGCCTGGACCCATGCCAGGGACTTTGATCCCCAGCCATAAAATCCTCCTCCACAATCTGACTTCTCTTGCGAAACACAGCCCGGGGGTGGAAAGGGGGGTGCTGAGAAAAGGCGCTATCCCCGCCTGCACAGTCCTGGGGAAGGGGCTTTACCGGGGCGGGGGGGGGGGGGTCACCTGCAGCTTCGCTCCATATATCTGTGGGGTTGGGGCTGGGCAGATGCCTGCTGCTGTACCAAATGTGTACACATTTGGCCAAAGCCCAGCCATAAACGGAAGGGGCAGACACCCGCTGCTGAAGGGCATGATGATCCGCTGCTGAATGTTTCCTTTTCCCATTTTTGCCATCTTTATTTTAACTCCAATACCACCCAGCCTGCTGGCGAAGCTGAGCGCTTTATGTTATTTGGAGGCAAACATGCAAAAACGGATTTTTTGCAATGCCAGATTGCAGCTCGATGAAATGAAGGCCAAACAGGGGCTGCACAAGCACAGAGGTGTAAAAAGACAGCAGAAGAGCATCTGCGGCTTCTGATGCGCTGGTCTGGCTGTGCATCCCACAGAAGTGAGCACAAGCCCTGTCCTATGGCCTGAAAAGCTCCTACAAGGGGGTGGCGTTCCCCCAGCAAACACTGGGGCAGGGCCAGGGACAGCCCAGCCACCTGCTGCTTGCCATCTCCACTCCACAGCTAAACCCAGCTTGTCCTGGTCTTGCTCATCTCTTCTGTTAGCGTTGCTGCTCAATTTCTTATAACATTACCCCCACCTCCCACACCGACAAATGAAAGCGTAAGTGGGGTTGAGCATCCTGGAGATCCTTTCCTTTGCTCCGCAGATGAGCTGTACATTGTTATTTTGCAGACTGGTTCCATTCCCTCCCCTTCATGCAGCACCCTGCTGGGTCCCAGTTTTGGGAGCACCCAGCCCCAGTGACTCCGAGCACGGAGTGGTGGGGCCAGGGGTGGGCTCGCAGCGGCTGGGGACAGCCAGCAGAGCGGGGACACAGCGCGGCAGCTGGAAAACCTTGGGTAGTGCATGGCTCCTTCCCCAGGGCAAGGAGGGTTTTCTCCAATTCACCAAAAAAAAATCCCAAACCCAAACGTATTTTTAAGGAGAAACAAAGATCAGAAATACTGTAAGCAGTGGAGACAAAGCACCAAAAATAGCATCCGAAGTTTCCTCTGTGCACTCTCCCTGTAGGCAGCCTGCACTATATTTGTCTTCACTTGCCATTTCTGCTGCAATCAATTTGCAGTTGCCGCTGGCGAGGAACCCATCTATTAAAAGCTCGGCTGAGATCTGTGGTGAAGATGTCTGTAATACAAAAAAATCTGGCCATTTTTGTAAATCAAAACAAACCCAAAACCAAGCATCCTCCGCACATCTCCTGGCCCCGCCATTGCACTGAGGTCACCACCTGGGCTCCGGTCGCTCTGCTCCCCCCTGCAGCCCTGGCACCCAGCGCCTAGCCGGGGGGGGTCACATTCTGCCGGTGCTTTGCCAGCCCAGCTTTTGGGGTTCCAGTGCCACAGCCCCTGGCCAAGGTGCGGTTTGCTGGCGCTGGAGCACGTAGCAAAGTTTTGGGAAAAAGATTTGCTTTGTGGCTGCTCAGGTGCTTGGAAGCATTTGGCGTTTTCTGCCTGGTGGTGCCTTATCTCCGTGATTTGCTGGAGGCCACCCTTGGGAGGCAGACTCCTCGAGGGTCAATTGCTTTTGTGGTAAATACAAATGTTTTCTATCATCTCTTTCATCCCGGGATGAAAGCACAGATAGAAATCGCGTGACTCCCCCCGCTCCCTTGGTGGGCTGCTGGGAAACTGCTCTCGCTGCCCCAAAATATCTCCATGGGGGGATTTGGGGCCTAGAAAACTGAGGTTGGGGCCATGCCCCTGAAAAATGCAATGGCAGCATTTCCAATAGGGTTTTGCTTCCTGGAGGCCAGCAGGGCCTCACTGCAGCACCTCCAGCCCTGTTGGGCTGCACAGCTGGGACCCCCCACCCCCCCACACCCATGGGGACACTGCACAGGGAAAACCTTTTTCCTATGGGATTCTCCCAATTCATGGTGCAGGCATGCCACTGCACAGCAGGCTGGTCCCTGCACTCAGCATCCCTGGGATGGAGCCACCACGCTGCTCTCAAGCCAATCCTGGCAAAAAACTCTTGAAAAAGAGGAGCCGAGGGAGGCAGGAGGGCGACGAGGCTGTTTTTAGGAGGCTGGAGGCACACAGCCTGTTTAGCCAAGCAAAACAGCGGCTGAGAGGGGATACAATTGCTGCCTATAAATAGCGCAGGGAAGCAAGCATTAGGGAGGGAAAAAAGCTATTCAAGCTAAAGGACAATGTTGGCACAAAAGCAAATAGATATAATTAGCCATTAATAAATGGAGGCCAAAGATTAGAGAAAGTATCGAATATCAGAAAAGTGAGAGCTTGGAAGGCTTTCCAGGGGGAAGGGTAGAGAACAACTCGACCTGCATTTAAAGCAGACTGTGGCTATTTTTTAAAAGCCATTAAGTTACAGGCTGTCAAATCCAGCCTGCCATGATCGCAGATGAGCCTTTTCTTCTGTGCAAAAGGGAAGATTCAGCCTCTCCGTGACGTCAGGAGCACAGAAACCACGCACAGGCTGGGGAAGCTGCCCAGTGCACAATGCTCCAGGGCAAAACGCTGACCCCAGGGGCCCAGTGAGCCTAATCCTGCACCCCCAGCCCAGGGCCCCACATGGGCAGCAATGCCCCTGATCTGGAAAATATTGAAGCAAGCAGGCTAGAGCCATGCACAGCAGCCCCTGAGGGGAGCAGCCCCTGGCCAGCAGCACAGGAGGAGGCCGGCTGCTCCATGCTGAGCCCACACGGTGGGAGCGGGAGCTCCAGGGGAGGCCTCTGCTTTTCTTTCCCTCTTACGAAATCAGCTCTGGACAAACAAGAAATGAGCTCTGAGCAGCAGCGAGCCCTGAGCTCGCTCTCACCAGCCCCGCTGACCTTTAAACAAGCAACCGGCACGAGCAAAGTCGGTGCTGGCATCGCAACCCTGCAAATCTCCTGCTCCCACCCTGGGCACCCAAGGGGTGGCCGATGCAGGTGGTTCTGGCCAGGGCCAGCTGTGGGATGGGTGCTGGTCGGACACATGCCTGGGCAGGGGGTGCAGGAGTTGGCCCTGGCAGCAGGACAGAGCTTGTCGGTTCCATCCGAGCCCTCCGTGCCCACAGGTGGGTGTTTGGGAATTGCTCGGAAGGTGGAAACCCCACAAAGCATGCTACAGGATAGGCGATCACCTGCATTTTTTTTTCCCTCTGCCTCTGAGAGATTAATACCAAGGAGGACTCAAAAAAACAGTCCCAGCACTGTCTCTGGAAGCTGTGTGTCACCCTTTTACCTCAGTGCACATTCATTTCTGTACAACCAGTCCCTGCTTTTTACATGGGACAGAGATGCTTGAGGTCTTTGCGAGTGGAGTGGTCCAGCCACGTCTGCCACAGGTGTGAATGCAAGAGGACAGGCTTCAGGCCCCAGCAGAGCCCCGGGAGGCAGACGGGGCTGTCTGTGGCACTGCAGAGGTGTTCAGGGCCTCCCCTTTCCCTTCCCTTCCCCTCCTCTTGGACCCACCCTGACACGGCCTTGCATCCTCACACACCCCGGGAGGCTCGGGCCTGGTCTGAGGCTTTGGGGCCAGGACGTGGCTCTGCCTGCTCAGCAGGACCCGCTGCCGTTTGCCTTCAGCTGCTTGGTTGTTTAAGAGAGGAGTTTTGGTACCAAGGGGATGTCAGCTCCCGCCACCGGGCTTTCAGTGCACTGCTGAAGGGGTCTCCCCCAGCTGCCCCCCAGCGCGTGCTGGGCAGGGAGCCGGGCCGCAGGCAGCCGCGAGAGCCTGTCTGTTTGCACGGGCACGGCTGTGGCAGGGAGACATTTCCCTCCCTGGCTGCTATTTTCAGGGGATGAAGTCACCAGGCTGCAAGCGCCTGAGCTCGGCAATGGTGACTCAGTGCTGGCCTTGCTGAGGCACCGAGCACGGCCTCCAGCCCTGGCCCTGCCCCACACAGAGCTGCAGCACCCGTGGCCTTTGGGGCCTGGGCTTCGCAGCAATGCGGAATCAGGGACCCCCGTCCCATCAGGGCACTGGGGGGCCCCCAGGCTCCCTCCATCAGCACTGAGGAGGAGACACTTCTCAGAGCCACCCCGGGATCTGCCCCATATGGCCATGTGTCCCTTCAGTGGCAGCATCCCTCACGTGCCACCGGGCGGCCCAGCTCCTCACAGAGCAGAGCGGCTGCGCCAGCCCCAGGCACAGCCTCACCTCCGGCCCCTTCCCCACTGTCACAGCATGGGGCAGTTAAATCCTCTGCTGCCACCACAATAATTTTGATTTCCAAAGAAAGCAGAAGCAAGAAATCCCTGGCCGTACTGCATGCTGCAACCCACTGCCAGCCAGGGCCAGCAGCTGCCCGCCTCCTTCCTGCTCGGCCAATGCAGTTTGTTTGCCTTCTCCAAAGCAAACAGTGTGGATATTCTGGGGGGGTGTTTGGCAAATCCCCCCCTTGCTTATAAAAGCTGCTTCCTGGCATGAGGTTTCCGGCATCCTGTTCCTTCCAAACACCGTTGGCGAGGGGTGGCTGAGGGATCCTGGTAATATTTTAAGCTCATAACGCAGCATCTTTGAGTTTATCCCCAGCTCCTCCTGCTGGCTGTGGCTCTGCCACCGGCCACGGGGCCCAACACAGCCCATGCTGGGGTCACCATGCCTGGTGGGGCTGCACCCACCGGTGCTGCGCTGCCCGGCTGCCTATGGAACAGCATGGAGCCAGCGGCACCAACCTGAGGGCACGTGCCTGGCTCCAGCACCTTCAACCTCCCCCCTCCTTTGTTAGCAGCACGACCACAAAATCCGCAGCTGCCCTGAACTGTTTCAGTGTCTCTAAAGACTGCTTTTACCTTGCTGTCCTGAAAGCCATGGTGACAACGGCACAATGGCATCAATTTGCTGCAGCCCACCCGGGCAGCCACACCATGAAGCCACACCGGACACAGCCTCGTTACTCCCAATGGGATCATGGGCACTTCTAAAGGGAATCGAGCAGATGAACATCAGCTTTTTCTGCTGCTAATTCTGCTTTTTCCTGCTAGGTGAGAGCCACGAAGCCTCAGCAGGGGCTCTCGGCCTCAATGCCACCCTTCCAGCCCAGCCCTCAGTGCAAGGCCAAGTGCTGGAGCTGTGGGGCCCAGTGCCTGTAGGAGCCCAGCCATGACCCAGTAAAAGGGGAGTTCTGCTTCCTGCTGGCAGCTCTTGGCTGACCCCTGCTCCTTAACAGCAGCTGCATCAAGGCTCAGACCACGGACATCAGGCCAAAGCCCAGGGGACCGAATGGGCACAAACATCTGCTCACTTGGGCAGGAAAGCAAGTGCTCGCCCTGGCTTCTCACCCTAGGGGTGAGCAGCTTGGGCCCTAGGGAGCAGTCACTGCTTGGTCCCTTTCTTGAAAGGAGCCTGAGGGAGAAGTGGGATTTTCCTGGAGAACTCAAAACACAGAGTTTGACTGTGAACTACTCGCACTTCACAGCCCTGCAAGGGATAGGCACCAGTTTGATCTTTCCTGGATGCTGAAGCAGAGCAATTGCCTGTCTGAGCTCCTGCTTCCGACGGAGTGGGCTGTAGCAGTCGGAGCCAGTGGGAAACAGGCAAATCTAAAATGAACAATATCCTGTTTTTTTCCTCTTGGTAAGTATGGAAATAGAGTTGCATCTGTTTAGTTTAAAACCCATTAAATTAGCGTGGCTTCCCACACAGACAAACCACAACAGTCCTCGAAGGGCCTCCTGATGTCATGCCAGAAAAAGCAGAGGTGACAGGCTGTGGCTCCTGTGTGCCCCAAGTCTCTGTGGCGGGATGGGAGTGAGCAGTCGCAGCTGCCAGCCCCACCGCACAATGCTGCTGCCTTCTCGAGGTGTTTTGTGCTTGTGGCATTTGCTGTGGCAGCACCAGACCTCGGGAAGGGCTAAGTTTGCCAGTCACCCAGTGCCTCTGCTTTTCAGCAGAATGACAGGTGTGGAGCAAAGCAAAGTAACAGAACTCTGGTGCTATTACAGTCAAGGCCAGACAAAAGCTATGTTAAATCCTTATTTTTTCCTCTCCTTTAAGAGCATCAACCGTGAAAGTGACAAACACACAAAAAAAATCTGCTTACAAATAGCATAGCAGCACACAGGAGTGTTTTTCTGTAGTGAGGCTACACAATCCCTGCCTGTCCCTCAGGCCAGAGCTAGAGCTTAGGGCACTGTCCTTGCTGCAGAACCAAGCGATTAAAGGGGCAGAAAAGGTTTCAGAAAACGTTTCCAGGTAGTGGAAACTGAAAGCCATCCTGCAGCGAGACAGGTTTTCTAAAAATCAATGGCTACACCACACTGCCCTGCTCTGTGTGCCCACCTTGCGCCCAGCAAGCTTGCTAAACATTTTGACTTGTATTTAAAATAATAAAAAAAAAGAGCTTGTGTCACTTTGTCCCTGTGGTTCTGCTGATCAGAAGAAAAGCTGAAGTGAAAAACAAACAAACACAAACAAAACCAAAACCTGACCAACTGTGCAAAAGTTGAGGTGTCAGAGGGAGCAGAGAGGTGGGAGTTTGGAACAAGAGCTGGCTGCACGCTCTGGCTGCTCAAGTCCTGGCGGTGCTCGCTGCGCTGCAAACCCCAGCCCAGCAGCTGACTCAGCACACAGCCTCGGCCAAAACACTTGGCCCCTGGGGATGGGTCAGAGCCAGCAGCTCCCGGCCGGTGAGGGATCGGATGCAGCAGGGAGCGGGAACCAGGAGAGGCTGGGAAAGCACCAGCAGCCCAGGCAGAGCTGGATTCGGGTCAAGCGGAGACTGAGGAGTTTCACCACTGCTTAGAGCAAAGCTCAAAGGTTACACAGCCTTCCTAGAAGCCAGGAAATTGTGGGTTTTTGTTTGTGCCTGGTGTTTGTTATGGTGGGAAATCGTGACCAGTGCAGTGCAAAGGCAGTGCGTGGAAGGCCAGCAGTCCTGCAGCAAGGCACCGGTCCCTCGCAGACCACAGCACAAAAACTCAAGTAGAAAGGGAAAGCGGGTACTTATCTGCAGCCAGCTGCTGCAAAAGGAAGCTGTCATTTGTATCAATCTGTAACAAGGACTCCGTGAAACAGGAATCCTTGCCACACCTCTGCTGCCTTCCTTGTAATCAAAAGCTCCTTTCTTTCATACTAATCTCCATTTTAATCCATTACTCTTATAGATTTCATTAAACTGACTATAACAACTCTAGCAACACTGTGGACTTTGCAACTTCAAAATGTGCTGAAGCAGGAATTAGGTAAAAGGGATTTACCAGGAATTTACCAGGAAAAGGCCAGTACAGGAGAAGCATGAAGTTCCAATAAGACAGAAGAAACTCAGCTTGAGGAAAGTACCATCACATCCCGTTCCAGGAATCATGCGTTACTTCCAACTTATACCTTGCAAAACGTTGCAAAACAAAACAAAAAAAAACTATTATTCTTTCAAATGAGGTTGAACTTCCTATGATTTAACAAAGATGTAATCATATCCGCAAAGATCCCAGAGTTCTTTACAAGCATCTTAAAAAGTAGAAATGAATCATTTCCTTATAAAACAATCAACTCGGCAATGCCATGGTCTTGGAAATCACAGTTGAACAGTCAGACACAAGCATTCAAAAGAAAATAAAGCATTTAATGCAAAACCTTTTACCAAAAATTTTTACAGTGATTTCATATAAATGGAGACTTCTCTTAAAACATAGAGCTACTGATACAAATGTATTGGTTAAAGAGGTAATTACAAAACTATCTCCTCAGCCAGATATAGGTAGGGGTATTTCTGTCATCTGAAAACACCTAAGATGAGCTGAGAAGTAATGTTCAGTGTCTACTATACTACCTCTAACTGATGGTAACAAACATTGTGTTTTTGAATTAAAATTTCCCAGGCTGATATCTCTGTACCCCATAAGGCCTTTTTTATTTTAAGCATCCTAATAATCTGTGGCTGTGCAAGGAACATATCTGAGATGCCTGGGAGCTACACTACATGGTTTTCCCTAACAATGAGAGGACTGATATTGGAGCAGAAAAAAAATGTGTTCCCCTGCAAGGAGCAGGCTTTGGGGATGGTTAATAAAACAAATGCTGCAATGTTGTTTCTGTTCCCACTCAATTGCTCCATGCTGACATTTCTGAAACCATAGGGTAGGTTTGAACTGGGGCATCCAGGCCCCTCTGGCTCCCCAGTGGTTCCAGCAAGGCCAGCTACTGAGAGGGACAAGTGGTGCAGTTACACCAGGCTCCCTGTCCAGTCTCGCTGCTTCCCAGGCTGTTACATGGGTGCAGACAGAGCTCAATCTGGAGTGAGCAAGGCCCTACGGAGATCGGCAGCAGTCAGTCCACCCAGGAGGTAAGAGCAAAAGACAGAATTGGTCCTTGTTGAGAACAAGCAAAATGCAGCTTGAAGGGAAGGGCAGGACAGGCTGGAGCCCTCTCCTCCCCTCCACAAGGCACTACAGCAGCACAGGCGCTTCCCCAGCACATTAATTCATTCGTTCATTTGGCAGACTCGGCTTGTCTGGAAATGATTACCTGTAAAAGGAGCTCTTTCACCAATGTAGCTGTTCACTGAAGCAGTGTCCTGCAAGGCTGGGCTCTGCCTGGTCTGCTGCCAGCCAAGCAGAGAAAGGCTCCAGCTAATCCCAGCGGAGCTGGGCTGCCTGCTCCCCACTTAGCAAAACAACAACAAAAAGGCCTTCGAGGAAGATGCAGTTGGGGGAATGCAGCTCTGCAGAAGACAAAGCCACATTAACCACCCTTAACAAAGCAACAGTTTTCTTCCCCAGTGGAAGGGCAGGCTGGTGCCTTCCCTCCCCAGGACAGATTGTCTTTCGGGCTCTTCAGGGACACGTGGGAGGCCGCCTCTTCTTTTTTGCTGTGCTGCCCCAGTGCTAGGCTCCCCACGCTGCTACCAGGAGCTGAAGTCCCCGAAGCCTGTGCTCTTTTTCTCTTTCTTCGCAGCTGTGCTTGTTGAGGGCCCGTCATCTTCCACACTGCGCTTCCTGGAGCCAAAATGAAAACAACTCTCAGGGACTATTTACTGTTCAGTGGGACGAGGGCAGCTGGCTGCCTTTCCTCTCCCAGCAATAGCTACGCTGCAGCCAGCTCACCCCTTATAAATCAGAAAGCAGTGCAAGCTCTGGGCTGGCATGGGACTGCAGGGGGGCTGGGGCTCGGGGCTTTTGGTTCACGCAAACAGAGGGAGAGTGTGTCAGTCTGTGGGGATGGTTCGGTCGGGCTTTGAACGCTTCGAGGAACGTGCTCAAGACCTAACAAGATCTCCAGGTCAGAGATGAACATTTAACAGCTCCCTTTTTTTTTTGAGATAATAATAATAATAATAATAAAAAAAACCACAGTCACTATGAAAGTTTGAGCCACTTCTCACCTGCATTTGTGGCAGCAGAAGAATTTATGGGCAGTTAGGTGTAAAGCAGCTGGGCAAGTTTGTGAGATCCTTCTCTGTTTCTTGAGCATTGCCTGATGCAGTCACTGCTGCTATTCCCAGCCCCTCTTGAGCAAAGATTATAACCCCATGGAAACGCTACGTGGCCAGGTCACATACTGGGGTTTTGTTGTCAGTTAACAGCAGTCGACAGGGAGAAGCCTGAGCCTGTCAAAGGGCTGCTATAGACCAAACTCCCAGACTCAAGGCAGGCTGAAATGAGTGATAGACTAGGGAAGAAAACTCTGTTCTATACAGCTTGGCCCTTTCTGCAGAGCTGTTGCAGCTGCAAACTTTGCATGGGTTTCCTCTGTAAGTAACAGTGCAGAATGACAGCAGTTTTAAGCTGAACATGATATTTTAAGGGCCAAGCAGTATTTTGTAACTGAAATATTTAACTGACATACACATGAAACCGTCCTACATGGACTGTCATATTTTTATTCTCACAGTTATGCAAGTGCCTTTACGTCACACAGGCACATACAAGCTGATTAAGTAGTTGTCCAAATCTGTGTACACATAAATACGACTTTATGCAGCAGACAGACGACAGCATTTTTGCAAAAGTTTTTACAGAAGTCTGCTAAAAATCAAGTAGAAGGCATTTATTTTAATTTATCCAAAACTCATGCTAATCTTCTGCTGAGGCAGGATTCTGTACTGTCCTTAGGAAAGCAAGCGATGCTGCCAATCCCAACGGGTGTACAAAGGGTGTCTGGGAGAGGATGCTTTGGGACAAGCCTGTACAACCTGCCAGGCACCCTGAAGCTACTTGCCAGACACCCTGTGCTCCCACAGCAAGCCTGAGAACCTGCTCCCCTTTCTGGCCATTTCAGTTGTGCTGGTACGACTGTTTGTGTGGCTGCACAGGGAAGCAGATCAGCAGACAGATATGTGTTTCAGGCACCCTTTGTGCAGGGTAGAAGCTGCTAAAGGAAAAAACATCCATGGGACAGTGGCCTTCAAAAATAGCTGCTGGAGGGGAAGAGGCCAGAGTAGAAAGATGGTAGAGGAAGCGGCAGTACAGTTCCTTCTCAAGGACTTCTGCATTGTGGAAATGTATTTACGGTTGTGAAGTCTGCACATGCTGTTAAAGACCATCTCAGACATGTTCAAGTGCAAAAACAAAAGCTCAGTTAACTTTTAATCTTGCAAAACAACAGAACTAGAGGGAACTCTGACTACTGCATGACAGTGTCTTTGCAACGCCTGCTGGCACAAACCAAACATCTGGCCTATTCGAGAGTCTCAGCAGACAGCCCCAAGCCAAGCGACAACACTGGTCAGGGTCAGCATCCAGCAGGAAAGGCAACTAAAACGCTGAACGGAGATCAGTTGGGCAGGGAACTTACGCTGCAGCCATGTTAATGTATTTTCCAATCCCCTGACGGTAAGTTTTAGGAGTCTGGACCTCTTTCTTTGGTGGGATCACCTCAGCTTTTGTTTTGGCTGCTTCTTCTTCTTGCTGAGCCTTCTCTCTTTCTGCAGCAACCTGTGGGAAACAAAGAGTGCAATCTGTTGCAAGAGCTAGTCCAGAGTAAGTAGGCAATGTCTACAGTTCTTTGAAACTCTAAAGCACTCTAAGACAGCAATCAGCACTGCCCTGATTACAGGGCTGGCTTCAGGAGCCAGACCTCAAGGGCCACTACAAACTGGCTGTCTGCAGCCATTAGAACAAAATTCCTCTCATCTCACCTGCAGCTACTGGCAGCTACTGTGGGTGTTTGGAAAGGAAGCCATCGTAAGTGTGACTGATTGGGAGCTGTGCCAGACCGAGCTACAACGACCTCTCCAACGGAACAGCAATGATGATCCTGGCACACGAGGCAATGCTAAACGGCTGATGTTTAATCTTAGCCTGCACCCATATGGGCCAGGGGGCTCCCACATGCAGAGGGAGGCACAAAGAAAAGGCATGGGAGAAGTGTGGTCTCCACAAGGGACAAGCTGGGATAAAAACTGAAGTTACTAAGCTACAGAGTTCTCAAAAGAAGAGCTCTGGCCTATCAAACAAGATAACTCTATCCTCACCTGGGCATCCGCCTCTTCATACGGATCAACAAAAACGGTTGTTGACTGAATTCGTATTTCTTCCTGGGAGCAGAAGAGAAGAACAACAACTGAATCTCTGATTAAGCCAAACCACCACCCCCAGGTTCTGCTTTCTGGGAAGCAGCAGCAGGGTGAACCACACTGCCATGCAGGGCCACACGTTCACTGCCTCCTGTCACTGCACAGTTACCTTAGGGCGGTCTGTTTTTGGGTCACTTTCCACATTCTCCATAGCAGTCAGAGTCTCAAAGCCACCAACCACTCTAAAAGAGAAAAGACACAATTTCCTGTTGTCACAATACACTTCAAAAAATTCTTGCTCCCCTACATCTAATATATCTAATTTCTGCCCATTACTCTAGCAGATTTTTAAACCATTGTGGTTGGGGGAAGGGGAATCAGCAACCGTGTCTGGAAGACTTGACATAATGTCATTCACTGTGGATGGTAAGAATTTTTTCCTCAAATCTGGGATTTGAATTCAAAATTAAATGGAACATGAAAAAGTCAAATATTCAGAAATAAAGCAAAGACAGTTGTCCAAAAACTCAGTAGCCTTTTTAGTGTACACAAACCAGCCAGATGGAGAAAGAGTGACTGTGGGTAGCTGTCTGTGCAAGAAAACACAAGCCCATTTCAAAATGGGTTCAACTTGCTAACGTTACATGCATAAATTTGGATCTTATTTGTTACTCCCATGAGCTTTGAAAAATAAACCAGACTGGGTCAAGAAAGCAAATGTTTTCATTAACTTCCGATTTTTTACTTACAGCCATGAACTTGGTCAGGGCTCTGGGAAAGCAGCAGAGCATCAAGTCACAGACACAAGAAAATTCTGGGACACTTTTCATTGCAGGTTTTATTTAGGAGGATGTTAGATCACCAGCCTCTCATCCTTCAAGGCAACATATCCAAATACTTGCTCCAAGATGTTTAAGAAAGGCTGAAGACTTTTTGGCCTGTTATATGGCTTGTACTTCAAAAAAAAAAAAAAAAGGAAAAAAAAAAGGCACGGAACAATGGGAAAGTTCCAGAAAAGGATATTTAGAAAAGATAAATGGGGTGACCCAGATAATTATAAGCCTGTCATCCTGGCATCTATCCCAGCAAAATAATGGAATGGCGGAGACAGGACATGATTAAGAAAGAAAGGAAATAAGTAACAGCAATCAACAAGGTTTTGTGGAAAACAGAGTCTGTCAAACCACCTTCTATCTTTGAGCCGACAGATGTGGCTAATAGGGATAACAGTGTCAGTGGAACAGACTTCTGGAAGGCGGCTGATATTTTGATTGAGAAACCAGAACGATATGAAGTGAACACAGCATACATTAAATAAAAAAACTGGCTGACAGGTGTCAAAATCTAATTTTAAATAGGAACCTCTGAGTCAGTATGTTTCCAAAGGGGTCCTGCTGGGATCAGATCTTGGTCCCAAGGTATTTAACACTTTTATCCACATCATCATCCCCAATTAAATTTGAAAAAGGCTATACTTAGAAGAGCAGTAAATAAAGACGAAGACAGGTCGCTGATGCTGAGAGATCCAGATCCCTTAGAAAGGCAGACTGTAGCTGGACAACATCTGTTTTAACAAAGCCAAGCCACATGGCCAGGAACCAAAAATACAACCCATATTAATGTCTGTGGGACAATGAGAAGCAGCCACAATTCTGAAAAACACTGCTCCCTTAGCCAGAGGAGCTTGGGTCCAGGAGCTCTGCAGCGAGAGGGCACGATGTGGCCACCAAGGAGCCCAGTGCTGCCCCTTACTGCAACTCACTGCAGCCACAAAACAGGGTAAAATAGGCACAAAAGAAGACCAGAAAGACAGACCCAGTTACAGAAAAGAAAATGCTCCCAAGTTAGAGAAGGTGCTGCTAGCACCTGCCCTGAACCAAGCGGTCCTTTCAAAAAGTTTGTTGCTGTTGCACTGTTCTGAACTTCTCCCCTCTATTCCCCAGGGGTCTGTCAATACTCTGTAATCAGGCTGTGACTTTTAAGAGCAATTAAAAAACACTGATGCAGGCTAAAACAGATTCATTCACTTGGAACTGGAGGTAGCACACTGGGGGAATTTCCCCAGAGCAGCACAGAGCTGCTTGAAAACCCTGCATGAACTTCAGAACGTTCCTAACAAAAATCCAGTTTCAAAATCTTCCTCCAGGCCAGTATCAGGTTCACTTACAATATCAATGATTAACACGCAGCCTAAGATACATTCACTGTATTCTAACTGTCCCTAAAGGAAACTTCTGGTTTAATATTGGAGAATTTTCTAGCCAACAGCTCCATTCATTATCTGCTCGCATGTTTCCATTTAATTAGGTTCTGATAATTTGAAATAGCCAGATCAGCTATGCACTGACAACCTCAATTGAGTAAGTCCTTAGCCCATGGCTAGACCTCCCACGATATTAGCCCTAATGCATTTTGGCGATACTCACGAATCTTCATTCGCTGTGCTAATTAAACATTATTGGGAATATTTTGTCACTTGTACATTTTAAGAGCTGTGATAGACATGGCATTCACAGGTCAGAAGCAAATTACCTAAATACTGTCTATTTTGAGATGATTATAGAGAGCTACGGGGGAAGAACAAAAAGTTGTTACCCTCAAGATGGTTTGGTAGCTTTTAGATCTACCTTTCAAGGGCCAAAAATAATACAAGGAGAAATTGCTAGTTAGCACTTTTTGTAGGACCTATGTTGTTTTAATACCTTCTATCATTTCTGCTGTTGGTGGTAAAGATTGCCTTGACATAAAAGAATCGGCATTACCTGTAGCAAAGTTAAGACATCAAATAAACTCCACTTAAGACCGCAGACAGGCAGAAAGGTGCTCCAGGGATGCGGCTCTCAGCAGTTTCCTTTCATCTGGAGCACCAGCAGTTAGGTAAACGTTTTGGAATTTGGAGCAGGGCATCTGTTTGGTGTCGCTGCCTTCTTCCCACAGTGATAAGATGACCCTTTCATGCCAGCTGATACAAAAAAGTCAGCTCTGATTCTACCAGCAGCTTTCCTTAGTTTCAAGCACCATTTCTAGCAAGGGTGCTCCTCACTCACTGTCAGTGACAAGTGATGACATGATGTCCTTCTCATGTCACTGTAGCTATGGGCCTGCAGAGAATATTCTCGTCTTAGTTTCTTTTCTCTAAAACAGAAAACTGATTTCTTTTACACCCATCTTCTCTTCTCTAGCACTTTGTATAGAGTATTTCTATGCATATTACAGTGTCAGCACAGTGAGTTCTCAATAAAAGTTTTTGTCTTTAGATATGGTGATAACACTCAGGGGCCCCGGCACTAACTTGGGGGCTCAGTAGCAACGGGGAGGGAGAAGGGCAGAAACAAGTTTAACCTTTTCCACTGTTTCTGGCTCTATCCCTTTTTCAAGGTGCCATGCGTGCTTTGTCCTTGCACCAGGCAAGTTCCTGTGAGGTTTAAACAGCTGTTCAGATGACAACCTGCAGTGGAAAGGGTGACACCTTCAAGACACCACTTACATTAGAACAACCAGTGAAACTGAAGCTTAGCTATGTACTTCCAGTAGATGCTGAAATGCTGATCTCAACTATATATTTAGCTCAGCATCCCTGAGACAGCTTGTTGTATTTTTAGAGGAGCTTGATAAATGTTGCATTACATTTAAGCATGGGTGACAAGGTAGGTACATTTAGATTTTTTTCTGTTAGCATAGCAGTGAAAAGAAAAAAATTGTCTTTACTCATGTAATTCTGTTTTCTTGAAAAGTGAGCTAAGCTAGCACTGGAAATCTTTACATCTCAAATTTAAAGATGTTACTTAAAATCCTACTTCCTGTTATAGCTCTTTTATGCAAACTAGTAACCTTGTCTCATATCACTGCCAAAGTCTTCGCATGAAGTGTAAGTGAAATATGTGGAGCAAGCTCTATGCATTTGCAATATGCCAGTGCAAGTCTCAGTGCTATCTTAGTCAGTGCTGCTCCCAAAGAAAACTGCAACTCCTTAACAGACCCACAAACATTCACACATGAACTTCCCAGTTCTCATATTTTTGTTTAGAAGAATTATAGGAATTAAGCCTTATGCAGTGCTGGGGATGGCAGCAGTACAAGACGGTAGAGTTTCCTGGTCAGAAGACGATACAAGAACAATGTCTGGACTTTTGCAAAAAAAAAAAAGTTTGAAACTAGAAACAGAAACCAGAAAGAAACGTTGTTTTGTAAATATATTCTGCCCTCAAGCTTATTTTTATTAAAAAAAAAAGTACATGCATTTATATGCAGACAGAGGACAATATATACATGCACAAACATGTACACTCACTGGGGACAAAATGTTTTCTATGTATACACCCCATCTGAAACGGAGCAAGCAATTCAAATTTGTAACGATGATGCAGTCAAAACATCTCAATTTCTCATAAGGGCTTAATATAGGAGGTGAGAGACAGCAACGAAGGGCATCAAAAAAAAATGAAGCAACTTGGAGAAAAGCACTTTGAAACTAGACTCAACAGATGAACCCGGCATGTAAGGATTTCTCTGCTTTGGCACAGGTTCCTCTTCAGAGATCATACAACTGTCTTGACAAGCGGCACCAGCCCTCATGCTGCTCAGACAGCCCAGCCCTCGCGTGCTGCAGGCGGTCGCACCGCGGCTCCCTCCTGCTTTTACTTCCCCACCTTGCTCCTCGCTCCTGCCCTGCTGTCTGGGAGCAGCCTCTGCAGTGCAGAATTAGGTCAGGCCCCCTACACAGATTCAACAATGCA
Organism: Anser anser; assembly: GCF_964211835.1. NCBI lineage: Eukaryota > Metazoa > Chordata > Aves > Anseriformes > Anatidae > Anser > Anser anser. Next base: position 9,168,081 of record NC_139739.1, on the reverse strand, counting down.
ATCAGCTCTTCCTCCACTGTCAAACAATTTCTCTGTTCCTCAGATGGACTAAAGCAGAAGAGCAACAAAAATGTGTTTCCCAGCTTAGAAACCATGGAAGTTCATGGATTCAAATCATGCAGGGAATGTTACAAATGGAAACAGACCCTGTGCATTATTTACCATATCTGAGTAACTGAGTAATGCACTGTAGCAGTTTTACCCAGCTCTCGCTTTAAAGGACAACAGTTGCTTTAATCGCTCCATTCTACAGGATCGCAGTAGGGAGCATTAAACAGGTTAAGACATATTTAATAGAGTAATGCTAATCCAAGGGAAGAAATCTGTCCTCCACAAAAGCATCTGGCAAAGGGAGGAAGGAAGGAAAGAGAAGCCTAAGCTGAGTGGATGTCAGCTACTAACAGTACCTCAAATTTGACTAAGCATGAGGTTTCCCAAACCATCTCGTTCATATTTCCAGGAACACCAGAACTGAAGAATGAGCGGTAGAAATCTCAAGAGACCATTAAAAGATCTGCGTAAGCAGATACATGCAGCCATGTATACAGGGAAAAACTGTCCTCTAGATGCTCATCTCTGCTGAGGAGACTCCTCAGTCTCCACATCCTTTTCTCAGACCTTGACACACAGGTGGTACTCTGATAAACTTACAGAAACGTTGCACAAATCATTTCCAGCTTTGGCATTCTGACCATGACACTTCTCTTTCTGCTCCCTCTCTTGCCCTTCTTAATCACATTGCATACCTGCAGCCTGCCCTCACTTCCAAGCCTGCCATGCCCTGCTTGTCTTAAATCTCACCCACAACTCAGAGAGCAAGTATTTCTCCCCTCCTAACGATCAGAACAGCTCAATCACCTTCCACTAGCATTCCAAACCTGGACTTTTTGTGGGTCCCTTTAGCCTTGGAATGGACTCCCCAAAACAGTCCAAAAAAACATTTCATTTTCCCTGGGGCTTTCTTCTTCTTTGGTTTGAAAGAAAGTGCAAACTTTTGCTGAAAGGTAGCTGACAGGGTCACTGCTGTAACTGCCCTGCACCTATAAGCACTCTCTTTTCTACTTACACAGTCAGCTCTCTGGCACAGAGATTATGTTTCTATTTTACTTTTAAAGGGCGAAATGGACTTGTCTCTGATCCGCAGCAGTTATGAGCCATTGCAGTAATAGAAAATAAAATAACACAGATGGGATGTGCTTGCATCTAAATTTCATAAAGCATTCCATACAAGAACGTAAGCCTATACTGGTCTTTAGGCAGTAACGTCCTTGTAGCTCATGTAGCTCACGGAACAGTTGAATTCCCAGTTGTGGCATGGGTAAGGGGGACCCTCCCTCACACAGCACCACAGAGCAGTAGCAGACAGGACCTTCCCCTTGCAGCAGTCACCTGAAAATGTTTATCACCTGCGTTACGCAGAGCTAACTCCAGTCTGTTGGTTTACATTATTTGAGTTTCTAAATTAACCCCCTTACCAGCCAGCTAGAAGCAAACAAAAGCCACCAGTTAGTTTTCAAGTTAATTACAGCGTTCTCTAAGTCAGGAGAAATGGTAATTACTAGAAATGATAATTACTAAGCTAATCTAGGCAGCTCTGCGGGAGCAGGAAATCCACGCAGCCTGCAACACACCTCCCAAGGAAGGCTTTTTTCTCTCTCTGCCTTTGTTTTTGCTCCCCATCCATGCCAAATTATCTCCTTTCGTTTCAGTAACATCTGTCCTCATTACTGCCATGGTGGGCAGCACAACCATGACAAGATGCTCTCCCTATCCTCCAGCTCTAGCCTTCTCCCGAGACTTGGAGATCCCTGTGCACAAAGCCAGAGATGTGCCACCACACAGAACCCCACTGCCTGCAGCTGGCATGTTTTTCAAACACACTTAACAGCCAAACACATAACTCTTAATAGCTGCTACTATGCAAAAACTGTGCTTCGAACCAGTGGGGGCATGAACAAAATGCAGCTCTCAAGAGAAGGAACCTGTCAATGCTCCATCCCACACAGGACCACAAAAAAAAAGGGTGGGGAATGGTTGCGCTTTTTCTGTTCTCATAGGTACGAAACGCCTGCTGAAAAGTTCTATACAATTACAAAGAGGTCAAATTCTGTTCTCAAAGATATATATGTCACATTTATTAACATGAACCAGAGCTGCATAGAGATAGTTGAGGGCACAATTGAGCTCAGAGTATTTAGGTTTTTAGATTACTTGAAATAAATAATCCTGAAATCTATGCAAAAGTCACAGCAGGCCAGTAAACATCCAGCTGAGCCAACCCAATTTAACATTGATGGAAACAAAGAATTTTGATTTCATGGGTTCATTCTATTCTTAACCCTAGATATTATATCTAGATATGCTTTCCAGATATTATTGTCCTTTAGAGTCCAAGATCAGATACAGTCACCAAATCCTGGAAACACCCAGGATCTAAAATAGCAGGAGTTTCACTAGAGAGAGAATGTCTCGAATCTTTTGGCTTTTATGGCTTTTAAAAACAAATACAGATAAGAATAGCTGAAGGAATTTGATTACAGAATACAGACCTAAAGAGCTGCATACATCAGGCTTTTGTATTAAATTTGTAGGCAAATTCAATTATTCAAGTATTCAGTTTGTAGATATGTATGGGGAGAATGGAATGCATCTATCCTGGCATCTCTGACAGTTTTTGAATTAATCGTCTTCTACATGCAGGAGAACCCAGAGTAAAATTCACCTGCCCAGTATTCAGATGAAGATGGCACTCAGTTGTTATGCAGTCAGACAAACATGACTCGAAATCAACATTTTATTGTAAAGGTTATTCTTAGCTTAAATACAAAGGAAATTTGCCGTGCTCTGAAAGCAGCATTACTTCCTTACTCTGGCAACCAAATTCAGATTTCTATAGTAGCAAGCACAAATCAGCAATGAAGAGTCTTTGCTAACACTGCCACTGCGTAAATCTCTGCTATATATTTACCCAGTTACCCATACTGAAGTAATTTCTCTCTAATGTACAATGTACAGCATGAAATATTTTAAGCTATTTTGCTCACGAGGTACTCAAAATGTTATGCTTGCTGCAAAGGCTTCTTGGAGCACGTTCCCTGCATTGCAGTAAGCTCAGCCACTCTCCAAATTCTTTTTGGGTGAATTATGGTAGAACTGGAGCACACTGAGAAAACACAGTAAAGACACCAGAGGACTACGCAGTAGGCTCACTGAAGCCAGGTTGCACCCAAAATTGAAGAACAGTCAAATTTTCAGCTGAGCTGTTCTAACCCAAATACTATTTGATGAGGTGGCAAGCTCAGGTTAACAGCATTACCATATTAGATTTAATGGGATTTTTGCAAGGAGGACTCACATTGTAGCTTAAGTGAAATAGTCTTAAGATACAGGTAATGTAATTCCTCCACAAATATACTTGCTCTCAGCTTTCAGTATCCGAATTTGCTTTATTTATCTGCTTTTACCAAATGACAAATAACTTTAAATTTTCCTAGGATATACCTGAAAAAGGATAAAGTAATATATTTCAAAGGGTGCAATTACTGCAGAATCAGTATCAGAACTAATATACTAATATAATTGTTTAAAATGAAGCCAGCTTCTGTCTCAAGAACTCACAAGCAGAGAAGATGGATTAAATATATCACTTTCATTATACTGCACTAATGTATAACATCCAAAGTAATCAATATATGTATTTATTTTTAATTGCTGCCCTTCTAACAGATAAAACTAGGAAAAGATTAAAACCCAAATCTTCATTTTTAAAAAGACCGTAAATTCCTCAGGAACTACTAGAGAAGCAGGCTAGTAAAATTCCCCTTTCTGCCTTTTGCAGCAAGGCATTTGTTAGAATAGCTGTGTGTGACCTAGTATATACCATGTACCTGCAGCAAAGGAAGCAAAGAACAAACAATACAATTGTCTCTCTGCAATACAAATATTTTCTAATATGTTCTGTAATATACTCCTTCATCTTTATCATGTGATGGCTTGACTGGAAAAGACTTCTTCACGAAGAATGAAGTTCCCTTGCTGTCTTGGCATTGGCAATATCTTATATGTGTATGCGTGTACATATACACGCACACCCATAGATTTTATACCAATACTAACTGTCGGAAATAAAGGAAGAATAGAATGAAAAATAATAAAAAAGTCAAAAGATGTAATGTATGCAGAAGCACTATGTTCTATGCCATGAGGAAGAGCAGCCCTGTCACAACTAATTTGCTGGCTGACAGCTCCTAAGAGGATGAAAGCAATGTTGAAGAGGTAATCTCTTGTGTCCCAGCAATTAGCGTGCACAAACACTAACATGGTTTGTTACTGGATGATGATTACTTTGTTCTTGACTCCCTGGACAACCACCCAACAAAGGGAAATAAGGCAATTTACAGTGATGGAAAGAGTTAAAAACAAAACCAAAAAAAACACAGCAGAATCTGATGACTGGCACTGAAGAGATGTTGGCCACCTACTCATTACAAAGAGAACTGGATTATGAACTAGGAGGTTGCTCCAGCTCAATTTCAAAAATCAACAGCTTCTTCTCTCTAGGTTTTAGACACACTGGAGAGTACATGTGCTATACTGCTTCTCACAATATCTTTCACATACCTTCCAAACACTGTATGCTTCTTGTCCAGATACGCACAAGACCGGAATGTGATAAAGCTGGAAGGAATAAAGACATAAGGGTTAGCATATTATCTCATTGAAACTCAGCAATAGCAAGCTATGCTTAAAACCAGAAAATGTATGTAACAGCCCTCTGCAAAGAGACAGATTTCTCTCTTTTCTGGAGTCCAGCTGGCCAAACATCCTTTAACTTCTCTGTTTTGTGGGTTTTGTCTTGGATTTGTGGAGTTTGGACCTCTCATTTTTATGCCTTACCAACATCCCCGATCAGTACTCCAAACATGGTGGTTTGTACCATGTCCAAAAATAATCAGAGCATCTGCCTTCTTGGCCAGGCAGGCTTTGGAAAGCTCACTGCAGGACAGTGATACATGGTTCTTGCTTGAGGAGGACATTTCTTGTGCATGACTGGGAGCTTGTATCCAGCAAATGCACTTATATAACACAACAACCCTCTGCCAGTGTAAACTTTTATCTTTTTGGATATCTACTATTTGCATTTATTTATTTATTTTTCCATTAAATTGAACCATCTATGACCCATCTCTCCTCTGGACAGAGCAAATTTGTGTTTTGGTACAAACATGGCAGAAGAACACTTGAAAGTGTCAGAAGCAATGAAAAGCTGTGTAACTTGGATTTTTAGTTGTGTGTGTTATTTTTAAACTTAAACACAGAAACTGAAATAAAAAATCCAAAGTAATCTTTACTACTAAAGCTTTTCTCTAAAGCTTAATGCTTCTTTGGGAGACTTGGACTAGAAGCATATGAGACAGAGGTTTCCACTCTGTGGTCTGCAGACCACGATGGCCCACGTTGGCTGGACATGCAGTACTGGCTCTCCTCCCTGTCTCCATCTGTTACACTACATTAGAGACGGCTAAAAATATATAAACATTCCAAAAGCACTTTTCCATATAAGCCACTGCCTCAGGAAGTTATATGATTGCAAATAGGAGGGGCTGCAATCTACTAGACAATCTATTAAAACGTAGCTTGCCCTGGGAAAGCTTTGAGACACTGTAAATGCAAACTCCCACACAGGGCGTACATTATCACTTAGCCTTGTGCATGGGTTCTTTGCACCACTTTATTCTTAGATATCCAAATACGTAGATTATCAGGTGGTCACTTAAGATAGTATATAGTAATAGATATAGACAGTAATAAAAAAAAATCTGAGCAGAGGCAAATATTCTGAGAAAGCTCCTCAACCATCACTGCAGTCAAAATAAAATTAAGGACAATGGAATAAATATAACTCAGGGTCATCTGGGGAGAGAAGTCCTGAGCGTTACTTGAGCTTCTCTTTACACAGGGAACCCAGCTCACTCTGCATTGCAGTGACCACCACCTATGGGGAGAGAACCAGTTCCTAAGGTCACAACAGTCGCCCAAAGTCTCTAAACACTGCCTAGGAAGTTTTAAAAATACGGGCAGCTGGAGTCTCTCAAGGACTTCACGTGTAAAGGCATTTCATATTTCATTTGCAAATTTTAGGGAAGCATTTACAGCAGCAGATGATGTGACTCAATATGGCACATCACTCATGAACTGTCTGTGACTTGTTTCTTGAATTCCTCCCCACCCCCCTTTTTTTAAAGCCTCTACTCTTCCCTAATTTAGCACCTGAGTGCTGGCAGTAGCATTCAAATCCAAAATAAGCTCTACAGCAACTCAATCCTGCAAACTGCCCGACACGTGCTTAGCCTTAAGCACGTGAGTAAGCCTATTAAACACCTCGAGACAAGCACTTGTGTTTAATTAAATTTAACCACACTATTGCATAGCTTACCAGCCATAATAATACAAAGCATCATGAAGACCAACACCAAGAATCCCCTCCCTTGCTACACAGTCCCAACACATAGCATTGTACACACACACACACGCAGAGTCTCCTGGGGTTCCCAATAAAGGTACTTTTCTTCGCAGTACCTAGATAGCAACCAAGACATAGCTGGCTCAAAGTGACACAGAGCATTTTCATAAGTCTGCTGGCAAACATCCGTATTTATGTTACATATAAAGTAGGTTATTACAACTTTGATATTTTAAATTTCATTAGTTGTTCTTTCTCCTTCCTCACATCATTCATTTTTTTCCACATTTTAGTCCTTATTCTGCTTTGTACATTGAAAACCAAGTAATTTTCTGTCTCAGGTTCTGCACTCTATCATGCTTGCATTCTATACATTTGTAGAAATCAGAAACGTTCTTATATATTTAAAAGTAGGCTACTAAAAAGAAGCAATGTTTCTAAGGAGTATGTTATGTATTTTATTTCATTAAGTCCTCAATAAAAGTTCAATATGGGACTAAATTTAAACAGAGTGGAGAGGTACAATGATTTCACAGGGATAAGAGTGGGGGTTACATGAGAAAAAATGGAAACTACAACGCATAAAATAGAAAAGGTAAATTAACGATACAATAAACCTACAAGTCTTCTCGACATGCCTCATGGTGCTCTTAGATTGGGTAACAGCAGCTGTAGCACCCCTGATTTCAATACGCAGCACTTGGCAGAATATCTCACTTGACTGAGCTTTAAAGAGTAGCTCATAAAATGTCATTTATTTTCTTAACGGAGCAAGACACAATGTCTAGAGGGAAACAATAAAATACAAAGAGCAAGCGACTACTTACAACTGTGATTTGTTTGTGTTAGGTCCTGAATTGGCCATACTAAGAACACCACGTCCTGTATGGGACAAGTTGGGCTTGAATTCATCTTTAAAAGGTTTTCCCCAGTAAGATTCTCCACCTGAAAGAAGAAAAGATGATAGAAATGATTGCTTTCATTAGTTTCCCATTGCATTCTATAGCAGACACTGACATTAAATTTAAGGTTTCTGGGACTTCTGATTGCTATGTATATAATGTATTACCTCATCCCTATCACTAGGCTAGTATCTGAGCATGCCCTTGAAATCAGATGTTTGTAACAGTCAATGCAATTCTGTGCCCCCACACCACTATCAACTGCAACAGATGAGACTGTTTATCAACAGCATTATATATTGTGTGCCAAAGAACTGTCAAGGATTTAATTTTTTATTGCTGGTCCACCACAATTTTTCTTTTTTGAGACATTAAATCTTTAAAAGTGGCTTCCTGACAAAACATAGAGCAAAGAATTACTAGTTTAATTGCACTCTGGATATAGCATCGCTTCCAAAAATAAAATATCAAGGAGATGAAATATGTTCACAGAATCCACAAAGAATAGGGACTATAAGCTCAAAAGCTTATTCCTGGCCAACCAATGAAGAATGACAAAATATATTCCTCCAAAACTAAAAAACAAAACTTAGATATTTTGGACTAGACACCTGGATGATGTAAACACGTAAATACAATGAAGTCAAAAGGATGATAAAACTTTGCACCAGTCACAGACCCAGCTCTCCAAGACTGATTTCTTTTCTGTGTCTGTGGATAGAAGGAGGGTCTGTGGATAGAAGGAGCCTCTCTTCCTGGCTGTCATTTTTACATTATTTATGACAGATCTGACATTTTCATTTGCACTTTCCTCCAGGATCATTCTTATTAAGAAAAATAAAGGCTGAAATGAATCATAGTTTTACAGTCAAATCCATAATCTTGTTTGACAAACCATGAAAAATATTTCACCTTAGGACAGTATTAAAAATAAAACAAACAAAACTGTCCAGACAGGCAGCAAGACTGGTCCATCTGCAGAACTGGCTGGAGAACCCTCTAGAGTAACTGTATCACTTGCAAAGCAGGAGGTCAGTAAAGGATCTGCAATACTCACCAGCTATTTGCATATGTAATACAGAAAAGCAATTTGATGATATAGCTGCACAGGCAAGCTGCAAATAAAGCTGAGAAGAGTAAAACTGGCTCCTACTGAAAACTGTATGCAGAAAATCACAAGTGCGCGTCAAATGAGAAAAGAGTTTCAGATAATAGCATGAAAACAAAGAATCACAGGTGGACAGTTGCAAGTGCAAGAGGAACTAAGTAAGCGAGAAATTTTGGAAGAAACTGACCCACTTAAAAACCCAATTAATCATGTTCAAAAGACTTTATTAATAGAGTTGCATGTTGCCTGCTCTGCAACTTGACAAGAGGCAGCAAAAGGAGACAAACCCTGTAGGGGTTTTCTGTAATCAGAAGTAAAGAAGGAGTGATTACTTCAGCAAATCTTTGGCTGTTAAATATTTTAAGATCAGCTAAATCACATCAGCTTGATTCTGTATGACAATCTCTTCCACTAGTGGGTGAAAGGGATATGGTACAGCTGCAGTCTGCTCCATTGCCTTGAAGATGAATCCAAACACCAGCTACTCTAGCCAAATCCAAAGTGTTCAACCTATTACAAAATGTCTTACCAGAAGCCAAAAATATTCTTTGCTAATGAATCTCCTTGTGTGTTCCTGTTTGCTCCAAGAGGTTTACTTGTGTAGCGCCTGCTACCTGCCTTGTTCAGAAAAGCCACGTTCTGGTAGGTTGTAAATAAACAAGTCGGGATCAGAATGCAGTGGGGCTCCAGGTGCTGCCTGAAACCAGAAACACACCTGCAGAGCCTGCAGGCCCCTGTCAGCACCACCACGCTCCGTGCGCTGTTTCTCTCTCCCTGTTTGCCTTTCACAATTTCAGCCTTCCCTTTCAAGGCAGTTGGACATGGACTGGAAGACATACTCCCTTCCCACCCCCATTGCTCTGGGCCCTGCACTCCTCTCCTCCACCCCAGACAGAGCTCGTGCACCTCAGTAACCAGCTGCAGTCACATCTCCCTTTGAGAAATATGTAATATTGCTTCAAAGATCTTTTGAAGGAACTCCTCATTATTGGCAAAGCAGATGCACTCACTATCAGTCCTAACCCAGAGGACTGTTTGTTGCCTAGAAATTTTCAGATAACATGCAAACATAAGCATGGCCAATTGAGATGGTACGCAGCAGCAAGTGGCCAAACCCTCGAGTCTGCTACACCCTTTGCAGGCTTTCAGCAGATGCTCAAATTACAGCCTTGTCAAGCTGTTGAAAGAGGGTGGACTCACCCCTGCAGCCTTTGCTGTAAGAAAAATAATTCAAAAGGCAAGAGAAAAACAGCGAGTGACAGAGAGACTCTCTGGCACAACAAGCAACCAGACCCGAGCACTTGCAGACAGGAGCAATGAGCCATGATCTTTAGGTTTTGGAAGTGTTATTTTTGTATGATTTCATTTCGGCTCATACACAGAGGGTCAGAATTAATCTCGTATATATGATGGCTAACTTTGGTTCACTCCAGTTCTCTTGGAAATAAGTGCTAACATTTTAGTAGATAGTTACAGCGTTAGATCCAGTCCCTCCCTCCCTGTCTGCCATACAGCTGTTTCCAAGGCTAATTCTGTCTGCCCGAGAGCCGCAGGCGAGAGCAGAGAATGGCCTGTGCAGCATCCGCCTGAAAGGCCAGACGTCCTGGAAAGGACATAGCTGAAGTGCCTGCGGAGGCCTGGCAGCACGGGCTGGCGAGGGGAGGTGGAGACACGGTGCAGACAGTGAGCCAGCAATACAGGAAAGATTTTTATTTATTTATTTTTAAAGAACGACAACAAAAAAGTGTTCCCTTTAAATTAAAAATAGCCAGAACGTGCTGTTTGTCAAACTCCTGCTAACCTCTGGAATCATTCCAAGCTTCAAGTATCTGCTTGAAGCGGGCCCAGACACAGCAAGCTAGAAGATGGCGAGCTAAAAGCATATATATTTTTAATTACTGAAAACCAGAATCGCTTTCTCTCTGAAGATTAAGTACAAATTCCTCGTTAGTCTACTGGCATGGCAGCACAGTGCCTAATGCTCAGCCACTGGGGTCTGGAACAGGAACTTTAAACTCTTGCATTTTGCTTTCTACCGAAGAGCTCAGTGTAAACTTGGGAAAACAGCTCACAGGCTCCAAGCCTGCTACTAATAATTATGAGGCACTCTGAAGTATCTAACAGCTTTTACTGCATTTATTCTCAACACTGTTGGGAAGTGTGGATGTGCCATCTTCCTCACTGTCTGAATGCAGAGTGGATGCAGGCAGACACGGGAGGCGGTGGAACCACCGCGCTGTCTAGCCTGAGCCCTCTCCTGTTACACTCCCTGCATATTCCATACAGAGTGGAGACTCCTTTATTCCCAAAATCTTCCTCTGAGAGAGAGCACGGATCACCACTGACTATATATGGAGTCACACTGATGCAAAAAACTCACCCCAAATCTGACTTACCAGCTTGTGGAAAAAGCCTATGGAAAACAAAAATCACATCTAGGTGTTTGATTCACAGCAGGCACCGCTGCCTGTCACTCACCTTCCTCTCACTTTACTCCCAGATAAGATTATTTTCTGTCAGAGTGGAACTGTGTGCCTACTGGATCTGAAATGTTTTTGAGATGCTATTACAAGAAGTGTTGTTAAATATTCTGGGGGCTTCTTTACTAAAATCAAAGGGATTTTGAATGGGAGCAGACACATACCACACAGGTTCTGCTTGCTGGACTGGGGATGTAGTGCGGAATGGAGAGGGATTGATAACTCTGTACATGTAGGTCCCTTGTTTACACAAAGCTGGAAATGGATTTGGGATTAGCTACCGCAATAGACTAGCCTTCTTCTAACAGCAGTGTGTATCCTGCACTGTGATTGCACCCTGAAGCATGATTCAGCCTCACATCTGCAACTCGTGCTGATAGTGAAAAGGTGAATAGATACCAACTGACACCTGAAGCAATCACACATTAGCAACTATGAAGAAAAAAAAACACACATTTTCAGATTGCATTTTGAACTAAAAACACGTTTGGTAGTCTTTCTTCCTTCTAAAGACTTTTTTTTTTTTCCAACAAGTAATTTTTTGGGGGGTGAATTTACAGAAGTTGTACAACTTTCTTGCAAAGAGCTGAGAGATGCACCTAAAGCTTCAGAAATGTAACATTCCAAAAGCCAGGTGTGGGCTGGGAATAATCATTCATGACAGTTGTGATTTTAAATAAATCCTTCCTTTTTCTGGCATAAAAATTGCTAAGCAGTGGTAAGGAAGTGGGAGGGTTCTGATTCACAAAAATGATGGCTTACTTTCTGTAATTTTCTTCTTGTCATTTGGAACAACGAGGTACATAATAACATCTGACACTTCTATAGAGCTTTCCAAGTGAGATTCTTGAATCATTTTGCAAATACGAAAGCCTTAGCTCATCCAGTAAGTACTTCTCTCCTTTCAGATAAGAGGACACAGTACTTTTAACCCACATATCAGAGGCTGGATTTTCCGAGGGGGCTGCAATCTGAAAGGAGTATATTGCTAGATAAAAAGGTCTTGCTCTTGCCCTTTCACCAAACTTCAATCCTGCAAGAAAAGAGGTTCTAAAACTGGCCGCATTTTAGGAGCTTTCCTTGCTAGGAAATCTCATTGCGGAACTGACCAAGTTTGTCCATAGTGCTCTGTCTCTCTGCTACTGAGGGTTCAGAGGAGGGGGAAAAAAAAGTGCTTTGCTTTACACCAGCCAAAATGCAATGTCCACCTACCAGTGGTGCTTTATCTTGGACTTTTACAGATATTAGATGCCTCCTTTGTGCCTTCTTGCATTCAAAAACAGACAGAAGCACACTCAAACCAATTTATTATTCCAACACGATGCAAGCAAGAGTAGCTGAAAAATGCCTGTGCTGCTTTAAAAATGTAATGCCCTGCATATAGTTTTCCTTTTTCATACAAAGGGTTCAGGATATTAAACCTGTTTTTCCTACATGCAAATTTTCTTCTATTATTTGGAACACTGAAAATACAGAGCAGCTGTTCCACTTGCACTACCATGAGCTAGACAGAATTACTCACCATGTTCAACCACTTAGTTGTTATGAACAGCAGGAAAAGAGATACATCACAAATGTAAAATTCATTTTCAAATAATTAATCATTACAAAGAATGACCATGACTCAGCTTATTGCTCTGAATACTGCCTCTATGGGTGGTTATTTTGCTAAAGAAACGAAATAAGCTGCTGCAGCACAATAAGATTTCTCCCAGTAGTCTTATGAAACACGAAGTTGATGGCTGCAGAAAATTAGTTTGGCCCTCTAAATTGGTATCAAACCTACAGGACAGTATATCTAACTGCTTTGGCAATGCAGTTCTGCCAGCTAAGCTAAGCTAAAGCTCTATTTCCTCACTCTTTTCCTAGCGTGGTATCTCAATTTTTATATGCCATAATCCACATTTCCACCTTCCTCCCATCCCAAGGTTAACTACTGAGTACCAGTAGCCAGTTGTCCTTCACACACCAGCTAGGTCTTAGTTACGACAGTAAAGAGACTGACGGACACATCACACTGCTGCATAAAAAAGCATAAAAGAAAAAAAAAGAAATAAGGTTCAGTGCTGCTTACAGACAGAACTGTTCAGCTGGAGGAGCTGTGGAAGCGGACAGTCAGTAACACCCCTACCAGCTGGGCATTTTACATCTCTGAAATGCTTCCAAATCTAGGTGAGCTGAGCACAGAGTTGCCGTCTGTGTATGTATGACATGTAACCTTCAGTCATGTACTGACTGTGCCCAAACCCACCCCAAAGCTGAGCAGTCCTGGGCTTAGTTAGTAAGGGAGTGGGTGATCATCTAAGCGTTTGGGTGTTGCAACCATAAACCTGACACCTGTTGCTGACCATGGGATGAATGTCAGATAACTGAAACCAAATGGTGGGGTGTTTTTTGAATAAGTCTGTTCTAGCTCATGAGCTGATGACAAGGGCTAAGTAAATAAACATAACAAAACAAAAATATATACAGGCTTAATGCACCCTCCATGTATCAGCGTAGAAAAAGTGTTTTGCTTTTGTTTTTTATTTTAGCCAGTAAATTTCAGTTAGAGCAGAAAGAAACAAAGGACATTCCTTTTGTCTTAAGTCTTTAAAAGAGTCTATAAAAGGCTCCAACAGAAACAATTCTGGCAGTTTAAAATAAAGAAGTTTAAAGGGTAACCCTAAATAGTCTTCACTAATACCAGTTGAAACATCTGTGAAGAAAGCCCTGTTCTAGTCATATACTTCCCTGATATTAAAGAAGTCAAGCTGTTTACTCTCCCAATAAACTTCTAAAGACCATTAAATCTCTATGGACTTCTTAGCTTTCAAAGATTCATCTTTTCACTGAAAAGTGGTGAGTCAAGGAAACACTAAAATTGCTTCTAGCTACCAGAAGAAATCAAAACGGGAATTTAAATTACAAATAAAATGCAAAACTCAAGTGAAAAAGGTACAAATCACTGAAACCCAATGCTTTACTCCAAAACTTTCCTGACACAAGTTATTGTGATCGCATTAATGGACCAAAAGTCCATTACACAAATTAATGGACCAAAAGTTTTGCATTTTGGGAGCCTGGGAGAGCATCACTGCGTTTGCCATGTTCCTACACTGCTACCTAGCCACACTTTCCTCCAGCTGCACTACGGAGAGAATGAGAAGCCAGAAGGGCTTTGGTGGCTTGAAATACACGTGAAATGTCTGCCTTTTACAGAACTCTGAGAATAGCTACAGAGTAAAGCACATTCTTAAACTTATGGGAAACCTACCTGATCTCGTTGATCAGAGGTGCCACAAAGCTAAATGAAAGGTAAAACCACATCACACAACTGGAGATGTTACAATTAGATCCCAGCACCAAATATTGGCTAAATGATGCAAACACAATCTCTGTGAAGTTATGATGGCTGGTAGATGCCTCACAGCCAAGTGTGCAGGATCTGTCAGGTAATCAGGAGCACAGAGTACCTCCACTCTGTCTAAACTTCATTTAAGTATTAAACACACAGGCATGGGAGTTCAGGAGAAGTCCAGTAGTTTACCAAACTGTCATTTGCAATATTTTCTTGGGATACTATTATTAGCATATTAGATAAGTGATTATTTTAAACTCAGCTATGTTCAAAACATTAAAACCATTTGGCGACCAGAATCTCTGAAAATCTGCAAGTGCCATACTTATCTGAGTGCAAACTGACCATTTTATTGGAACTTTAACAACCCTCACAGTTGCTTGCAAGATTCCTTGTCTACAATATATTCATATTTAATTAAGAATGACAAGGAGGAAAACAAGATGGAAAAGACTAGATGTCATTATGCTCTTTTTTTTTTAAATAAAAGAATATACATACAAGCTTTTTCTCCAACGGTCTTATCTGCATTTTACTTCCTACTTCGTCTGTCAGTAGAGTCTTGACCTTCAATATAGCTGCACTGCCAGTCTTCTGCCAACTGCTAATTGTGCTGTCTTACACTACTTTTACCATTTGCATTTACAGAGACAAGAATGACACCAGCAAGTTCATTTTCATTTCATAGCAAGATCTGAACTCCACCCTACAAAAGCCTGAAAGTTGTCTGAGTCAACCCATTAAGTTTCTCCAGTCTCCTGACACCTCTTTCTCATTTTAAAAGACGTTCCTTATTATGTCTTTTGGGATTTGAACCAAAACTTTCCTTCTAACAAAATAAAATCATATTTCTTTTAACAGTCCACACATATACAGTAACAAGTCTTGTTAGCAGGCTTTTGCCATCAAAATCAGAACATTTAACCAGTCTGTCTTAGAGTATGCAACTGCTGAGGAACATGCAGAAGAAAAGGTGTTGGGCAACTCACACTAACATTATTTACAAAGTAAATAGTGCTAAAGTATTTAACAATTACAAAGGCATCTTTTTTGGATGATCTGCGAGCACACAGAGAATACAGTGCTTGTGTATACAAGTGACGCATGTATGAACTGGAATAAAAATGCACAGAACTCCACAAGACCAGACAAGGAGCTGTGGAGGCTGGTGACACCTACAAGTGGGTAGATAAAAGGTACAAGTGGATAATGAGCAAATTTGCAGCACCAACTAGGAATATTACATGACATATCAAATGTGGTAGGAAATGCTCTGAGAATCCTTCAGCTGCTATGTCTCCTGACCATTTCTGATATGACTGTTTTGCATATCTCCAACACTTAGGGAGAAAGAACAGGCAGAAGAATTTAGTAACAGCAATACCTAAACATTAGAAAAAGAAGATTGGGCTTTACAAGACAACTAGCTGGGAGAACAGATGGTATCTGGCCATTCCCCAATTCAGAGGCAGGTCTCAAGTATTTCATTAACGCTGAATTTGAAAGTAACTTTGCATGAATGTGTTTCTTCCTTTGTTCTTTGCCCTGGAAGGCCAGCTGTAAAATCATTTTAATTTTCCTTTATTTATGTTCTGGAAGAAAAAGGAAGCAAAGACCCAACAAGAATTCTACATGGAAGAGTGCCCAAGTTTTACAATTAGAATATATGGAATGAAATTTTAAGCACAGTAAAAATGGTCATAAAAAATATAACTATAAAACCTGTACTTTAAAGCAGAAATACTCATGAAGTACCACAGATCATCATTTAGAAAATTTTAATCTACAAGGTATCTGGAAACAAATTTAACAACATCGCACATGAAGTGAAAACAGTTTACATAATGAAAACTCAATCTTACCTGTTCCTGTTCCAGTCGGATCACCTCCTTGGATCTGCAGAATTAAAATAAAATCAATAGGTTACACACATATCTGTATGAAAGACATTAAATGCAAGCCATAAAAGCCAATTCTACTCGTTTTTCTTCCTTCTATACTATGTGATGTTGATAAGTTAGCAACAAGGAAACCATTACTACCTATTTGGAGTTTCTTTTATCAGCTGGCTGTCATCTCCTACATTACTTATCCAAGAGCAAAATGACAGTTTTGTAAAAATAATAGGTCTGTAGGGGCTAAATAAGAAAACAAACAGACTCAAACGGGTTAACCAGATCAGCCTTTCTATTATGTGTTAGGGTGAAACCCGCTTTTTAATTGATGATGCATTGCCTTTGGAACAGAAAAGGCTTTACATTTCGCTACCAACCCTCCACATGATGTGAAGGCAAAATGAGGGGATGTAAAATATTCTCTGTATTTGAATCCACGTTTCACAGTATCCTCCTCACTGTCTGCAGTGGGAAAAATTCCCATCTGAAACCAGTCTTTTAGCAACAAAATTAATCACTTCATATATATGCGGGGTCTACAGAAATAATATTCCATAGCCCAATGACAGTAGAGGGAGCGTGACATGACTAGCTACACAGTAATAGCACACAAGCACAATTTTAATGGTGAGGTAAACTACGAACTGAGATATATGGTGCTGCCGGAAGAAAAAAGCTTTTTTTTTTTTTTTTTTTTTTAAGGATGGCAGGATGAAATCTAACATTCAGTGATGTCCTCTGGAAGACGTGCACTGCCTTCAGGATCAGGTTGCTAATTCTTTTGAAAGGAACTTACAGTACAGCTACAATATCCTAAGCTGCCTGGACTGTACCTATGTAAATTAAAGGTCATATTTCTAGGCCTTCCGATGGATTGCAGTAGCAACAAGACGTCTCAAGGACTCGTAACATCTGGCAATTCTTGATATTAAACTAAAAATGCATTAGAAAATCTATTAACTAGGCATGGTGAGTAGCCAAATCTAAGTTTCAGTCCTGAGAATTAAACCTTGGAATTCAAAACACTTTTTCAGACTATCATGTTATTAGATACATCTCTCCCAGAAAGATGTAAAGAAAGTAAACCATTGCTGAAGGATTATATCTTGGTATCTTTATAAAAGCTTGATGTATGCTCAAGCATACAGTAGTATGTAAATACTTGCATACTCAAAGTTATGCATATGATTAAAATGACCATCCAGTTTGAATCCAAACTGTTCATCATTGTAAGATGGAGCTTCACTTATATGAGAACATCTCTTGCTTCTTTCTACCAGCTGTGCTCAATAGCATACGAAGGCCAATGGTTTACAACTATATATGGAGCTCTCTAATACAAGTTGAAAGCTTAGGTCTTTGACTACTAAAGTCGGCTTTCTGTTTCAATAAGTGCTCTTTAACTCCTTCACATCCTGGAGCACTGTCAGGAAAAGATGATGGGACAGTATCCAAGCACCACAACCTGAAACAAAAATTCAGCTGCTTTCTGACGTTTCATCTGAATACGCTTTCAACGGGCCACACAATTACATATGCAAATTAGCATCTCCCCCTCCCACCCCCCCATTCTGTTCATTAACCACCCACCCACAGCTTGGGGAGGCTGATTGCCTCCTTGCCAAGGCAATGACTCCCAAAGGCTTTGTCTGCAATGCCAGTGAAAACACTACTAAATGCAGTGATACTCTGTGACAGTATTAGTCAGAGACAGCAGTTAGTACGACCAGTAAAGTACAAATTTAGTAAGTTAGGACAATCCTAGTTCTGAAGGTCTATTTTAACATACTTCTATTGCAAGTTGTCATGCAAGGAAGAAGCTAAATAAGTATTTTGAGGACATCATGTACGTGCATTACATGGGATTTGCTCAATACTCACTACAAAATTACGAATTGATCTGTGAAAAATTGTTCCATCATAATAGTTCTTCTTGCACAGTTTGATAAAGTTTTCACACGTTCGGGGTGTCTGAAAGACAAACACAAGTTTTAATTAAGCAGTACCTTTAGACAATCAAATTGGTCATTACACTGTCTACAAGAGTTACTTTTCTACCATGAAGACCACTTGAAGAAACTTCAACCATGAAGTTACCTCTTCAACTCTTGAAGAGGAATGAACCTCTGTTTACAGAAAAAAACACACAATATATGCTCTTTTAAAGTGTACTGGAGAGACACATGCTATGATAAATGAATTAAACTTGGACCTTCCAATTAACATGAAGAAGTGTTGAACATGAACTTAGACAATGTGGACTCCTGGTAGATATAATAATAGTGAAAGTAGGTAAGCTCAGGCTTTCAGGTAACTTAGTTTCAAAAGTGTATCATAATTTTGTTGCAAATGGGCACCAAAAAAAGTTCATTTCCCAGAGTAAGAAAGAACTTGACTTCTCTGCTTTACTATGTCAAAGTGAACATATTGAAGCTAACTTGAAGAGAAGCATTTGATCCTCTTCACCACTTGGAACTGAAAATGGGACGGACTCCACAAGTCACTTTTTTGACAACTGGCCCAGTCACAGGAAAATAAATAATAATTTAAAAAAAGACAACCTTTTTTTCAAAAATCTGAAAAAAAAAAGATGTTGAATACATTGCCACTTCTAATTTGCTTTTACAGTGTAAACTAAAGCTATTTATTTGAATTTATGAGGTAGGATATTCAAACGGTACCTTTTCAAAACCTTTACTGTCTACCTAGTTGTCTTCCCATAGTTATTCTACAGATACTCATCTCTACAATATTAAAATACCTTCATACGTACAAACAACATGTACAAAATATATGCACAGAAACAAAGTTTTCTGTACTTGGACATGTTTTCCAGCTCCACTATGGAGTATGTGCATAAATCTGTTCCACCTTTACCAAAAAATCTCCAAACAACTAACTAATCTGAGTTGTTACAGACTGAAAACGCACTTCTTGTTATATGCACTTGCAAGCAAAGCCCCAGCATGAGTCATGACGTCTGTAAACAAATACATACAAGACTCTAAGCGTTTTTCTGAAAGAGACTGATTCATTTTGAATTGATAAGAGACTATTCTTGGTTATACCACCAGAACGGGAGCTGCAGAAAGAGAGAGTGAGACTGAGACTTGCAATTTGAAGTGGCTTAAAAACAACCAACCAAAACAATAAAGCCCACGGATATATTTTTAAAAATAAGGCAAGCCCAATTACAATAACTTAAGAGTGAAATAATATCTATCTTTTTTTAAAAAAACAAAAACAAAAAAAAACAGATCCATGCAATTATTCATACTGAACCATCCAGAAGTTCAATTTTCTGTAGTAATTTCTCATCTGAAACATTCTCACCACTGTTTAACACCGAAATGTCCCTTAATTATCCAAACAAACTTTACCCTCCTACATGGCATTTGAAATTCTTTTATAATGATTCCTTCCTAATTACTCTACAAAGATATAGATGACAGTTGTCAGCTACCATAACTGGGAAAATAAAGTTCTAATGCAATCTTACACCAACTATAATCTCAGATTTCCTATATACTTCATTTCTCAGTTATAACGGTAATGGTTTATGGTAGAATGACACTAAGACATGTATTTTGGTAGCATCTGGAGGCAACTTGTAAGTAGATATATTCCATAAAAACTGTTTCAAGCAATAGGAGAATCTCCTATTGTTTCAATGTTTATATTGCAAATTTGGAAACTTTTATTTGAACTGGACACATATCCATGAAAATAATCTTTGTACATAACCTTTCAAGTAAAATTAAATCCCTGAAGAATCATTTGTCAGTGTATGTTTCCCTTATAAGACCATATTGTAACAACCTTGATCCTACAGTAGTGCTATTAGTTAGCACTCATGAAAAATGTCAGTAAGGATAAAAATAAGATTAAAAATTTTCTTTATGAATCAGAAATGGATTCAGCAGCTTTTAGCCTAAGGCACTTTATCTCTTGAGAGCCAAACAGTCTTTGCAGAGAGAGACATAGCTAATAAGTTCTCTGGGGGGAATACAGCAACCTGTAATTAATTTTTTAAGAAAAATGAAATCAGGCAAAAGACTAAGTCCCTTAGGGATATATACCAAACTGTTTTAAACTTGCATAAAGTTGATAACCCAATACAGTTTTCCTATTTATTTTCAATACATGATTTGTAAAATATACATCAAAAAAATTGGTCTTAGTAATATGTTTTTCCATGCAGGACCTGTGCTGACCCTTCTTTCTAAATTGTTTTCTAGTTATTATATCTTTTCCCAGAAACAGGCTTTTCAAGTGCAACTGCAGAAATATTTTGTGTACGTGCAATAATCATTTCACTGCAAGGTTTTCTTTAAATAATTGCCACCAAATTGGTTCCCATGGTCACCTCATGCATCATACAGATACATTTGGCAGGTAAACAGTTCCTTAGCAACATTACCATTACCTTTTGTGGTGCTTTTTAGTAGAGACAAACATAAAAAGGTTTGCATTCAATTGGTAATAAACCCCCGTTTCAGTCATGCAGTTGATCTAGAATATCTGGCTCAGATTATCTGATTTATTCAAAGCAGTTAATGTTCTTGCCAAATCTCACACTGCCAAGCACATTTCAAGGACTGTTTTAAGCAGCATCCTGTCCAAAGCAGAAGGGCTTGAGGTTTCTGGGGAAGGTGTAGAATGAAGTTGGGTTCTGCACTGACCATGTAAACACAACCATCTTTGAAGTCTTTGTTCCAACTACAAAGGCCGATGAGAAATATATGTAAACAAACCTGACTTTGTTACGCGAGTGTAAGATCTTGCAGAAGATGTCAGACTCACAGTCTTGGAATGCAAACCTGTCTACTTTTTCAGAAACTTCCTCCACACCACTTGCCTCACACTATTTCTGAAGAAGGAAGAGACAGTCAAGACACCTAGAAACGTGGTAAGTGCAGCAGACATCGCCACTTTTTTGTTGGCTCATTACTGACAATAGACTCCAGGCTCTCCTTTTACTTCTGGCTGTTCTTGTTTCAAATCAACAGCAACAGTTAGTTTCTCCCTCTATTCTTTTTACATTAATCAGGAAATTACATATATTATTTTATTATCCTACGACTTGGACATATATGTAAGACAGTCAGGGCAAAAATGCCACCTTATTTTGTAATCTTGTTGATTCAAAAGCCAGTAACAGAAAGAAAGGTTAGGCTGTAAATCTACTGCAATGGTTTCTCGGAAGACTGCAGTGATAGTCCCAAGAAGGCAAACAGAAAAATTGTGGAAAGCTGAAGAACATGGCAGGACAACCCTGAGAAATCCTCCTTTTCTTTGGTCAAGATAGGACGACAAAAGTAAACATGCCTCTGCATGATGTCCTTCAACTGAAAGACAACTCTACTCTCTCCAAGTGACAAACATTAAGAAAAAAAAAATATTTTTTATTCCGTTCCCACTTCACTCCCCATATATTTTGAAGATGCCATATAACTGTACTTCAATTGTTGAAAACTCATGCCCAAGACAAGCACTAAAATTTTAATAAACCCTTAGAGACAGGAATGCAGAAGAATGCTTATCCACAGGAGGACCCAAATGCTGTGCCTGGCTCACAGACGGGTATATAATGGGGGTAACAACCCAGTGGTTTTCTAATAATGTTTACATCTCCCTTTAACTAACACACTTAGGGGGTAACTTGACATGGAAACATCAGCACTCTACCAGTCACTAAACCTAGACAAATTTCAGAATGAAAAAGATAGCTACTCAGGGTGACCAGACAAACACAACAGTGACAAAGAGACAGATTGTGAAATCATGGAAAAGGGGAAAATACTGAAAAAAGGTATATAAAATTTAAAAAGAAACTCTTCCTTTGCTATAAAGCACTAGAAAAAACTATCTTGCTCTTGAGTATTAACCAAGCCAATATTAGTTTCCTTTGTGCCAGCAAGGATTGTTGCAAACCAGGCAAAATTCACCTCTCCTGCTGCATCTCTAGACCAGAGGGGTAAGACTAACCAAGCCAGGTCACTATTTGATTCTCACTTTGCATCCCTCCTTTCTCATCTGTTGAAATGGGTCATTACAGTTGTAAAAGTTGGCTTAACTCAGAATTTGTATTGGACAGATGAAGAGCCAACCAGAAGTAGACTAAAAACCTGCGGCACCCCTGTTGCCAAGGTACAGGAGATGGGAAAAAAGAGGAGCTTCTGAGTTGTTGCTATGACTGCAAGGAAGAAGGCTTTACCATGTGAAGAGCTAATCATTTCAAAATGCTTCATCCCTTGAGGATCTGCATGAACCTTAAAGAGAAATTTCACACTAAGCATTCAGAAGCTGTCATTTGCACATCTGTATAATTTCCTTGTGCTAATTCCACTTCCCTTTTATTTCTTTTTGTCTCTCTAAATTGGATGAACTGTTGTAGTTGCACTAAAACACAGAGCCTTGTCCATTAACCCTACGCTTCAAAGCAGAAATAATCTGCGATAATGAAAAGCTGATTCCTCATGAATTGAAATTGCATTCTACAGCCTTCATCTTATCACACAAATGCCAGAATCCTGCTATTAAGAGGCATGAACTACTGATGGAAATTTCTAAGGCTTCAAACTAAGCTTACTTTATTTTTTCCTTACATAGATCTCCTTTGGCAGATTCTCTATTGCTTTAGTCCATTTACATACATGCTTTTTTAACCTTTTTTTTTTTTTTAAAAAAAAAAGCCTCTAGAGCATTTTCACTCTTCATTCTAGCTCTTCTAGAATGAACGTTTCTAATGCATGAGCCATAAAGAGTTGATATGGTAAGGCTTAAACTTAGTTCTCCCCATCTCCCCACCCCTTTCAATCTGCAATCCCCACAGCCTATCAGTCCCTGAGTAACAAACTCACCCTAATAAAAGCTTGACTTTATTTAGAGCTTAGTCAGAGACAGTGTTACAACCGTAATAAAGCAGCAGTTTCAGGAATCACCATCTATCAGGTGCAAGCATCTGCTTCCTCCACTAAGTCATGGAAAAAAATTGGACATACAAATGGTTTTAGTGCATTTCAAAACAAAACACTGTACTAGAAGACAGATTAGGCTACCTACCTTATTTCACTTTCAAATGGACTATGAGCACACTCACTTTGTTTCAGAGCAAGAGGGACAGGAAAATCCAAAACTCCACAGAGCCCACTGCAAAAGCTTGGGGAGAATTCCAGTGTGGGAACTCAAACATTTCTCCTGCAGGAGGATTCATGATTGTAGACCCTGATATCACCCCCTGCCAGTTCTACTTTCCTTTAAAACAGTTCCCCAGCACATGAGAGGGATTGATCTGGTGACAGGTTATGGTGACAAACAACAGCTGCATGCTGTGGTTCAAATCAAAGAAGATGCAGTTCATGTACTAGAGACCAGTCTTCTCAATCTGATCATACACTGAGCAAACATTCAGATCAATTTGTGATCAGAAGAGCACAGATCCAATGAGACAGGAAAGATGAAAGCATCAGGGCACTGTGGGGTAAAGCACTTGGCTAGACTCGTTAAAAAAACACTTGGCTAGACTCGTACTGAAATTAAAACAAGAATCAGAACAAGCAAACTATGCCTCAGGTAAAAGATTGTTGACTTCATAGCAATCATTTGCCTATTTTGCTACCTCAAAGTTTTCTAAGAACAAACAGCAGAATTCTTGCATTCTCATTATACAGAAACCTACTATAATTTAATTAGCTATTTAGCAATCTAACAGATTGCTAAATTTCACTTTTCAGAAGCACTTTTCAGTTCTGACATTAATGATACTACTGAAAACTTTTCCAAAGTCTAAGTAAGATGTTTAGCTTAGACAAGACACCAATAAAAAAATGACATACTCCATTTCCCCCCCACACTTTTTTGCAAGTAGGGACAATCAATCAGTTTAGCTGAGAACAATTCAAGTTAAACAGGGCATCTAATTCACTCATCTAATTTGTCAACGTTACCTGCTAGCTCTCCAGAGGCTGAGCCGTCATTCCTAGCTACAGTTATTACTTTTCCTCTAACTTATTTATTGTAGTAGTAGAAAAGAAAACAATCCTCTCCCCCTCAAATTTGTAAGTCACAGGAGGGCTGAGGAGCTTGTCAGACAGTGCAGTGCAAGGCTGGGCGCCAGCAAATACGACAGCATCACTAGGTACAGCTTAAATAAGGACCCAACTTTAATTGCTTGAGTAACCTCCAACAGCTGTAAAGTTTGGAGTATCGCAGGTCCCACAGCGGCTCCCTGGCATTTCTTCAGTCTGCAACTGGCACATAAATTCTGCATTTTAAGAAGATGCACCTCATAACCACTTCCACACTAGACAGCAAAGCTCTGGTAGCTGTCAGCCTCCCAAGGTCACCCTGCTCTCATCAGAAGAGCCAAGGTACAAACAAGAAACATGTCACAGGAAGATGAAGAGCAGCAGCTGTGTAACTCCAAACCGCCTACCTCATCCTCAGGTTTGGGACCACTAAGTGGCAGACGCAGCTGGTATGGGATTCCTGCATCATCAAATGTCACAAAGCAAAAGAGAATCCAATAACGATCAATTCCCTCTACCAGATCCAGCTTGCCAGGGATGCTGAGGAGGTAGAAAGGTCCAAATGTGCAAAACATATTCCCAGTTACCCAAAGGCAGAAGCTGCCAGGAAACCATGCAAAGAAAGCCAAGGGCAGCAAGCCCCACGGTGCACAGGCAGGTACACAGGGAGTTGGCTGAACACCTTCTTCATTTCCCCGTTGAATGGCCCATTCTGGCAATGGGGGCTCCTATTGCCCCTGCAAAACAGAGCTGAGGACAAGGGCAAGATGGTAGCATCCAGGTAAAGCATTTCCTGTCCATATATCACAAGAAAATGTTTCTCCTATTTCAAACATAGGTGTCATGTCCCTGAAGTTAAGAATAATTTAAATATTAGTTTCTAGTCTCTTAAGAACAACCAAGAAACAACCTGCTAATCAATATGGCTGAACAGGGCCATTCTACTCCCATCCACAAAGAGCAAGAGATCTGTTTGCCACTGTAGCACTTTGAGGTGAAAACACACCAGGAAATAAAAATATCCTCTCTAACAAACATTTTTATCTGACTGTTCTCCTACTGGAAGAGGACAGTTTTGTTTGTTTTTAGCTTCTGTTGACAAGAACTTTCAAAGCTGAAACTTGCAGCTCTTTCTACAATGACATATTTTGTTGAAAAAATGTGAAATAAGCTATTTATAACCATGCCAAAACCACCATACTTCACGCCTACGACCATAGTACTGAGGGAACATGACACTGGTAAAACATCAGCCAGATATTTGCCAAAGACAGCTGGCAGAAATTGAGTTAGAATGGACAGTTAAATTGGAAGGAAAATAAGAGATTCAGGAAGACTGGGGGACCTCGTCATGCAAGAAGGTCAAAGGATTTTTTTAAGGAACTCACTTCTTTCCCACTGGAAATGGAAAAGAAGTCTACAGGCTTCTGATCTTTGGATCAGTCCCTCACACAAAAGGACAGATGATTTCAAAGAACAAGGGCTAGATTACACATTTATAGATCAGAGGCATATTTAATAGGTCAGAGGGCCTCAAAAGATTAAAACATCACTGTCTGTAGAATAATGGCTTCTTCAAATAGTTATGCCAAGACATCATCATTAAGTAGAGTTTGCCAGGTCCTAAAACCTCAAAAAGCATTTGTGGAGTGCTGGATAGAGGTCTGAAATCCATCTCACATTCTTCTTTGTTATGCCAACTTGCCCTTAAAGTATTAAATCAGAGAGACACAAGAGAATTAACAAAAACTGCCATAGCAGTTAAGGATTAGTATTCAATTACCTCTATCACATGTGTTTAGCCACCAGATCATTACTGCATCGTGATCATTTGTATGAGAACATGGAGCGGAGAAGGGAGATAGTACACCAAACAGCACTAAATAAGAAAGCCTCAAAGCAACCTACAGGCAAAGGCGGGTATTTTTATTCCCTTTCACAGGTGCAGAGATCAGGAGTCCAACACTGTCTATCCATAGGTAGGGCTTCTGATTGGAACAGGCAGCCTCGGTTGTTTGTGTAGCTGCACTGCAGCAATCAGACATCGACCATACGTATTATTGTCCAGGAATTTGTTGCTCATTGTGACGTGACAAATGGGATGGTACTGATATTTTTTTAAAAAAGTAATCTGTACCCAAATTACCCACATGATGTAGCCACATCATAGAGCACCTCAGTGGCAAAGGCACAGAATTCAGGCTGTTCCAGCTCCTAGTTCTCCAATCTATCCATCACACCACACTGCTTTTCAACCTCCACTTCCAAGTCAATTTGACTTTTTCTGCAGGGTAAAGCCTCCACCCTGCCTTAGGAGGTTGCTTCACCATTTACAAGGTATAACTTCATCAATATAGTCACTAATAGAGCAGAATACACACAGATGATGTAGATGACTGTTCCCAGAAGCATCCCAATTAAAGAAGCTAAAAGAACTTGAGATTGGAAAAATCACCATAAATAAAATACAATAAATTCAGCCACATTCATTGCCTTTCATCAACTATTTCTTCATCACTTATTTGTCTGGCAATGCGTAAGACTAGAGCTGAAAGAAAAGCATGTTGGATGTGTTAAATCTTCTGCATTAGTCATAACTACTACTGGCAAGTAGAATTTTGTAAATTTGTTTCCAATTAGTATATACAACAAATGTTGGTTATGCCCAGCTGAACTCAAGCTTCCTGGAAAATGTCCTAACAAATGGCTATCTGATTACATCCCCATCAGGGGGAACATACTGTATCTGAACAAGACGACTCGGAGAAAAACAAATGGTCATAAAGAGCAACACTCATACCACTGTGGTGCAAAGAGAAGAGAGAACAGTAGTGTACCTTTGCTCATTTGAGGCACAAACTCAAATGGTTGGAAAAAAAAAAAACAAAAAAAAACAGCTTATCTTCCAAAGTCTCTATTGCCTTTTTCTCAGGTCAGTGACTTACACCACACATCATCTTTTTGGAACCTAACTGAAGTTTTCCGGTGCTCTGAACAAGTGATTTCAAACACAGAAAATACCTGGATTCCAGTCTTACCTCATGCTCTTTTTCTGTATCCTGTCACAAGCTAACTGATGACTTCAATCACACTGCAGCACTGATTTCCTACCCTGGATCAATACTAAACTTTTCCTGATTAGGTTTTTGGTACTAGGAAGAATCTCATCACTATCAATTTTATTGATTGGCACCTTAAAGTACTAGTGTACGAAGATCCCTCCATTTATTTTTAAACAAAGGTCTCCACGTGTACATATAAACTGAACTGCAGACAATTCGTACTGCCATGTCACTCACAAAAACGGGGAAAACTGCTTCTGCTCCAAAGAGAACTCAGAACAGAAGAACTGGGGACAGAGAGTAAGAATCCAAGGAGCGGAGTACTGAAGACAAAAATGATATTGGGCAGACTTCAGCAGCAGTGCAGACCACTGTGAGGAGAACTGCAAGAATATTTTGTTTAAATAGACAGCCCATAGCCATGAAAATACAACTGAAGACTCCAAAGCAGACATCACTCTGTGACAGCAAGAATGTCACTTGCTGCTGTCTATTTCAGCAAACTTCACCTCAGAAATGTTAATTTAAATCTTGCCCATAAGACTATTTTAAAATATAATTTGAATGTTGTATGTCCTACCTCTGGACAAAGGTATTCATTTATCGTATTTATATAGCAACTTCAGACTCAACCTTCCTAAAGCATTTCACAATCATGTATTTGCAGAACTCTGCAATGAAAACCACTGCTAGGATGGCTTCCATAATAACCTGGGCACAGGATGTCTGTCAGCAATTAAAAAAGGAACCTGTGGTTAGGTCGAGGCAACAACCAGTCAGAGTGTGCTCAGTTGTTGTTTTTTATTTAAAAAAAAAAAAAAGAAGCTAAGCACCACTATAACATAGCTCATAAATCATACACTTGCTCCTGAACTTGCATTGCTTGAGAGAGAGAGAGTAGATATATGAATTCCCCAAACCATACACATTTTGGCTGATTTCAAACAGCAAAGAGAGCCTAATACTGCTATCAACTCTCTCATTTCCTCAAGTAGCACAGAACCGCATGTTGAATCCACTGGCCCCAAATCTGCTGGTGGTCTGAGAGGGTATCAGTACAGTGCCTTAGGCTGAAATTTGTTCCTCGCTCCTTTCCCTTCTGAAAAGCTGAGGTCCTACCCATACCAACTACACTGAAAGATTGTAAAGGCTGAAAAGTCATGCACCAAAAAGCCCATGCAACATTAATTTGGGCAGGCATTATGATACAGTCCAGCTCCCTCAGACTGCATTCAAGGGGCTTAGCTACTTGGTCAGACAGTGCCTTACCAAGACTCTACACTTCTGCAGAAAACTGAAATCCTGCATATGATCTCTTTCCTCTACAGAATTCCAAATACCTCCCAGAACTGGTTCAGCTTGTACACTGAATCAGGCAGGAGAGCAGATTAAAAAGAAATATCACGTGATGAAATAATTAATACTATTACAGTGCATATTCACAAGCAGAGTGAACTGAGTATTTGAAGGCCTTGATTTTGGGATTTCCCTATTTTCTATGTCTGTCCTTGCCATCACAATAGACCTGCTGTAACTGATCCATATATATGTGTGCAACTTATTTATGTATTATGCATTTGCAAGATGTTTGCTCTATTCTGCACTGTGCTAGCTTACATGCCTAACCTCAGTGTGATCCAGGAAAACCAAAATTAGAAGCACAAGCTCCTTATATAGTAAAGGAAACATCTCCAGGAAGAACTGATTTAATAGACCTCAGACGATGACCTAAAGTGGATGTTGTGAAAAGCTCCTTAAAGCAGCAAGTTTTTCCTACCTATTCTAAGTATATATCTTCTTCCTCAGTTAAGCCAAAGGTCTGCTTAATTCACACAGATTTAATCAACACAAAGAAATGAAAGAAACAGATGGCTAGAGACCAACGTTCAAGCAGGTTTGGTAGCGCAAAATACTGCACACTTCCAATGTGTACATGAGGAAGCACTGTGTGAAAGGGAAACGAATAGGGATTTAGCCGGAAAAAGAAAGGAAAACACAATGGATATCATATAAGAAGCTTTTAATGGGCAGCTGAGCCTGGGTCCTCAGGACTGAGTGATACTGATCACACGTGTGACCAAAGAAACCACGCTGATAAGAATAGCTGCAGCCAGCCTTCACTAGCCAGGAGCCAGTTTCAGAACATATGGCAAAACAAATGAGTCAATGCAATCTGCTCATTCTGCTGCTTCCCCCAAATATTGCTGTATTAACATCCTCTGCTTTTTGCCTTATTACATAGTGTTACTATTTAGGAGCATGGAAAACACCTGTATGGATGACAGAGGTCTACAGAATTACTAGCAAGATACACTTTTGTGAAAATCCTCATATTGTTTGCATAGATCAGCTTTAGTTGTTTACATGTATCTTGCTCCTTGCTTTTAGAGAGAAAGGAAGAGAAAGGAAAGCTGGCAGGACTGTCCTGCTTGCTCATTTTCCTTTCTCACAGCTGTACACACGGTTAGGCAAAAAAAGGATGTATTCTCCCAGTGCATCTCTGGATTCCACACCAAGCACCCCAGCTCCCAGCCAGCATCACTGAATTAGTTCTGTGAGGTCCATGACAAGAAGAA
Source organism: Anser anser (assembly GCF_964211835.1). NCBI lineage: Eukaryota > Metazoa > Chordata > Aves > Anseriformes > Anatidae > Anser > Anser anser. The sequence goes on along the minus strand of NC_139739.1, from coordinate 9,138,225 downwards.
GATTCACCATTTAAACCCCAAAACATCTACATTCAGACCTATAATTTCTCACGCTAAAAATCTCAGTAAGCAATTGAAGGTTTGGGCTTTTTGCATTAAAAACATTTTCCTTTTATAGATGTGGCTGTACAAAGAAATAACCAAACACATCAGCAAGCAGTGTCTGAGACTTACCACGTTTATTATTGTAAGAGCCACAGATTTCTTGAAGAATCAAACTGTATTGACTATAAGAAAACTCTAGTACACTTTTTTAAAGGAATGTCTACCTCTTAAAGGCAAAGGAAAGACGTTTGAAAACTTGAACCTTAAATACTGAGACAGCAGGAGATAAAAACATATTGCATGGTTTTTGTTTAAATTTGCTCTCTAAAGTCCAGGATTTAAAAACAAATCTAAACATTTCTGGTGATCTTAACCAGGAGTATTCAAATTGATTGCTCTCAGTTTCACCAAGGTTCTTTTCCCGTTTCTGCCAGTAACCTGCTGTGTAACCTTGGATTATTCTCCCTTCTCTGTACTCTTCCTTCTTTTTTTCTCTCTGCCTTCCCTATCCAGTTACTGTTTGAGTCCCTATAATCTTGATCTTTTGAAGCTCTCAACAGGTACCATGATATGTTGTAAATTGCCCCACTAAAATGTATGGGACTACTCATGAGCATGCTTATGCATACAGTAGTATAATATATAAAATAATATATATACATATTACAATAGGTAGCCCAGTCCAGACACCTACTGAACATGGATGCAACACAGACATTACATAGAATTCATGTGTTTGAATAGGTACTGACGAAGCAGAACAGAACAATTCTATGAAAGAGATCTACATAATTTGACTTCCACAATTTGATGTACAAATAGTAAACAGATTTTGCCATTTCACTGCTATGAGCTTGTTGAGAGAAAGAGTGGGACTGGCAAAGTGGGGTACTTAAATTTGTACTTGACAGTTGCTAAAATCAAGAAATAAAAAGCTAAAATAATTGAAGCTAGGTTGTTTGCACAAGGGTACAGGTAAGGTACCAGCAAAAGAGATAACACCACAATGCCGGTCTCAAGTCTCTTTTGTTCTTAAAGAGAAGAACCTCCACTCAAAAACTGAAAGGGAAGCATCCAAAAATCCCTGCTTTACTAATAAGTGATTCCCTTCCACACCCTCAAAAGATGCAAAATTTGTTCAACCATAGTTCAACCATTTTTTCCCATGAACTTGCATGAGTTAATTTTAAAACTCCTCACATCTACCCCTCAAGAGGTAACCTCTGTTCACCTCATGCTATCTCTTCTAAGTAAAGAGCAACAAAGGAAGTACATCCATTCCTGCAACAATTCCCTGGCTCTCTGAATCTCCTAGAGTATTTTGCTTAAAAGATGAAACTCCAAACGTGAAAACACACCAAAATCAGTGAGTTAATTATACTTTCCTGTATCTATTAAAACTACTCCTATCCTTGGACATTTCCATTGCTAGCTCTGACATATCTCTACATCTAGAGGTACATTAGAAGATTCAGCCTATGGGGCATACGGTACCATGTCACAGTGTAGCTCCAAGTTTAAGTCTCCTTTGTTAGTGTGGAGTCGTACATAGCCCTTCTTCTTCACATATTTGTATCTTACAACATCTTCATCAATAGCAGCTGTAACAATGCAAAAGGCAATAATTAGTTCTCTGGAAGTTTATTCATTGATCAGCAAACAAATTACTAAATTCTACTGTCTGACTTGTTCCTCTGGGATACTGGGTCTTCGGGGATTGCACTCGACAATTTATCTATAACCTCACATTAATCTCTGTGCAAAACACTTTCCATTACAGAAAGCCACCAGCTCCTCGAGAGCCAACAATATCATCTGCATTTTTGAGTCACAAAAAACGTTCAATATCACATACTATAATTTTCAAGTAATGTCTACCAATTATGGACATTACTTTGAAACCAAACTGGTTCTTGTCAAACTTGGAAGCCAAGTAGGTAGTCATCAGTCAACCACAAATTGCTGACATGAGAACCTACCCAGATCTGAAAACAAATAAAGCTAAATTACTGGAAACTTTACTGGAAAGTCAAACCAAAGGATCAATCTAGAATGTTTCCACTTCCATTGTGTCAAAATGTCCAGTTAGTCAAATACTTTCAACACTCAAAGATTCACCTGCAAATCATTGCAATTCAACAAGTTAAGGAATTGAACCTGGTAGACATGTAGTTTTGGCAAACATGTTCAATCTTTGCCAAAGTGTGTGACGCACTTTCGCATTTTAGTGCCAAAAGACAGATTTCTTTCTTCAACTGGGAATACTAACTGCTCAGCTGTTTAATCAATGTTCAAACTGAATACATTCTACAGATTTATGTTGAGGCTAGAAAATGAAATAAAAACTTTATATTATTAAACTGCATTTTTGTGTAGAATATAACTTCAAAAAGCAGGAAATCAAAAGTTATCACCACAAAATTTGCCATCATTCTAATCAATACCAGGTTATGTTAAAAAGGTGGTAAAGATTTTGTATGAAAATTAAGGAGAGATTATACTTTGCTGCTAACTTACCTAAGTGGATACCCCATTTTGTGGTCCCTGGTCATAGAATATACCTCATTACTTTCAGTTCAACATAAGTAATTGCCATTCAAAAGATGAAGCTAATTCATAACTGCTTCATTATTTTCAGAATGAGCTTACTTGAAAGTACGGATATATCTGCTCAGGGAATATATTTCCAAGGCATCATTACTGGCCAATTAGCAAGGCATTCCTTCAGTCCCCATAAATGTATGTGTGATAGGGAGTACTCATTGAAACTGGAAAGTAAGCAAGCAGCTTTTAGGTAGGTAGTTCTGGTACCTGCTTCGTGTGTAGTTTCGGGTACCATTGCAGTGGAGGTGAAGGAAGCACTTACTGCTCCAGTGGAATAGTGAGCCTGTTCACACATGAAAAAGCAAGAGAAAAAGACATTAGCTATTACAATTTATCTATTTAAGATACTAGATAAGCACTGAATACTATATAAGCACTGAAAAAACACAAATATCATGTCATCTTTCTGAAGGCAGACTTTCTGCTCTAGTTCTTACAGGAAGAAACAAATATCCAATGTAGGGATATTTCTCCATCTGTTACCCATAACATTTCCTCGATGAAACTCTAGTTAAGGCTGCCCAGGCACTGAGCTGAAGGGGCTTATTGCTTCCACAATGATTTAATACATTATTATGCAAAGATTTTATTATTAGAATTTATTTGTGTGTCCACAGGTAGAGATATGAAAGCAGTACTGCTGGCAAGACATCTGTAAAATTCTCCAACATTGCTGAGTAAGTGGAAGGAAAATCCAATGAACCGCAGAGACGCTGTAGAGGAAAACAAACCAACCCCCCTCCCACACATAGGCCCTTCTGCATGCAGAAGCACTGTCCTATGGCTCTATTTTGAGCTTTGTGATTCTTCTGCAGAAAAGAAATGTGAACATTACATGTGGATTTTATAGTAAATTAGAAAGACCTAATAAACCCAGAGATACTTATAGCAACTCCGAGGTAATGCCTGGTAGAGAATACATGTGTAAGTCACAGGCCAATGCTCTGTTCATTAGGTTACAGGGCATGCTGTGCAAGTTTATAGTTAACCCATCCACACGGTTAGCTAATAATCTGACTCTCCAACATATGTAGAGTTCATCATTGCTTCTTATCTCTTTTTTTTCCTCCCTGAATATTTTCTTTTCCTATAATTCTATGCACCCTGAAAATGGGGCAAAGGTGATCCTACTCATACGTCACATATGTTCACTAACTAAACTATCAATAAGCCTCCTCATAAAAAGCCATATGCTGCATTACTATTCATTTTCATGTAAGTATAATCAAAGCATGGGGACACATACATCCCAGAATTATTAAAGAAAAATACTGTCTTGCTCATTTCGAACAGCCTTTGATGTAGGAAATCTAGATGCAGATGAATGCTCCCTTTGACAGCCATGAACACACAGTAACATGCACCTGGAAGAACATTCTGTAAAATATTTCACTAAAAATCCTGTGCTACAGTGGAAAAAATGGTGAAGCAGCTGTAGTTGATTTATGTATTTGCCCGCACCAGAAATGATTCACTTGCACTGCCCCTAAGGTGTGTTCTCTCTGCCAATAACTGCAGGAAGCAATGATAAACAAATTCAGAGCAAGAGATTGCAACCTGGGAAAAAAAGGTTCTGCCAACACATACATCAAAACCACATCAGAAAGATTCCTCCTTCTTATTGTGCTCCATTTCTAAAACATATAGGTTCATTTATAATGATTTAACAAAGAGAAATTCACTGACACATATATTTCTACGGAATCCCAATATGATTTTTATACCCTCTTCTATGAAAAACTTCCATGTAACAGAAAACATAAGAAGTGGTGTCTGTTTATACTGCGATATGGCATCCAAGCCAAAAAACATCTATTACTTCTTCAAGAAGTAACAGTGCTAAAGTATAAATTAAGTCAACTTACTGCATTCAGCTTATCCACTTTCTTCTTTTCAGGAGCCTTCATAGTAGCTGCTAGAATATCGTCACCTTTGAACTCCTTATAGAGCTCCAGTAAAGTCTCTCGTGTCTCAGCATTTGTATTTTTCAAATAGTAAGATGGATCTAACTTCGCTTTTTCTTCATCTATATAAGACAAAATCATTCAGAATTAAAAGACAAATTCTATATTGTTCTCATTCCGTTTACTACACACCTTGTCATACAAAAATCTTCCAGGTATTTTTACTTTTTTTTTTTTAAATGGTCTAATAACTATGTTTGTTCCTGCAGAAACAGTAACAAGTAGCAATGCAAAACACTAAAGACAGGATAACATGAAATATGACACAATGAATGCCAATATGATGATATATAAGAAAAGAAAAATTAACTTCAAATCAATTACTGCAAAAATTTATTAGAAACCACTAGAATTGATCTAAGTTCACACAAGTCTAACCAAATTATTTTTATAGAACAATAAAGACAAGATATAGTTGGGTGCCATATAAATTTCTGTCCTTTGTCTCTTTACTAAATAACCAAGTCTGTGACGCAAAAATCCCAGAAGCAGACCTTTAATGCGACACCAGGGAGAGGAGGCTGGTGGAGTAGACTGTAGAATTTCATTAATTTAATTATATTTTTTAAACAAGTTTCACTTGTTCTCTGTCTTGGCATGCCTAGTATTTGCCGATAATTAAATATTCCATCTCTGAGATATTACCCTCCAAAAATAAGTGGTTAATACAGTTGCTTGCTTGCAGAATTAGTAGCTTTAAAGAGATGAGCACAGTAAGACTCAGAAAAACACACCATACTTAGAATCAGCAATTACACCTCATTAGAAACAGTTCTAAAAGAAACCCCAAGGACATAGGACAGATTTTTTTTTTCCTTCAACTACGTAACATTAGCAGATATCATTAAGCATTTAGTTATCAAAGAATCACAAAGCAATTGTGAAGCAAATTCCTTAGTTGTGATATCCACAAAGAAAAACAAAAAAGACATTTTATTTTTGATTGAAATAATTTTAGAAACATATATATCAATCTTTAACTTGGAAGACAGATATTGTTATTCAGACAGAAGGATTAACAGCACATAGTTGATAGAGGTAAACGTATGAAACAGCACCTAGCACACAGCAGATGTGAACAACCTACAAGAAGATGTAAGTTTCCTTGTCTTAGTTCTGGTACAAAGCTATTAAGAGTTTTTGGCAAATTATTTTTCCTCCTCGTCTCAATTCTCTCTCATCTACTTTCTCTTAAAGGACACAGAAAACTTTCTCTGTCTGTACAGCACCCAGAGACAGTTAATGATTTCTCAAAGAATCACATCTTTCTTTCAAAATTTATCGACTCTTTTTGATGTGAAAGGGACAATTTGAAAATGTTTCCAAGAAGCTTTCAAAGCTACCATCAGCCTCTAAGAAATACCCATCCATAAAAATGCAATCTTTAGAATCTGCATATTTGAGCAGGTGTTTTCTCACCTACCTTCAATTCATCCTTACCTGGATCAATTACTTTTATGTTGTTCTTAACATGAAAGAAGTTAGAGACATTGAATTTATCCAAGTTTGTTGGATCCTGAAAACAACAATTAAGCATAACATCAGAGAGCTTCATAGGCACCCATTTCATGCAACAGATTAGTTTGAAGGGTAGTCACCACCATAATAAACCAACAGGGAGAGAGAATAAATACCATACTCTACAAACCACAGAAAGATTGAAAAAATATACAATTTCTTAAAGCAATCAACCCCAACAGGCAACAGCAATGAGCGTGTATAGCAGGCTCCTCAGAGAGTCTGGAATTCAGTCCCAAACACATTACACACACTTTGCCTACAGAAGTTGCTAACAATCCTAAACTGAGTCTACCCTATACTAGAGAGAAGAAAGACTGAGCAGCTGAAATCCCCCAGTTCTTTCCTTCATTCTGTGGTTTGGTATAACATCTAAGCAAATTCACATTAGCTATTTCCTTCTATTATAACAGTGTTCCTTATTTACACATGCCCTGTGAACTTTTGTAATTCATTTCAAAATACAAATAAACTTTAGAGCAAGTCTTTGCAGTCAGACCTGTGGGTTTTTTATAGTGAAACCCGTGCTTACACAATTACTTTAAAATATATACAAAATAATAAAAATGGCAACGAAAGTGGTATTATGAAATCTCTGTTCAATGACCACTCAAGATAAAAAGCAAAAATACACAGCCCATTAATTGTAAGTCTTTACACTATCTCTAGGCAAATTTCTACACAACTTTGACCCTTTCTTAGAGAGTGAGGCAAGGAATGCTTACTGGTGATCTAGGTTACCTTATACTATTACTAAACAGTCCTTAATCCTTCCTCTTACAGTGACTTCAAGGGCTTTTCCTCGAGCTCCTCTGTGGCACAGAAAGGTCAAAACACCAGCCCAAGAATTTCTGGAAGTTCCATTTTACAGAAAACAATTCAAGACCTAAAATGTCTTAATAATATGCTGCAGTTGTAAGTTCAGGATAAAAATATTGCAACATGTTATGCATAGGACTACAACACTGACACAAATAGCATTATCCCAAATAAACTTAACAAACCTTCTCAACCCACCCCTGTTGTTAAGAAGCTCTGACTATTCCATCTCTGCTAAAAGTAATGATTAATACAAGAAGAGCTGGTAGCTCCATCACTTATTAAATGATCTAATTATGCCTTTCATTCATCCCTGAAATTGTATGCTTCCACCAGAGAGTATATTTTTAGTTTTAGTGCTGGTAGTAAAACCAAAACACGTTTATAAACTCAAGCTGTGCTAGTCTGCACCCCAATGATGACCTCCTGGCTTTCTTTTGTTCCCTTTACCGATCACCACGTATGTAATCATTTTCCATCGTTAGCTGCCCCAATATACCCACTCTGATAGATCTTCATCTAGACGCGGGCAGCCAAAAAATGGATATTTTGTCTTGCAGTGGAAACAGATCATCTTTAAATAAATCTACTAAGCAAAAGGAAATTTGGACCTGTTCCTTCAACCATTTTTATATCCTCTGACACCTGTACTCAGCCATATTTCTTATTTTGTGTCAATAAAAGTAAGATCATCTTCACATACATTTTAATGTACGTATGAATAGAGATAATTCCAGCCTTGCTCTCTGACAGTCAACGAGACGCACGGAGAAAGTCAGGACAAAGGGCTCAGCGTGTTTCCAGAAGACACAGCCCACCTCCTCCCAGGCATTCTGCACTAATCACAAACTGCAGCTTCCACTGACAGAAATCATCGCCTTGCACAGAAATGTGCCACCACTAAAGACGAAGAAAAGAAGACTGCTTCCCCTTTCCAGGAAAGGGAGAAAATAATCCACGTATTAATATTAATGCAGACAAATGGATTTATAGCAATCCACATTTCTGCCATTCATGGCAGAGCTGAAGGGCAAGACTGACTCGTGAAAGAGGCTGCTCAGGAGGTACAGACGAGAGGGGAGGGAGGGCAGGAGACAGCAGTAAAGATGAAGCAGATAACTTCACTATGTTCCTCTAAATAAAGCTTCTAGATTTACTGATTTATACTTTGTTCAAAAATAAATAAAAGTATACTGTAATTACCACCGCCTTAAGAAACCAAGTGTTTGTGCTCAGGGTAGTGTGACTCAGATTAGTTCAAACTGTTTCGCAGCCACAATTCATTCAAATGTTTACTGCCTTAACTAGCCTAATTGCTGGCATTGAGCAATTCAGTAAAAATGTTTATATTCTCCCTCCCTGCAAGGTATTTCTCAGGCTCTCCAAATCTCCACTGGCCTCCCCACAGGCAACTTGCCCATTGCAGTGAGGGTGCTGAAGCCCACGGCGCAGCCTCCTCTCCTCGTGCACCACAGCTGTCCCACTGGGACACCCAGGACAACCCCAAACCACCACGATAGAACCGAGACCAAGGTCCTAAGCCCTGTTCTTCATCACATTCAGATGGGCTGCCGTGATAAAAGGTTTGATTCACAGTATTTTCCTTTGTTCTCCTGATTCCACAAACCAGGAGTCTCACCACACGCTGAGAAGGCAGACAGCCCGAATGCCTATTCCAAAGCCAGGTTGCCTCTGTCAGTGGAAAACAAAACACGAAACAGTTCCTCAGGTTGAAATCTGCATGTCATCTTACAGACAGCAAGTGGCTGGCTGACTCCTCCCTCTAAAATACAGCACTGGGATACACTAGAAGCTTAATTACGACTAGATAAACGTGCATACTGAGTGTGACAGAACTGCACTAAATATTAACTTAAACACAGAATACCATTTGCTTCTACTGTCCCCAAGAGCAGAGCACATCTGACCAGCCCAACCTGCCTGCAGGGCTCACAAACCATTTCCTTACTGATGGCAAAGGTTCCTACAACACAAGATATGCATCTTTCAGGTAGCTTTATATAAATTCGCAAAGTGCACGTTTTTTTCTTCACTCAAGGAAGAAAACTGTCTAAACATTAATAATTAGCCTGCCAAATCCCTCTCGTTGCATCGATGACAGTTACTGGGCACAGGATCATGACAGTCTAAGCAAGACTGACATGCCGACCCCGCAGTGATGGCAGACTGACGTACCTGCCTCGTCAACACCTTGAGTTCTGCTGAACCAGCAGCCTCTCCTGTTCCTCTCCTGTTTGGTGAGAGGCCGGCCTCACTGGGGACAGAGCTCCCATGATTAAGGCCTAAAACCCAAAGGCCTAAAGAAGTAAGTTTTGTGTAAGTGCACAGAAACCAGAAGGTAAGACAAACCTTGAAGAATAAGTTGGCCTACTTTTGTTTGGTTAAAAATATGTACTCAAATTAGCACAGGTACCAGTCCCAGGGTCTTTCTTATTGAGGCTACAAACAATAAACTGAAGTTTAGCAAATTACTAACACAGATATAGACTTCAAAGGGTTGCTAACAATCACAACTATTTAGAATCTCATATTTGATGTTTTCCTGAAATCTGAGGTCTGAGAACAATCTCCAGTTTTATTCCACTATTCCACTTTTTTTTTTTTTCTATCATTTTTTGGTTTCAATTTAGGGAAACAGCTCAAACCCCATCTATCTGAAGAACCATACATACAACCCCCCAAAGGAGCAGGTCAAAACTGGCACAGTTTTAGATTGTGTGATTTTTTAGAGGCCTGATTCCTCTCCTACCATTCAGCAAGATACACCATTTACTGAATTACCGCCAGGAATGTTACCGTCAAACGACAAAATTTAGAAGTATAAAACCCGTATTACCTTCCTTGATAAAGCCAGATTCCAGGCATGTTAAACTTCAGAGAAGCTTTCAATGTATTTTAATAAAATGACACGACTGCTTTCCTAACAATATCCAAGTGTCATTTAAATTTGAAAACTGTAGTTGTGGATAAAGGCACTCAGCCCAAGCAGGCAGCCTCCCCGTTGGCTGCAAGCAGCCTTGGACACAGTCTCCTCAAGGGCTTTGCCTGGACTGGAGAACAAGATGGGAGAACACCTATAGCTTTGGATTTTCACTCCAGATCGGGGCCATATTCACCCTCCTACCCTGTTAGCTACTAACAAGCAGCTCACGCAGACCACAGCCATGTCGCTACCAGCCACTCTGCACATACATTTGTGCAGGATTTGTTCTCAAAGAGCCCTCACGCACAAAGGAGAGAAAGGCTGCTCTGACCTTCTGTCACACACAGCAAATGAGAAAGAGCTCAGGAGCGAAACATCAATTAACAGTGTGCAGCTCAGCTACCTCCAACTTAGTTCATTAGTTATGCTTCCTGCCACAAATGCCAATGGTGTTTAACAGCTTGTCAGGAACCTTGTCTTGTCCACGGCTGATTAGGTTGAACAGAAACAGTAAAATCGACACGAGGAAGCATGTAACAGTACTTGCCTTTTTTTTCCCCCCTTTTTTTTTTAAACCAGGAACAAACCTTTAAGACAATTTCAAAGTGAAATGATGAACAGCAACGTTATCCGAATAGGAAGCAGAAAAGGGAGGTAAGAACACTGCAAACAAGCTTCAACAATACCAGCCTTCCTATCACAGATACCCAGCCCCTACAGATCTCTAATTGCTTTACATCATATCTTACCCATTAAGTAGAACCAATAAGTCTTGAAGTACTTGAGCTGTCTGTCATCTGGAAGCACATTTATGACATTTGCAAGGAATGCTATGATGTTAGGATAAGCTGATCATCATTGAAGGTAAAAGTACAAATGCATTTAGAGTTAGGAGAAACATGGACAAATTATATCAACAATACTCCATTTAGACAAGAAATGAACCAGTACATTTGAGAGGAAAAAATGGCTGAAATACTGATAGTAAAGGGAAAGAACTTGCAAAAAAGTAACAGCTGCGCTGTAGAAGACGGAAAGCTTGACCGGAGTTTTTGACAAGATCACACACCTAAGAAAAGGAAAATACAGCTTGGGGGTAAAGAGCTTCAGTCTAAAAAAAACAAAACCAATCATACTAAGACTGATGGAGTATAGGAAGGGTTTCATGTGTAATAATATCATGTGTACTACTGTCTTTGTCAGCAAGATATTAAACCAGAATCCATGACATCTTTTGCCTGAATAACTACATCCAAGTTTATGTCAGAGTGAATTCCAATTTTGATAATTTATCTTGCACACCAGGACATAGTATTATTCTTTACCTCCTGCCCTAAGCGGCTTGAAAACATTGCCATAGGTTGATGAAAAACTGCCATGCTATATGCCCCAGGACATTTGCATTTCAACAGGGAGCAAAGCAATTTCTGCGTTTGTAAGTGCAGGAAGCATTCTGGTCTCCTTTGCAAAGAGAAGCGTATCATAGACATAAGATAGTGCTATTGATAATTAAAGATGTGATTTTTAAGTTCCAGATCCAAAATAATTTCTTTTTTAACATGTAAACTTAAAAGCAAAAGGACACAAAAAACTACCACTAAAAACGAAACAGTCCAGCTGAGATGGTGCTCACCAAAAAAGATAACAGAGATGGGTTGTGATTAGTGTTTGAACAATGTTTATCACTCAGAATGGAACAAAAAGAATTTTACGCAATTATCTCTTTTCTGGAAAAAGCTTTTTTTTTTTTTTTTTTTAATTACATGCATTAGGAGACAGAGGTCAAGTTTGAGATCAATTGCTATTCTGGTAACAGAACATCCCTAGCAGCTGTAGGATTGCCCTTTCTGTATCAATAAGGAAAAATGTGATCGCACAAATAATCTGTAAACATACATTATTCAGATTTTCCATTTATCATGTTGTATTTCACTACCACACACAGGTACCCCATCTGCTTCCTAGGACGTTCAGAGTCAGACTCTGGAAATGCTACTTTCTATTGCTAAATACATCTGTTACAGACAGTCCTGTTCAGCTGTTATTTGCAAAGCAAGGAATGTTTTTATAGCAACTTCCTTTATATCTACCTTTCTGACAAACAGCAGGGTCAGTGTTACCAACTCACGCTCAGTTCCAGCTATCTCAGATAGCACAATATTCAATTGACATGGGGGAATGGGAAAACAGCAAAGTGATACATTTCAACAGAGAATTGAAAGTTGTTTTTTTTTTTTTCATAAAAAGCAGGATTTGTTATAGAGCTCTAGAGCCACAAATTGAAACACAACAGATTGCAGTCACGAACTCTGGCTAAGAAACAAAGCCACAGGTGGCAGAGCTTGGCAGTGTGAAGCCACCACACTGCCTACAGTGCTGTCAACAAGAGAACTTAGAAAGGGGACGCTGCTCTGTCTTTTAACAATTTATATGAAGAAAATACTATGAGAAAATAACAACAGGTTCCTACACCAAATATACACAACGATTTTAAAGCCCAGACTAGTCATCCCACTTTGGGTTGTGTTCTGTACTCAACTAAGTAAGCTGGGGTGGGGCAGCGTTTGACTGGAACAAGTTAAAATCTCTGTATTGCTGCAAGTTTGTAGTTGGTGTTGTGCAGTGCACTAAAAGGCAAAATGGCCAAAATCACTTCCAGTCCAATCCCAAAGATGGCAATGGCTTTACTTTTTCTAATCTAATTTGAGAAGAGTATACCACAAGATTGTACAATACAGAGGTCTACTTAACACCAATCTATAATGAGCATTTTACTAGAGATGAGCAAATCTATTTATGCACTATGAGCATCATCCTAAATGAATGTGTGAGAGGTACAGGAATGTGTGGCAGTGACCTTTGTTAGCAGCTAATGGTGATATTACTCCAAGCAAAAAAGAAACCCAACATGTCAAGAAGAGAATGAAGATGGAAAATATGGATAAAAATGCATACAGGTAACATCAAAATTTTTGCTAGTTACTGCATTTTGAGATTTAGGGGACTATAGCATATGTTTGCTTTTATGAAAAATAAAGCTAGGCATATAACAGCAACACACTCTTTATATATACATTCAATTCCAACCCAAAATATTTTTAAATGACTGCGCATTTCAATTATTTGTTCAAAATCATTTGGTTTTCCATACTGATGCACAGAAATATTTTTTGTTCACTCATGTTGTCATTTTTCACTGTTCCAAATCCATTAGCAACCAGGCAGTTACATTCAAACAACATTCTGTTGGGAGCTTTCAATATGAAGAGCTATGTTTTTTGCATTCATTGGATTAAAAACATTTTACTTTGTAGCATTAGCTTGAACAGTCATAAATCCCAAAGTGAACAGGGGGGAAAATATTTATAAACCTGCTGTTCAACACAGGGGAATAAGGAAGAAGGGATACATTTCATTTACATTTAGACATAAACGAAAAATATTTTTCTATTCAAATTAGAATGTATTAGTCTTGGTTAGTGGCAATTATCTGCTCATGAGGGATGCATACTGACTCATGACTCCAGTAATAATAACACTTGATTTTTTTTTCCTATCTTGAAATCTTGCAAAGTTAAAAATGCTTGCTTTTAAACAAGCTTTAGACCTTCTTATACTAAATTTCATCTGTAAATAAGTATTTTTAAAACTCTAAGATACTTTTGTACATTTTTACATTTACAGTGCTGTTTTTAATTTAGGTTATGATACTGTTAAAAATCAGTTAAAAGACCAACAGAGGAATCTATTCAAAAAACCCCAACATTCTAAGCAAGCACATAAAATCCTGTGGTTTGCTGCTTAATTACATTTATGGAAACAGTCTGTAAAAAGTGTTTTTCTGATGCTTTCACTGTTTTAGGTATCTTCAGAAGATTTATATGGACAATCAACTTCAGTCCTAATATAAAGTCTTCTACAAATAAATTTCCTAAAAGTCTGTATACTTTACATTATAAAAAAACACGTCTCCTTTGGTAAGAAAGACCATGTAGTGTCAGCTGTCTAGAGTCAAAGATGATTCGGGACATATCTTTCCCTTTCTTCTATTCAGTCTTTTCCTAATGTACTTCTGTTAAGTCTCACTGTAAATCAGTGGTGTCACAACAAATTTTCAGGTAAGATTAAGAGGAAAAAACCCAACCCCACAACTTTATGCATGTTTATATAACTAAAATTTATTATATATTCTTGTATTCAGAGACAATGAAACAGTGCACAACTGCAAAAACATTTGTTAAAATTCTCATTTTTACATTGTATCATAGACTTTTTGTGCACGCTTCATTTTTTTCTTCATTTTATAAAGTTTAACAGTCTACTTATCTACAAGACACAAAAATCACTGTAGAGATTTGTCAAGCTTTGTGTTATATGGAATCTTTGTGGCTCATCTGAATAACAAAGAAAACAGAGTAATTCTTTTTCTACCCCTTTCCAAGACACAAATACAGAACAGCATTTCTCTGTTCATTTATTCTATATTCGTGCTGTAACACTGGACATAATAGCATTTCATTATCTGAAAAAAATTGTAGCATAAGACATGTAATGGAGAGAAAAGTTTACCTGCAGTGTCACAATGTCTTGCCGAGTGAAGGGCTCATCAGTCAAGAGATCTTTGTAGCTCTTTGGTTTTATGTTCAGCTGCTCAACTGCCTAGTGGCCACGGGAAAGACACAGATATTAAAAACTGAATTATAATGTGTAAATATTACAAGTAAATATATGATACCACTCAAACCTTAAAGGACTACTGATAAATAAAACAATTTCATATTCATTCTCAACTGGCAGCTGCAATATTTTCATTGTATACTTTAACAGATGAAAAGCCATTTAATTTGTACGAAATTTAACAGCTTTGTGTTGTGATTTAAAAATAATAATAATAAAAGAACCATGCAATCTCAATTTCCTAGGTATACACATGATTTTAATCAAATTCATCATAAAAGTACCATCATAAACTTGCAGTTTTCTAGGTTAAGTATTTTACAGATGGTATAAGACAGGCAGCTTTAACAAGGGGTCAGCATCTCCCCCACTGTTACCACAAGTCAGACAACAATTTGTGAAGTTGGTCCATCTCCTAGTACTTAATTTCCTTGGCTGTAAAACAAGAATGAAACCTACCTACCTTTCTAAAGCTTTTTGCAATCATCAATGAAATGCATCAAATATAAAATACTAATTACGAAATGCAACAAACAACTTACCTCATAGGCAAACACGTTCCCAGTTGTCTTGATGGCCACAATATGGGAGTTATTGGTGAATACAGTAAACAGCACTGGACAGTGGTATTTACCTGATGGAGAGGAAAAAAGCTTGAATTTAGCATGAAACCCTTGCAACTAGTTTGAAATTGCTAATTTCTGTTATTTCTGTGAAGGATGTTTACATTCTTTTTTGATATGAAGTGTAAATTCTGTGTGTTTTTAATAGTGTTTTAACTATGCTTTGATTTTTCAGTGCCAAACAGAAAAAGTAACACTTAAAATAATTCAAAACCAAGCAATGAAAATGAACTTCTGAAATCTACTGCTCTTAATTTCCCAACACAACTTTGTCCAACATGCTTAGTATCTATTAAGTATCACAATATAGTTGTTATTGTTGCAATTAAAGCTCTATTGAGAGCACCAGCCCTCTACCTTACGGTGCCCAGTGCTCTACTTTCAGTGTTGTTCACAGGAGTACACGGTTAGCTTATATGCAACGGAAGTTCACAGCAGCTGCTGTACTTTTAAGAGAGGAGAGCATTTTGTATTCAAATGTGGCAAGCAGAATGCCATTAAATCTGAACACGTTATTCAATAAGGAACGCAGCTTCTGCTCTAATCAAGCTGTGAATTTCCCCAGGAGGGTCAGCATAAATATTAAGCATGTCAACAACAAGCACACTGATGGAAGCCAATGTATGAGGAAAAAGGAAAATGTCTGGATGAGCTCAGCAGAAGCAATTAGAAGAAGGTTATTAATACTTGATCAGTTTGCTAGACTTGGGGGTTTGGGTGAGATTTTGAAATAGGTTGGGACTGTTTGGTTCTTTTTTTCCTAATTACCATCTGAAAATCAAAAACAGCAGGGAAACCAGAATAGAGATTGCTCACAGCACCTGCAAAGACAGGAAAGGCAAAGACCTACAGAGTATTTACCAAGCAACTCATTGGCCAGAGGAGGCACTCTGACCTCCATTGTGGAGGTTCAAGTAAAGGATGAGGATTTTTTCTGTTGATATCACTACAGTTGAAAAGGAAAGACATTTTCACAAGGGCATGAAATTCAGGAGGAAGATTAGAAAGGAATTTCTAGAAGTGGCATGAGGGTATGGCCTAGCTGATGGATGCAGAAACACACTAATGAAATGTGGAGGCTCAATCCAGCTGCACAAAAAAGAGCAAATCAGCATGTTCTCACTTCTAGCAAAAGCAGAGTGGCTGAGGTTACACTTGTTGATCTGAATAAATGGTAGTCCACTAAGGAGGGATCTTTAATTGGAAGAAACTGCAAGATCTGAAGACATTTTTATTGTATGGGTATGAACAGAAAGATTCTATGTACATAGCAACAGTTCTACATGTTGAGATTTAAAGAAAAGCTGGCTGACAGACAGAAATGCAATATTTTAGCCTCTCTTTTACTGCATTTTCCCTCGATTAGTTAGTGACACAGCACGTGCCTTTGTATGGAAAAGAATTCTAAGACTGCATAGCTGCTGTCACCCCACCCAGCATTATGAACTGGACTTCTTCAAGGAAAGCACAATTATTACAGTATCTTTCAAAAACCTTGGCCACAGTGACTACTGATTGTATTTAACATCCTGCTCTTGAGACAGATGGAACACGAAAAGCAGAAGAAATCCATCAACTAGAGTACAGACCTTGTAGTCCATAGACTGGTAAGATAAGGAGACAGACACTCCAGAATTTTATTCCCACCTAATCTTTCCCACTCTCATTTCAAACAGATCATTACCTGCCTTGCAAAAGATAAATTCATCTCTACTCTTCTATTTTATTACTAGCATCCTCTCTTTCATGGCAGATTTTATATTGTTAACCCTGCAGAAATACAACTCGAGGCTGCTTTCTTGTGTGCCACTATTCATAAAATCCCATGTGTTCATTTAAGACTAATTCATTTTATAAACAAAAAGTTGCTCCAATCCAAGTGAACAGCAAATAATGTCATAATATAGTAACTTGTCTGTTTCTGAAATATTTCTTTAAAGCAAATACTACCTTATTCCAGTAGTAGCTATAGTAAAAAAGCTAAATAATTTACAGCTCCCCAGTACACAGAAAAACAGAAATGGGGCTAAAAATGTTGATCACAGCAAGCAGTTAATCTACTCAAGAAAATAAAAGCCATGATAAAGAACGCAAATTATGTAACTTCACCGTGGGCAAGACAAACCAGGATTTATTAAAGCATTCATTAAAAAAAAAAAAAAAAAGAAAGAAAACCAGAAAATTAGTGTACTTACCTTCATTGTTTTTTGCAAAATTCAACTTTATAAGTGATTTGGCATCTAGTTTCTAAAGAAAATGAAGTATTAAAAAAATTAATGACAACAGAACCTAACCATGGAAATAACAAGAAACTGTAACATCAGTGCTAGTATTTTAATAGTATATAATTTATTAATAATACATTGCAAGTTGTCCAAATCTTCAGAACCCTGGGAATTTAAGTTAGAGACAGCGCACAAGAACAAGGCTCACGGAGCCTGAGAACTGGGATATGATTTATTTATGGTGTTGTAGTCTGACACAGCACAGGGCTAAACAAACCGAATAAGCTCGGGAGGTTGCACGACTGTCCTAGCACAAATTGAAAGGGGAGTCTGCATGAAAAGCAAGGAGGCAAAGCCTGTCGCTACTCATCAGATGAGACAATTTGGGAAGGACCTCTGATGAGGGTCACAAAGCTAGCGAGTTATTTGGGCAATTGAGCTTACTACCTTTTCCGAGATAATTGTAATTTTGCTTTTACATCAGGAAACTTGTTCACATGCCCGAAATGATACCGCTCCTTCAGCGACACGTCGAGGCAGGCCGACACATGCCGGTCATTCAATAGGGTCAGGAGGCGATGCGGGCACAGGGCTGGTGTTACGGGGCACATCCTGACCCCGCCGTGCCCCCAGAAGCCTGCCAGAGGCACCCAGACCAGAGACAGCCCCAAGCTTCAAAGCTGAGTCAGGATCTCAGATAGAAAAAACCCCACCGATGGTATCAGCTGGCAGAGAACGATTCACTGCCAAATTGATTGTTAAAAGCACACACTGCACAGGCCCTTCAGAAGAAGCAATCAGTTCTTTTCTCTAAACATGCACCTGAGCAGCTCGGGGAGGTTTTTATAACCCAGACAGCTCTTTATAAACAGATACGAGCGGAGATCTGCCAGCCGTGGGGCCGACACTGCTAGCTCCATCATTACGACAAACAGCGATAACAAAATCACGGGAAACCAAGTCAGTGGGGTTTTTTTCCTGCCTAATCAAAATTCATATTCTTGGTTCAGAGAGTACGTGTTATGACAGCTGGACTCTTTCATTTACAGGAAGGCACCTCTCAAATTCTTTTTAGCCAACTGGCAGGCTAATTTGCTGCCAGAAAGGTAACCATCTCTCTAATTTATTAGCAAGAAGTGTAATGCGGGCTAGTAGGAATAAGATGGAGAAGCGAAAAGAGAGGCCAGGTTAGGAAGTATTTAGTTAGGTGCTGGAAGACTGGTGCTGCTGCTTTCCTTAAGCAGATTCCCCAAAGAAACATCACCACCAATAAAGCATCACCTGCACACTGCTGGGTTACAAAGAAAGACAGCAAAGGCAACAGCAGGTCTGAAATGACTAAGGGAATGCAGAACTTTATTCATTTACTTATTTATCTTCTTACTAGAACAAAATTGTCAAAGAAGTAGTAGGGGAATAGTAGAGCTGCCAAAATGAACATAAGATCCTGGACAGATCTGTTCAACCTAAACAACTTATTAACACAAGGCAGCATCCATCTGTGCACATGTTGTGCAACAGCCCAAAAATTATGTTCCAGAGAAAACTTCTTCAGAAATACCTCCGCAAACACCTATCGTTTAAAGGAAGGCTTTTGAATGATCTTCCTGGCTCACTTGAGCTATCCGAAAAACATGAGCAGATCATCTTTAAACAAAAATGGAAACAGTTTCCTAAGAAACAGTTTAGCATGGTTGAAGAGTCAGATTTAAACATTGACAGAAACTTAGCAGAGAAGACAGACTAAACTCCTGTACAGACTTTAAAGGCTGCAAAAGCTGCACTACGCTGTTTCATCTGTCAAAGTTAGAGGTGCTGCCAAGTCCTTGGACTCTTACTCTGTACCCAGGGAAACCGTACAGTATTTCAGGTCACCTCTCTCCATAATGGAGAACAAGGTTAGTTTTCAGCATCACTTACTCATGGTGCATCAGCTGCTCGTGCTGGCCTTTGCTCCTCACCAAGACGAGCTCTTATACAGCCTTACATGTCAACAGTAAATAAAAAAATAGCAATTTTCATATAAGAGTTGAAACATATGCACTGCCTGGAGTCTTTTTTCCAGGATGAGAGCTCAATATGATGAAGCGCTGCATGGACATCAAAGGCCGATGGCCTCAGACCGCCCTCCTACCAAACCCATACTAAAGAAGTGGCCTTGGCGTGTCAGCTCTTGAGCAGCACCGTGCTTCAGCTCAGCTGGCAACAGCTTCCCCCCGAGCTCTCCCCTAAATCACGAGGGAAGTTCCTCCTACTGATAAAGGACGTTGTTTGTGCAATCTATTTACGGAGAGGCATGGAAACGGGCTGAGCCTTGTCTATGAGAAAATGTGTGAAAAATCTAATCAGGGCAACAGCTCAGAAATATTTTGAGAAGTTGATGAACGCATCTAATGCATGGAAAGACAGGAGGGAGATTTGTCAAAGGAAATCTTTGGAGCACCAGAACAGCAAAACCAGGCTCTGATTTGCTACAAGGGATTGCCATGGCCTACAGAGGCAGCTCGGTGCCCGAGACCACCTGCAGCATTGGGCAACTCCGCACAAAGCACGCTCGGAGGGGGAGCCCAGCCCGCAGGGCAGGACTTCCAGTAGGTCCAATTTCAAACGGTGTACACATCAACAGAGGAAACTGTGAAAGAACATGAGATAGAAACCCGTATTTTATCCCCCTTGCCCCACCCTGAGTTCTTGGTTTCATTTGAAAACAGGGTTATCTCACATGTGGGTGAATCTGCTTTTATTTATTCTCCAGCAAAAAAAAAAAAAAAGCCAAAGCTTCCTAAGCACTGCCAGGGTTTGTTGCCATGGAAATGACCATTACGCCACAAACAGGCACCAGCCCTCATGAGAAGAGACAGCAGGAGTGAATGAGCCCTTAAATGAGTTAAAGTACTTGCTTTCCTGAATTCCGTATTAGTAATAAAACGTGAGGGAGCTCAAATATTGAATACACAGCTCGAGTTCAGAACTGTTTCTGACCCGAGTTCCCCCCCACTGTTTCAGTCAATTTCCAGTGAAGAAAGGAAGAAAAAAAGCAATGGTTATTAAAAACACTTGATCTAATTAAAATTCTAAATTCATAATAAAAATGAAAGGCCACAAGCATGCGCCACTTCCCCTAAGCAGAAACAAGAGCTGTATATTCGCTTCTAAAAATATTTTATGCAGGAATGCTGGAAAGCAGACGCATTTAACGGCATGTAATGCCAGCTGCTCCACAGCAAGGAAGAGCTAACACAACAAACCCAAAACCCATGCGAGCTTTTTCCTCGGCTGACTCCTCTCTCGCAGGCACACTTCCACAAAGGCAGCCAAGGCTACTTTTGGCCGTGACCTACTTTCTGGCAGCAGCGAGAAGCCCCACCGCCCCGCTCGCTCTCATCTGTCAGCTGACACCGCTCGGTCCTGCGGGATACCAAAGGGCAGCCTCCTTTCCTGATACCCAGCGCAGGGGTTATTAAGAAGCGTAGGTTAGTGGGGCACTGTGGCAGTTAGCAGATGAAGCACGCCGATTGTTTCGAATTAAATCATTCTTTGTCATCGCTGTGTCTCTCAAGAAGATATGACCTACAATCCCCGTGCATCAATTAGTTACACTCTCTGAGTCCCTTCGGTCTGTGGCAGCATGTTCTTTTTGTTCACAGATTCACAGATTTCTCTAGGTTGGAAGAGACCTCAAGATCATCGAGTCCAACCTCCGACCTAACACTAAGTACTCCACTAAACCATATCCCTAAGCTCTACATCTAAACGTCTTTTAAAGACCTCCAGGGATGGTGACTCCACCACCTCCCTGGGCAGCCTGTTCCAATGCTTAATAACCCTTTCGGTAAAGAAGTACTTCCTAACATCCAACCTAAACCTCCCCTGGCGCAACTTTAGCCCATTCTCCCTCGTCCTGTCACTAGGCACGTGGGAGAATAGACCAACCCCCACCTCTCTACAGCCTCCTTTCAGGTAACTGTAGAGAGCGATGAGGTCGCCCCTGAGCCTCCTCTTCTCCAGGCTGAACAAGCCCAGCTCCCTCAGCCGCTCCTCGTAAGACTTGTTCTCCAGACCCCTCACCAGCTTGGTCGCCCTTCTCTGGACTCGCTCGAGCACGTCCATGTCCTTCCTGTAGCGAGGGGCCCAAAACTGAACACAGTACTCGAGGTGCGGCCTCACCAGAGCCGAGTACAGGGGCACAATCACTTCCCTCGACCTGCTGGCCACACTGCTTCTTATACAGGCCAGGATGCCGTTGGCCTTCTTGGCCACCTGAGCACACTGCTGGCTCATATTCAGCCGACTATCCACCAATACTCCCAGGTCCTTCTCGGCCAGGCAGCTTTCCAGCCACTCATCTCCCAGCCTGTAGCTCTGCTTGGGGTTGTTGCAGCCCAGGTGCAGGACCCGGCACTTGGCCTTGTTGAACTTCATGCAGTTGACCTCAGCCCATCGCTCCAGCCTATCCAGATCCTCCTGCAGAGCCTTCCTGCCCTCGAGCAGATCGACACACGTACTTAGCTTGGTGTCATCTGCAAACTTACTGAGGGTGCACTGGACGCCCTCATCCAGATCATCGATAAAGATATTAAAGAGGACCGGCCCCAGTACCGAGCCCTGGGGGACTCCACTAGTGACCGGCCTCCAACCAGATTTGACTCCATTCACCACAACTCTCTGGGCCCGGCCATCCAGCCAGTTTCTAACCCAGCGAAGCGTACGCCAGTCCAAGCCACGAGCAGCCAGTTTCTTGAGGAGAATGTTGTGGGGAACGGTGTCAAAAGCCTTACTTAGGTCAAGGTAGACCACGTCCACAGCCTTTCCCTCATCCACCAAGCGCGTCACTTGGTCATAGAAGGAGATCAGGTTCGTCAAGCAGGACCTGCCTGTTAATGAGGCTCTGACCCCGTTGGATACACACCAGCCTGAAAAACAATCAAAATGGGCTCATTTGATTCTCTAACTGCACATGGTTAGAGTTGGTGACGTGCAGCAAGAGTTGTATTTAGTAAATACAGGCCTCACCACGCTGTCAACTTTAACAACGTTCCTAATTACTTAGGAACCGGACACCCTTCCTAATGGCCTCTGGCAGGAACACACAATAATCCAGTGAAGCTATCCCAGGGAAAAATTCATGTGTCACACCTGAACTTGTTGACAACATGAGGACAAAATCATCTGGTGCTGGCATGGCTACTTGGAAGGTTCTCATCCCACCAAAACAAGCAATGTGGAGTTACCACAAATAGAAAAAAAAAAAGCCAAACCAAATACTAATAGCGAAACACAATGCTGCCTACCAAGTACCAAATTTAACATAACACAAGCAGGTGAATTTCGTATTAAATTCTTTGGTTCCTTTAGAGGTGACACTTGTTATTCTCTGCATGCAACTTCCCATTTCAAGAAGCCCTCATATAATTTTTCCTACTATAAAACCTTCAAGAAATATGGTAATATTAATTGAATGTTTGAATATTATTTGAATAACTCCATGTATACTTTTACTTATTTCAGATCTTGTAAATGGATTTAATGACGACAAAAGACATTGGAAATCCTCAGCAAGTCTACACATTATGGGATGGGAAACAGCAGTGCTGGTTTAACAAGATAAACTACATTCATGTAGTTCAATGTTTCATGGAAAATTTTGGGTCTGTGGCCAAAAAGACAGAATAGTCTTCTGGTTCAAGCTATGGTTTCTATGTTCAGTTCAACAGCATAAAGGCTAGATATTTGTCATATGAACACCACCTACCAAGTGCTGAAAAGATACCCTCAATTCATGTTCTTGCATCAAACTGCTGTTTTAACCGTGGCTTTCACCCTACTACTGAACCAGTATGGAAATGGACACAAAAGATCCTTCATTACCCACTTCCAGACCATTGAATTTCCATATTTAAATTTTAACTAAACTGACACCATATGGTCACCAAACCCTTGTCCATAGAACCATACAGATATGCTTAATAACACACATGGCTCGCAGATACTAGCAATAATGTTGCTGTATCAAAGAGCACATTAGCAGAAATTACCGTGAGATAAAGATGTGCTGTTTCGTGTGTAAGATTAAATCTGCAGCCTTAATGTGCTCAGAAGTCTATCAGTCCAGAGATAAGCAGCCAAATACAACATGGCTCATGGAAAATAAAACTATGCAGAAGGATCGAAAATCTAGTCTCCAATTTTAGTGAAAAATAGGCAAGCAGTGATCTGTGGGAACCTCATGCTGCATCTCATTTAAGGCTAGAGTGTTTCACAGTTGCTAGTTTTTCAAGTGTCACAATCACAAAAACCCATCCAATGTGCACACTTCCACCAAAACAAGGAAAAGGATAAAAAGAGACCATCTGTTCAGTCCGTAAAACCTAGATGTAAATACATTTTTGCTGTAAGGGAAATAATACCTTAGAAATAATGTTAGACACATTTATCTGTCTGTGTCCAGAGCTGGCTTACTGGATAAAACACTGCCTACCACCACCACAATCCCCATTAGCAAGGTGTGAAGGAAGCACAGCAGCTTGGCTGGTGACTCATGATACTGGAGGGTTTTAAACTGCTCCTTCTGATAAAGCACTTGAACAGTAAGTCTAGGGAAATCTTATCTTCTTTGCCCTCACTGTTTCCCAAAGATGTAGGCAATTGAAAAATAAATTCACCTTTCTGGACAGATAAAGGCCAACTGTTAGTGGTGCAGCATGCACTCCTGTAAAACACTGTTCCTCTTCCAAAGTTGTATCTGTCAGATATCCACATGTTCACCAGCAAGGAAGGAGAGTGGGAACGTTTCAGAAAAAAGAAAAAGAAATCATCTTTCTGGTTATCTGCCTGAGCAGGACCTTCATCCCCTTGACCCTCCTGTGTTTTATGACCATTTCCAGTTATGACACATGACTTTCTGATCATTCCTCCGGCAGGAATCATGTCCTAATATGTTTCTATCCAGGGGCCATGAAAATTTACGGTCACTAGTCAAATATTAACTCATTTAGACTGTTGACTAAAAGCTAATAATTTCTGAAGTAAATGAGGTAAGAAGACATGGTTCAGTTGCTGCACATGGAAGAGTTCATCTCATTCGGAGTGCATTCGAGGCATTTTGGCAGTTTGCTACCCCCTCAGACAAAAATGCACCTGGAGAGAGCTGTTCAATCAGGAGAGGAGGCTGTAACCATCCATTTCTGAAAAACCGCTATAGGCCACAGAAATACAGGCAACAGCATTCAACTGGAAACAAAAACAAGAAAAGGGTAAGCCACTGCTAATCCTGTCTAACTCTTATGTGTAAATAAGTATCTGCTTCTGAAATGACCCGAGCTATAAAGAGAAAATTGCAACAAATGATGGTATTCTGACAGCACCCTTCCTGTCTTAACACATACTGAGAAAATGTTTTCTGTCTTAAACTATCATCTGAAATATATCAAAGTATTATCAAAGTATTTCAGAAAAAGATTAGAAAACATCCCCAACATTGTACCAGGTATTCGCCCAGCACTTACTGTATATGAGTAAGATTACCTGTGTTCAAAGATGAGAAATTAAACAGACGGGGAGGACAACTGTGACCATTTTGGGTACAGAGAACTTAAAGGATCTATTGGTTTCAGCTAGGATAGAGTTAATTTTCCTCCTAGTAGCTGGTATGGTGCTGTGTTTTGGATTCAGGATGAGAATAATGCTGATAACACGCTGATGTTTCAGTTGTTGCAGAGCAGTGCTTACACAGAGCCAAGCACTTTTCAGCTTCTCCTGCTGCCCCGCCAGCGAGGAAGCTGCGGGTGCACAAGAAGCTGGGAGGGGACAGAACCAGGACAGCTGACCCCAAGTGGCCAAAGGAAGGTCCCAAACCATGTGGCATCATGCAGAACAATAAAACCAGGGGTTGGCCAGGGGGGCTGCTGCTGACCAGGGACCGCTGGGCATCAGTCGGCAGGTGATGAGCAGCTGCACTGTGCATCACTGGCTTTGTATATTCTATTATTGTTATTATTTCCCCTTCCTTTTCTGTCCTACTGAACTGTCTTTGTCACAGCCCACAAGTTTTACCTTTCTCCCCCCCAACTGTCTTCCCCAACCCAGTGGAGTGGATAGGAGGGGAACGAGTGAGCGGCTGTGTGGTGCTGAGCCGCCTGCTGGGTTAAACCACAACAAGGCAAGAAGAACATCTGACAGGAAAATACAAGTCTCAGCAAGAAAATGTCAAGAAAGCATTAAATTCCACTGCACCAGATACACAGCTGTAAACACTAACAGGGAGAAGCACAATTCTGGCATCAATACAAACGAGAACAGGCTGGTCAAACCCCAAATTTACAGAAGATATCTATCAGATGAAAAACCATCAGAAGAACCTCTCAGCAGTCATAGCAGGAAAAAGCAAACACTAGTTCAAGACAGAGCATGCAGTTTGAAAAGCAGACTGCAAGAGAGCTGAAGACCTAAGAGAGTCTTCCAATTTTATGTTGCTGATCATTTCACCCTTCTTTCTGCAACACATGAAAGCCAACTAAGCTGGATTTGTCTGAATCATTTTTCAACAACAAAGCTCCCCTTGGTTTTATTTCTGTAAGCTTTGTTCTCTGCTCTGTAATAAGTTATTACTCACTCAGAACAAAACTGTATTCCCACCACACGCTGAAACTCTTCTTACACATAAACAAGAAAAAAACCCTCCTTCCTGCATTTGAAATGTACACGAAAAAATAATTCAAGTTTACGTAAAGAAAAAAAAAGAGGAGCAATTGATATTTACACCTATGTATTACCTGACGACCTGAGCTGCATCAGACAAATTAAGAAATGTACTTTGCATTTCAAAGCTGAAGATGTGCTGAGATCTTCTGACATGTATGTGAAGAGTGTTCCATGAGAATTAAAATTGTCATTTATATAGCAGTTGTGCTACAGCCAAATGAGACCTGAAGTTACTGATCGACCTGAATGATCACTCATTTTCAAAGTCCCAAGGAGAATATGTAATAGACTACTGGGTCCTCAGGTGCTGTGCTCCGGTATGAAGGAATAAAATATATATATATATATAAAAAATGGGGATATGTCATTCTCTTGAATTTTTCTAAGTAATGAAAAATACCTTGATTGGTCAAATTATTTTACTCTTCATTAGACAGTCCCAGCACTCTAGATATGGAAAACTGATGTAGAGATAGCCTGCCTATGGAGGGTTACACAGCATTTTCCTCACAGTATTTTCTATCTAGAAAAGAATAAGAATGCTCAGAAAAAGCATATTCTCTTTGGAAACGGTGAGAGAGAAGAAGACTTTTCAAGAGAATAAAATGAAAAGCCACAAGAGAAATCTGACTCCTGCTGCTATATGCCATCTTCAAAATACCATCAAAATCCTAAGATAGCATCGCCATCATGTTGCAGCAAGGTCCAGACAAGCACCCTGAAAGTGCATCACATTGAACATTACCTACCCTATTACATTTTCCTGACAACGTATTTCAACAGCAGCTACTGCTACGCTGGCATGAAAGAGGTCACCTTCAAACCACAGACCCTTGTGTGGTGACATCCATTATCTGCTACTCATTATCTAGAAACACACCTGGAATAACACAATTAAAACAGCAATCTACAGTAAATTACCGCACATGCCATATGACTAGAGTTAAAAGCCATTATCACTGTTGATTTGGCCAATATGGGTCACATGAAACGTGAACTTGTCTCTCCCCTGCTCAGGCCAGAAACCTGTTTCACTCAACTCCTCCAGCAGTCCCACAATGTTGTTTGTGATCTTGATCTTAACACCTCTGACTCAGCAGCCTGTGAAGCTCATGCAACCCACTTACAAGAATCCACTCCTGAAACTCACGGGCTCTGTACTGATTAGCTGATAGAGGTGCAGAGCAATTTGTAGCAAATTAGAAAACCTCAGCTGGAATTTAACCTGTGCTTTAACACCTGTTCCTACAATGCAGGATGACTTATTTCGTACACTTCTGACATGGTGCAATTTCTTTATTCATCGTATTGTAAGACAAGGAAAAAGACCCAAGCCCTCTTTCTTGCGTTCATTTCTCAGGTGAAGAAACCATTACTAGTGCAGCCTATTTGCTGTATCTGTGTTTTCGAAATATGTAAATGGTAAAAACACTTTAAGTTTACGGAAGTTTCACCTTTGCTCTACTTTCTGCATCCTTTTCAGGCAGGATTTCCCTTATTTAGACAGCCAAAGACTTTTTTAGTGCATAAAAAAAAGTGCTGTATGGTTGTTTGTTCATTTTTAAACTGGGATTAATACCTTTAGTGGTAACAAATGAATCCTCTCCTTTAACCTGGTCAGCAAGCATCTCTTACCTCAAGACCAGCAACCAATTTCCATGAGATTGACTGAAATTCTGTTAATTACATCGAAAAGAAAACATCCTTTCTCAATAAAATTAAGTAACCATAGCCACCAACATTTGAGAGAAGTAGCAGCTACTAAACCTATTAAGGAATGTATTTGAGAACGACTTTCCCAAAAATTTAAAATAATAGACTTGGTTGCAATTTTTCTCTTTTGAGGGTAAAGAGTTATTGTTTTTGAAACTTCCTGTAAATATTCAGGCAAGCATCATGTAACTTACTTCAAACAAATGACTTAAAAAAAATAAAAAAAAAATGACACTGCCTATGTTCATACATGAGCAGTGCTTAATGCGATGTTCCCTACAACCTCTGTCATTGCTGCAGGGCATTGCAAGGCACAAGCCGTGCGTCTCTGGATGCCTTCAAAGAGTGGATCAGGAAGGCTTAGTGCATGAGGCAAGCACCTGTACTGCCTCAATTATTTAATCTTATTAGTCATAATCTCACCCCAAATCATTTTTGTTTGGTAAATACAGGATTATGAGTATGGAAGAACAAATAGCAAATATTTATTCTGTGCACACAGCAAGACTTTGGGCTGAGTTCTCTCTTTTCTTAATTTTTAAAATTTTCTCATTTTACCTAGTAAGAAGCTAAAATCTGTCACTTAAGAAAAAGCTCTCTCTGGCCCGTAGGTCCAGATCCTAACCTTGCATGAGACAGGGCACAACACAAATTGTGCTCTGCCTCACTGGGACCAGAAGCGTGAACACTAACCTCACACATCCACCATGCAGCGTCTTCAGGTTTTTTTTGTTTGTTTGTTTTAATCTGTAGGCATATGTTAAACGCAAGCTAAATTAACTGACTGAATTCTGTTGGCCCTTCAAGACAGATACAAACATGACAACTACACAGGCACATGTGGCCCTTAACATGAGGACTGTTTCTCTGGGTTATGCAGGATCACCAGATATACATACAGGTTTTGGTTTGCTCTGAACCATGTAGAAAGACTTCACATAGATGAGCCCTCTAATATGAGTTTCAGGATGGATGCACTTAAAACAGTCACAAAACTGACTTTGGACCAAAGCCTTAGAAGTAAACTCTGGAGATGAACAGACTTTCAACTGTCCAAAAGAACAAAATTCCTGCAGAAAAAGGGAACAAGGAACAAAGACCTCAGCTATTTCTGAGACAGGGAAAGAGAAATACTTTCCCAAGGTTACAGAGCCAATCTCAAACAGAGCTGAAGTACAACCACAGTAACCTAGTCTGCCCACGTACAGTTAGAATGTCAGTGAACCAGACTGAAAAAAATAGGTATTTACATCAGAAACATTACAACATGAAGAAGAAAAATAACTCAGCCCACATAAATCTATGCAACAAAGAACTATTTCCCTTGAAATTCCTGTCAAAAGGCATACTGCTACCTTCACGCGGATCTGTCATCTGTTCATATTTGAGATTCCAAAAAACCAGATACGATCTGACCAATCCCATTTCTTGGAAATAGGTACTCCTGAGCCCAGCTGGCTGGCTTGTGTGGGCATGCTGGTCAGTGCTGTCAGAACACCGCTACATGAAACAACCTGGCAAGCTTGCAGCTATCTGCAAGGCCAAGAAGCCAAAGTGCTGTTGTCAGTAAAAAGGAATGAGCTAGCTATGACTTTCCTGGTTACTCTTTATTTTATGCAATTTTAGTGTAAACATAAGCGAGGGCAGTGTCCTGATAAAGCTGACAGAAAAAGCAAGTGAGCCAACACCATCTCACAGGCTGTAGTTCAGCTGCAAGAGATGCATCGTTTCTTCCAAAATTATTGGTATAATAACAAAAATTTTTACTGCAATGCACTATTAAAAAAAAAAAAAGAATTTTATTATTTATTATTAAAAGAAGAAAAGTTACTGTCTGGAATAGCTCATTGGAAAATCTACACAAAGGTCAATGGTGATTTGTTTCTCCTAAATGGATACTGGTGGCAACACTTGCACCTCAGAAGGATGTTCAGAAGAGAAAATAAACCATAAAGAAGTATACGGAAGGAAAGCAAATTAAACATGGCAAAGAATGACTGCAATCTTGGCATTGCAAAATTTCTTTAAAAAGGAAGGCTGGTCCAAAAGCTTAGGACTTGGAAGACTGAGAGAAGTCACTGCCTACTTGTAGATCAGTTCACAAACACCCAATTAATAAAATACGAGCACAGTCCCACCTCGTGAGAACACCGTGAAGATAAATGTGTTAATGATTGCAAAACTCTCCCATGCCTCAGTGAGGGCCCAGAATTAAGACACCTAGTGAGAATTGGCAATTATCACGTGTGTGCCATTAGCAACGCCTTTTCTAGGTAGCCTAGTGACTTGTCTAAAACGTTTAGCCTGTAGCAAACCAGAACAACAGAAGTGCAGGACGCAAGGGATTTCATTATCATTTTTAACTTGAGGACAAAAAATGGAAAAATTCTCTAGGGCGTCATCACCAATGACAAATCATCAATCTGTGCAAAGTAATGTCATAAAGCACCTTATAAAACACAGCACTTCAGCTGGTCTGGCCCAATTCCTTTTTAAACAAACCCACAGTCTTAAGCTTCCTTAAGTCACCAACACATTACAGTAGATATTTTCTGGCTTCACCAATGAGCAAGCTGTACAAGTAACAGAACATGCACACACAGTTAAATACATTAAATAGAGGGCAGTAAGCACTAAGCCAGGGGACAGTACAGTCTAAAGATGGACAAGATCCACAGACTCCCTCTGCTACCTACTCTACCTTATCAGAGCACCCCCATCCCCTTCCTGCCCTATGCCATCTTCCCCTTTAGAAAAAGAGACTTGGTCCTCTGGGGAACAAAGACTAAATTACATCCCTTTTCTCAAACCCACTCTTCCATTTATAGCTCCACAAGGCTATATTCAGCAAGACTGTATGCTGTTATGGACTGCAAGCACCTCCTTTTTCTTCCAAGTGGTCTGGAATGCCTTTGTCTCTGGACAGAGGCGTATAGCACAAGTCCACCACTGAAGAAAAGGGAAGGAAAAGGGTCTCCCCAAAACAGAGCAATACAGAGGAAAAAGGAACGCACATGGAGGAGAGCTGCAGGTGCATTGAAGATCAACCATGGAAACATAAGTCCAGGTAAACTAACAGATGTCAAAGTTAGACTTCATTTGAGCATTTATGGTTCACCAAGTATACTCTGCACAACCTCACTTTCTCTGTATTACACAGGACCAATAGACACACTACAGTTCTTGCATGCGTTTACCAGAAGTAATTTTAAACCACATCACGGTTCACAGAATGAAATGAGAACAGGTGTCATGGAGCTGATCTGAGTTTAAAAAAAAATAAAAATCTGGCAACACCCCAAACCTCCTAACCAATGCACAGAGCAGCAAGGTAGTAGGAGGCTGCCAAAACTAACTGAAATAGCTGTGATTCCATTCCCTCTGAACAACACATATTGGCCTCTTCATGTGTAAAGAAAGACCTTAAATCATCTCTTCATCATGCAAGCACACCTGCAGTTTGCTATAACTGATGATATTCAGTCTCAGACAGTCTGTTCACGTTTGGAGTTTGGAATGCAGCATCTGTATTTAGCTTCTCCTCATATCTGTCTGCTGCAAAAATCTTTAATCAAACACAAGATGTTTCAAAGGTAACCTCATACCACAAACCGATCTGTAAACCAACCAGAAATTCTGTGCAATGTCTGCCACCTAATGCTCGGGAGAGTAACTGCACTTACTGAAGAAAAAGACAAGTTTCAGTAAATCAAGCAACAATTTCCGTTTAAAATATATGTTCTCAGAAAAAAATTAGTCTTTGAACCCACCACAGAAAAAGGAAATATTTCCAGTATGTCATATTCATCTGGTGCTCTAGAACATCACGCTATTACAGAAAGTATTCCTTCATAATTAGTGCTTATGTGGAAAAAGGGGAGAAAATAACAGTAAAGCCCTGGTTACAGTGTGAAATCCCAGTCTTACAGTTAACTATCATGACAGAGACAGGACAAAAGCTTTCTGAAATAAATTGTCAAGATAATTCAAAAGATTTTGCACATTAAGCTATCATTCATCAGCATTAATATTAATCTCCTTAACCTGCATGGAACCAAATATCCACTTGGTTCGGAAATATCACTGCAAGTTTTAGTACAGACAGAAGTGAGCTAGTCAGCATCTTGCTCTGTGGACTGGAATTCACCTTATACAAGGCAGCAGTACTGACCCTTCCTCATCGCCAATGAGTTGGGCTTTCTGGGCATCACTAGCAGTACCAAAAGAGTTAGGATTTCCAACTAGACAGACTTAAATTATGACATAAACATAAGAAAAAAAAAAAAAAAAGGGAGTTTGTACAAATGAATTGCCCATTTCCTCCACAATATTATTTACAATCTTCTTTTACAGTGGAAAAGAAGAAAATATAATGTTCTCCTCTTTCTTCTGCAAACAGAGTGTGATTATTTTCTACTACAGAGATCATTAGCAGAATGACAGTAAGAGGACACCAGATCTCAAATCCAGAAACACCCCCAACTTTTTTACTCTTTTTTTCTTAAAAAGAGATCCCTTGTAAGTCTGTACTTTAATTTTACAAACTTGATGTCAAAAGTATCATACTTTATAATAGGACTACCATTCAGCTTGTTTTGCTTTCACTAAAGCATTTTTTCCTCCCACACATTAAATACAAAACTGAACACAATGAAAGCCAACATAGCATATGAATACAACCATCATTACTTACTTCTCCTGTGATAGGGTTGGTTCCATATTTCTTTATCCAAGGAACAATGCTCCTGTAAAGAGAAGGAAGAAAGTAATAAGATTCAAGCAACAATAGCAACCTCTTATTTTTTAATAGCCAAGATTATTTCTACCAACTTGCTAAGATTAAATGGTGAATACACAGCTGTAACCAAGCAGTTCAGCAACACAAAAATAAAGCTAAGTACAGACAGTAACTTACAGTATGTCAAAGACTGTCCCATCTGGCGTGCAAACTGGATATTCAAATGGCTGTAGAGACAAACTAGAAAAAAAGTACACGTTTTTAGCAAAATCAGCTGGAAATCATGATGACAGAAGCAAATAACATATCGCTGAATCACTTGCACATTAAAAGAAGGCCTATACCAATGAAAATACTGAGTGGCTGCCAACACTCACTACATGATATTCTACATAAATTACATTAAAAACAAAATCTCTGAAAGGAACTGATGCAGTTCAGCACCCACAGCCATAGGGGTGAATGCTGTGGTACTCCCTAACATGCTTCTGTTGCCCCAGCAGGTTCTACCCACACGCAAGGTGGTTCAGGCAGGCACAACTGTCTTTGTACTAACACAGGTTAGGGAGTAATTAGCGATTACATTTGGTATTCCTTGTTAGGGATGTTTCCATAATCCATTCAGCATTTAGCCAAGCAGCAGTAGTTAGTAGTTGGGAATGGTACCTTCCTGAACTATTTGATTTACAAGACAATATCTAACCCACCTCTACTAACTCACATATTTCATTCTAGTGCTTCAAGAATTAAACTAAACACAAAAAATTGTATAAACATCACTTCAGTCTATCCAATCACTGCCTCTGAGATACAAATAATTGCCCAATCATAATCTAAGCAGGAAAAAATAGACTGAAGTCCCAATTACACAGATTTCTAAGGTGGGAACATGCATGGTAACTGTTCTGAGTTATTTTATCACTTGTATATTCTTTTAGCCATCAAATTCAATCTCAGCAGACTCTAAGGATGGGAAGTACCAGTATCGTTTCAGTTCTTATTGAAATTTTTCTTGCTGCATTACTATCATAACAGACACAAGTCAATGAAAGTACCTTGGAAGAACACAGCTTCAGCAATAGCTCAGATGAACAGACTGGTCATTTAATAACGATAATGTAATTTTATTGCTTTACCTGCAGTGATCAAATGATATACGTCTGAAATTAGTTCGTGGATGGTCTGTTTATGAGAAACAAAACATGGGATTAATACAAAGTATTCCAGATAACAAAGAAACATTTGAAGTTACATTGTGCAATCTGTGTGGTAGCAATTTACCAATGACAAGAATAAATACACTAAATCCTGCAAACACGTAACTAAAATCAGATTCCTACTGTAGAGCACAAATATGCTCCTCCACAGAAATAACACAATCAGAATAAAGTGAACAGAGCTCTGACAGACTGACAGCACTGAATTTAAATTTGATGATTAATTTGTAAGTGCCTTCATGCTCTGCCCTACCGGTAGATGCAGAACTTACTTAAGGCAAGGATAGTTCATCTAGGCATCACGCCTCAAATTTCAGCAGTTTTCACGCTGATCAGTGTCACCAATTTTAGGACCCCCATTTACAAGGCTCAGCAGTTCAAAAGCCAATTCAGGAAGAGCTCAGACATCCCTGTAGCACCTGTAGGATGCTGTGCTCGAGGAGATCATTTCACCAGGCACCCTGAGTTACGCGACCCCATGCGAGAGCCCTCCCACCACTGGTCAAGCGAAGCAAGGGACAGCATTTAGAGAAGGAACTCTGCAGAGCTCCAGGAAAGAGGAGACTGGAAATTTGAGTGCAAGCGTGGAGACAAGGCCCGAAAGGAGCAGGAGGGCAGCCCGGGGGTGTCTGAGGAGAGCAACCTGGGGGTGTCCGAGGAGGGCAGCCCCAGCCCCGGCGGTCAGCGCGGCGCAGGGCCGCTCGCAGCCCGGCGATGAGCAGCAGCAGGCCCCCAGGCGGGGCAGCAGGGCCGCGAGGAGGCGCCGAGCACTCACCTGCCTTCTTGCCGCCGTAGAACTGCGTGTACTCGGCGCAGGTGATGTACCTGCGGGCAGAGCGGGGTCACCACACGGCGCCGGCCGGCCGCCCCCACGGCACCCGGCCGCCCCCCGCGCCCCCCGGCCCCCCGGCCGTTCCCCCGCCCGGCCGCCCGCCGCCCCCCTCCCCGCTGCCCCCCGCCCCACTCACATCTTGTCCTTCTGGTGCTGCCGCTTCCCCATGGCTGCGGCTCGGCCCAGAGGCCCCGACCGCCGCCAGCACCCGCACGGCTGAGGCCGCGGCGCCTTTCCGGGGCGGGTGCGGCGGCGAAGGGCCCCCGCCGGGAAACGCGGGCGGCGAGCGGTGTTCCGGGGCCGGCCCGAGGCGAGGCGGAGGAGCGGGAGAGCCTCGAGGGGCGGCCGCGGGGAACGAAGTGGCGGCCGCTGGCCCTGCCGGGGCTGGGGGGCTGCAGGCGGGCCTGCTGCCCCTCAGGGACACGGCGCCACCCGCTCGGGAAAGCCAGGCCTCAGGCACGGCTGAAGGCATGCGGGGCTGAGGGAGGGCAACTCCCGCTCTTCACAGTCAGCCTGGTGGCTGATTCCACAGAAAAAGTAAAAAATAAAACCATTGTGCGTTTCAACTGGTCCACATCAGACTTCAGTTCCTCCCCCCTACACACACAGAACTGATTCCAGTTCAGCAAAGTGTCCAAATTAACTGGGAGAGCAGGTTTGTTTCTGCAGATGCACAGGCCTCCCTTCCAAAAAAGCCCAGTTCAAAAGCATGTAGCTGAAAATGGAAAAACGTAGCTTAAGACAACACTACCACCTGTACTATTGAACTTCTGGGACCAGAGGTCAAGGAAACCGGGGCGGCTCTCCCTAGTCGGAGGGTTTTGTTACCCTAAGGAACACATCTCTCCCTCCTAGGATCCAGACAACCAGGTAACTGCAGGGACACCTATCAGAACAGTCAGTCCTCATCAGCCAAAATCCACAGCAGTGCAGCTATTCCTTGTCATTGCTGCCTGGCATTCCTCACAAGGGTGAAGGAGATCAATTGTTTCTGCTAGAAGTTGCTGTACATGGCATGCACTACACCCCTGTAACAAAGGGGTAATTTTAAAATACAAAATACTGATTTCAATAATAATTTTCTTACTCAGAGACACTCCAACTAAGGCAGTAAACTGGGACACACCTAAATAGTTAGGTCCTGGCAATAACTGAAGACATACACTTGCTTCTTTCCCAGCACCAAGCATACTTCTGGGAAGAAAAGTTGACTGACTTGGTTTCAGTGCAATTCAAAAACCACTCCACAAGTGAACTGCTGGCAGAGCAGCAGCACTATTTTGTTATTATGGAATGCTGCACAAGGAACATTGCCATAACTGGATGAAGTTCATCTCTTCTTGCAGTACTGACTTCTTTCAGCAGTGGTTAAGGGAGACCTTTTTACTTTGGGTTGCCTAAGATAATGAGAACTCCCCACACAGCTCCTGCCCCTTCAGAGGAGATGTGGCTTTAGGATGTAGCTGCTCTAGCGTGATCACAAATACTTGTCTGATCATGCTTTTAGAGTAAAGATCGCCCAGACTATATTATGTATTTCTAGATATGTTAACATGATTCAGCTTCTGTTGACATTTCTGGAGATGCCATTTGTAATAACAATTCAAGGCCACATTTGTGTTTTTTTTTGTTTTTTAAACCAATGCAGTGTTCATTTATTTTTGTACATACAAAAAGAGCCATCCCATTATATCCCTCCCCCTCCCCAAAAATGCCTTTTACAAACATTTAAAAATTAAAAACCAGAAGATGACATGTTAATTTGGTAGAATTCTTTTGAAACATAGCTTTTGTAATATTAGAGTTATATTTCCTACAAGATGACTTCGTAGAGATAGCCTGATTACTGGCCAAATAAAATTCCATATTACAAGT
The DNA here is from genome assembly GCF_964211835.1 of Anser anser. Lineage (NCBI taxonomy): Eukaryota > Metazoa > Chordata > Aves > Anseriformes > Anatidae > Anser > Anser anser. The sequence continues at coordinate 9,101,731 of NC_139739.1, read as the reverse complement.
TAGCAAATTCTAGTACAAAAATAGTCCATGTGTTAGAACAGCCTCTTATTATTATTATATTCACAGGAAAGAGTCTATTGGCTGTATAATATGTTAATATTTATGAAATTTCTTTTTATGTGGCTCATTCATCTAATTTAATATAGTGTTGAGCCTCAATAAATCCTCAGGCAAAAAACCCTAAACAGGGTTAAATATGCTGTTCAGTGTACTCTGAAGTACTGTGCTTTTCACAGGACATCCAA